>NC_067221.1:37666788-37990955 GCF_019924925.1 Ctenopharyngodon idella | reverse complement strand
TCTGAAGAAATTCAGCTTTACCATCACAGGAATAAATTACATTTTAAAATTCAAATAGAAAACAGTTCTTTTAATTTGTAATAAGATTTCGCAATATTACTGTTTTTACTGTATTTTTGATTAAATAAATGCAGCCTTGGTGAGCAGAAGAGACTTCTTTCAAAAACATTAAAAAATATAGCTGCAAGCAGCAATTATCGGGGTTCAAGCATTTTAAGGCCTTTAAGCACTTGCACAAAAAGATTTTACATTTTATTTAGTAAGCATGTAACCACTTAAATTATAAAAGGAAAAGATCATTTACAGCCAATACATGCAATTTACCATTGAAAATATATGGTTTTTAAAGCTTTTTAGGAGTTATTGAGGTTGAGCCTCATTGAGACTAGTTTGCCAAAGGTTTTTGGTTTTCGAAATAATCTCCAATATTTAACGAACGAATCGATGGACAGTGATGGTCCTAGAGGCAAAGTTGCTCAGAATGAGGAGTTCTACCATGTGGTACGAATGTCGTGGGCGAAAAATTGTGCGAGACACTATACTTTACACATGTGAAAAACACGATGGTGCCCCCGGTGGCCAATTTCTTTAAAATTTCTCACAGGCCCAGCGAGTTTCGTTCTGATCGGTCTCCGTTAACCTTGTCTGTTATCTGCTCACACTTAAGTGGCCAACAGAAGAGATGCGTCATTGTCCTCATAGACAGTGATGGCCCCTCGGACGAAGACGATGCACGGCAATTCGGAGTAACAGTGAAGTAGTTATAGCCGTTTTCATGTTTTTTTCCTGTTATAATACCACCAAGTGGCCAGTCGCCGCATCCTTTTTCACACGACCATAGAATGAGCTCTTACATTGGTGTGCTGAGTTTGGTGAAAATATCTCATTCCGTTCACGAGTTATAGACATTTTAGTAAAAGTGGCTCCACCCACCTCAAACGTTTTGCCTGCCCTTAGGGACTGTGAATCGGAATTTTAACCTTTTTTTTTTTTTGATAACTATTGACAATCAGAGTGGGCCAAGTTCGCAATAGTAGGTTTTTCAAAAAATCCAAAATACCCGGAAATTTCAAAATCCGAGTCATTTCGTAATTTTGACTGCTGTGCCCCCGTTAAGGATGGAACACACCAAGCCGACGCTGACGAACTAGTGGCGACGAAAGCAGACTGCGGGGTTGGCTCACGTCGGCAGTGTCTGTGTCCCAAGTTGCCCTGACACACCAAACCGACGCTCAACACCCGACGGCCAAGTAGCACGTCATTCTGCGCCTGCGCAAGATGAAATGCATTTCCGTACCAGCAGGGGGCAGTAGCTGAACAGCCAATCAGAATGATCAGATGGCTCGACGGACCCACGATCTCTGACGCCGATTCAACATTTCGAATCGGCTGAAAAAAAGCAGATGAGGACCAACTTCAGCCGACGGTGCGGAACACACTGAGAAAACTTAGTTGGCCAACCGTCGGCTTGGTGTGTTCCGGCCTTTAGGCCGATCAGGGCGAGCCTTGGTGACATTATAGGTGGTAAGAGTACTACCAGCCCTTAAAGTGTCTACGACGTACGGTTTGGTCTGCCCGATCACTTTTAGGGGAGAATGCGGATCCTTGGAAAATTTAATTCAGTGCTACATGCTTGAACTTCTAATAATTTAACATTTCCAAAATTTTGACAGGTAGCCTACTGTATAAAATAAACAGAAGTCACTTTCAAATCAAGCAGTTTTTCCTGTAGCGGCGAATTCGTGACCAACTTGAACATGATGCAGAATCTGTGTGCGGAAATGTTTCGCCCACACATGAAATTTACGATCGCCTGGATTCCTATTAAAAAGACTTGATTTTGCCTGCGAAAATTAGCTGAACAATGGTAAATGTGAGCGTAAAAAATTACACCTCACTGCTGAAAGTGTTCTGTGTTCCACTCCGTGCTTTTCAGTTCCCGCTCACACTCAGCGGTGAGAGAAACCCGTTCAGAGCGAGCACTGGCCAAAAGAAAACACACAGAGCTATAGTTTTAAATTTTATTTAAAATGAAAATATATACAATGTTCCCTGCACATTTTTATAACAAAACATAAATCACAAACGGATTACACAGGAAATACTGATTCAAAGAAGCATTCTTTCTGAAACACGTTCTAAAACACATGACTGTCGTAAAACTTGAGGCCTAACAATGTTTACCAGAGACAATAAAAGGCACAAGCAAGGTTTTCCATTACATATAATATAATCTACCCATAATAAAATATTACTTTTAAATGTAGTGTGAGCAACATCAGAAAGCATGTAATATGCTGAGCGTATTACAGTAGGAAGCAGCATTGAGAAACATGCAAGTTAACTCAGAGCAAGACCTGAACCTGATACAAATGTGATCTAGGACTAGAATCCCTCACCCGAATCACAATGATGCAAGCAGTAATGCGTTTTTACGGTACTTTACAAAAGCTGGTCACACTGGTTTCTTTCAGGGTTAACTGACTCGCATGAAATCAGATCTGCTGACTAATGCTAATGTAATCACACAAGTAAAAGAGAAAGAGGTGCTGGCAGGATCTTTAGCTGCTGAAATCATTTTGGGTCATTTTTTGCCTTCTATTTCTTTGTGAACACAGGGTGGTACGTTCACTCCAGAGTACCTTACATGCGTTGATCTATTATGATGCACAACATTGAACAATATGCTCTGCATCAGTTCTGATTTACTACTTTTACTACAGTAACTCTGAACAGATTGCAGCCTGATCCCAGTTTTCAATGGACACAGAGTCCAGTTTACAGTCCCTCTCGTCAAGATGCCAGTAACGGTTTGTGGCAAAAAAGAAATCTAAAATATGATCAATATGAATATACCCTAAAAAAATGCTAGATAATCTAAACTGGTCCAGTCTCTCTATTTGGCATGTTGTTCAAAGATACAATCTAAAACTATACTGAGCATCACTGTAATCCTAAGAATGCCCTTTAATAAAGTGGCAGTATTTAATTGCATATGTTCTACGGAGACCCTAAAAGGACATGGTGATGGAAAACTATACAAGATGGGACAATTAAACGTCAATTCTTTTGCATTCTCTCGCAAATGTTTTGTGTTTCTCGGAGAAACTTTGCGTTCGCTTGCAAAATATTTGAGTTCTTTGTGAGTGAACGCAAAGTTTCTTGGGGGAATGCAAAGGTTTTGCAGCTGAAAGCAGTTTCCTGGGGGAATGCAAAGTTTCTAGGGAGAATGCAAAAGCTTTAAAAATATATATATATATATATATTTTTTTTTCCATCATGTCCCATTTAGGGGCTCTGTCGCTGTTCAATTTTGTTGTCTAGCTACAACTTGACATTTGCAGTGATTATAGACTATCTTCAAAATCAAATTATTCTACAAACGGTTTAATAATATCATTATTGTAATGAAAAGACTAACACAAAATCGACAATAACTTTAAATACATATGTAAACATTCGCTTGGTACAGTTTATCCACGGCGACAATAACACTCACTAGCAGAACGAATTTGCATTAACTGTTTATAAATTCATTCTTACGTCAACACTTTAAGCAAGAATGTTTTTACATGGAAATTTGCTCTGCCAATGTTGAATAATATGAATCATAGTCCCAATGAGTTTAGCTGTACAGTAGGACTAAAGCAAACTTAACTTTCCCTGAGAGACAGAAACTGAACCAGGGTCAGTGGTTAAAGGGAACTTCTGAATTCCCTCTTTGAGGAAGGGAAATAGTTTAAAGCCATATAAACCCAAAAGACAAACAATCTGGGCTTAAAAACAGAATCACAAAAAGCGCTTCATGCACTTAATTTCCCTTTTCAAGAACCCAACATCCCAGTGGAACTGTAATGTCTGTAATCAGAGGTATTTTATAAACCACATCAGTAATGCTATGAGGCTTTAGTTGTATGTCTCTCACTACAGAGATCAATGACGCAACAGTTCACGAGTACAGTGAGGAAGTGGATTTGTAAAGGTTCCTTTTTCCATAAAAAAAAAAAAAAGAGCAACAGGTGAAATCATGCGGGGAAAAGAAAGAAAAGCAAAAATGATTGTCTGATGTCTACATGAGCACAAACTGGTACTTCGGGTTCATCAAACAGCTGGATTTACCTCATTGACATACTCATTTAAAAATAGAATTTGCAAGCAGGAAGTGAGGATGTAAAGGAATAGCTCTGTCATTATTTACTCACCCTCGTGTCATTCTCAACATAATGAAACTGAATGTGTTTGGAACAACATGAGGGTAAGAAATTGAAAATTTCTATTTTTAGGTGAACATATCCTTGTTAATGCTCATGCAAAGACACCGTTTTGTTTTTCTGAATTTATTAATGACCTCCCTTTTTTTTTTTAATCATGAACATAACATTAAACTCAATGCTGACCAAATTATTAATGCACAGCTCAACACAACATTTAAAGGGATAGTTCAGCCAAAAATG
Source organism: Ctenopharyngodon idella (assembly GCF_019924925.1). Lineage (NCBI taxonomy): Eukaryota > Metazoa > Chordata > Actinopteri > Cypriniformes > Xenocyprididae > Ctenopharyngodon > Ctenopharyngodon idella. The sequence goes on along the minus strand of NC_067221.1, from coordinate 37,986,501 downwards.
AAAATTCTGTCATCATTTACTCACCCTCAAGTTGTTCCAAACCTGTATGAACAGTTTTAGGGCACTCTTGACTTCCATAGTCTTTTTTTTTCTCTCCATACTATGGAAGTCAGTGGGGTTCATCGACTGTTGAACCCCAATCTTCAAAATAACTTTTTGTGTTCATCAGAACAAAGAAATTCATACAGATTTGGAAAAACTTGAGGGTGAGTAAATGATGACAATTTTCATTTTTGGGTGAACTATCCCTTTAAGAGAAATGAAAGAAACTCAGTACAACTAAAGCCAATGGGAAAGGGACAGTTAATCGTTAATATGATCGTTAACAAATGCATTATGAAGTAAAAGAAGTTCTATTCAAACACACTGAGCATTTCGCCGGTCAGAAAGAACTGAGCCGTGATATGTGGCCACTAGAGGTCAGTGATTACCAACAAGAGACATTTCTTATACAGTAAAGATGCTGCCGAGAGCATTTGTAAGCAAGTAACATCATTATAGGAAACTGATATGAAAATAATTTGACTCTAGAATGAACACTCCCAAAATGGATTTATCTTTGACATACTTCTCAATGATGTTTATTGTACTTTAGGGAATGGTAGTGTTTTACCAAGATGAACTACAAAGCTGGACTTCAACCCTAAGTAACAAATAATATACCAGACACATACTGTATCTCTTTCAGGAGGTCAAAGTGCTCATAGTGAAATAAAAGTCATACATTTTCCCCTTTTCCCTGTCTGTCTGTACCTGACACTTTGACTTTCTCTTGCTCTTTTCAGTGTGTGTATGTGTGATCAGTGCCGCAGGGGCACCAGCACCTCGACGTAGTTACAGGGGAACAATCCCGCCTGGCCGCGCACGCTTCCCTCGTACCAGTTCTCGTCTATCTGATTGGTCAGCGTGATGACGTCGCCCTCGTAGAAGCCGAGCTCTCCTTCGTTCTCTGGTTCAAAGTCGTACAAAGCCTTGCAGCACGGCTGATCTGTTGCTATGGAGACCAAAGAATGTTTGATAATAGAGAGGATAAAGGGTGAAGATGCACACAGAGAGGAGAAAGAGGAAAAATGAACAGAGAGAGAGATATTAAAAATTAAAACAGCGAAGTTAACTATTAGTGGAGTGATTATTGTAAGTACAGATGAGGAACATTAAATTAAATTCTTTAACTGATATTTTTTTAGTCAATATGGTACAAAATAGGGCTTTAAACAAAAACTGAAATAAAATGCATGCTTTATTTTTTTTTTAAATAAAGTATTAGCAAAACTCTATATTTTATGAAGTTTTGCAACCATGTTATATAACTAAATTAAAAAAAAAAAAAAATTGTTAAAAATAAAGAAATCCAAGTTTAATAAAAAGGTTAAATAATAATAGATTGAAATAAAAACAAAATGACCAAATAAATAAAATAATAATAAACAATAAATAAATAGATTAATTAATTATTTTTTAAAATACTGATGTGTCATTTTCTTAATTCTAGCAGCAAACATCAAGTAATCGTAACAACAAAATTACCATAATAATAATAATAATAATAATAATTCTAGGTTAATAATAATAAATCAAATTAATAATGAATCAAAATATTAATTTATTAAAATATTATTTTTTTAATACAAATTTAAAATGATTAGTAAATTGTATTAATTTGTAATATATATGATAAAATAAAAAAAACAATATAATAAATATTAGTGCTGTCAAATAATATATATATATATATATATATAATATATGTATGTATGTGTGTGTATATATATATATATATATGTATGTATGTATGTATGTGTGTGTGTATATATATATATATATATATATATATATATATATATATATATATATATATATATATATATACACACATATATAATATGTATATATGTATGTATGTGTGTGTATATATATATATATATATATATATATATATGTATGTATATGTGTGTGTGTGTGTGTGTATATATATATATATATATATATATATATATATACACACACATATATAATATGTATATATGTATGTATGTGTGTGTATATATATGTATGTATATGTGTGTGTGTGTGTATATATATATATATATATATATACACACATACATACATACATACACACACACACATAAATATTATACATTTACAACCTATGTTAGATGTGATTAATCACGATTCATTGATTTGACAGCACTAATATAATAAAATAAAATGGGTATCAAGTAGAAGGGGTATCAAGGTTGAAAGTTCTTGGTTTGTAGTTATTAATATTTCCCATAAGTTATAGAATTTTTTTTGCTTGATCATTTTTCTTATGATAATCTTGGCAGCAATGCTTCAAAATGTGTAAAAATGGAGAGTTGATGTGTTTAAAACTATCTTCTTTCCAAACGGAGTTAATTTTATGTTAGATAATAGTTTAGTTCTGCCACCTCCAAACATGCAGGTCACAAAAGGATCATATTAGTTCTCACGCAATCCAAACCCACCACATGCTAGACAACATTCATCCACTCAAGTCTGAACCCTTCAAATCAAACCACATAACGTCAAACTCTATTGGAATTGTGCCGCATGTGCTGCCTATGTAGTGTGTTCCAAATCAATCACTTATAAAGTTCCATTTAGGTTAGGATGTCGCCTAAGAAGAGACCCTATGTAGACAGTGAGGCAGATCACTAGCTTGTTTGTGTAATGTGTGTGATATTCTAAAACTGTTCATGCAGGTTTTAATAAATAACTCATTCTTGAGTTAAACACGCTCCCCAGTGGATAATTCAACATTTGGCAGATTTATCACGCTTTGATTCATCTTATGAAGGGAAACATCTCATATACATGAGTGAACTGTCTGTGCTCATCACGGTTTGTGTGCGAGTGTGTTTCACCTGAGTGTATTTAGCTGTGGGTGACTCACACTGCTAATTTTCAATAGGAATGGAGGCTGAAAAATCTGGCATATGTAACGGAGGCCAGCTAGAAAGATAAAAGCCCTTCACCATGTCGAGTGTGTGTTTGCATGTGACTCACAATTACGTTTTTGGCGTGAAGATGTCCTGTTAAAGGCGGGGGCCGCTGACGCAAAAGAAAGAAAAACAATAGTCAGTCTCTGCGTGGCTCCACACACACACACACACACACACACACACACACACACACACACACACACACACACACACACACACACACACAGATCTGTGATCAACAACACACTGTCTTTCACAGTGAAAACCAACTGGCACAGGCATCAAATACACACATCCATCCACACAAACATGCACAAACAAATATGTGATAACTGTGAATTGTCTTTATGTATAGAATACCTAGATGACCTTTTACATACTGTGACCTTTGCCAAAATGTGCTGTATACAACAGAGCACACTGCGAGAAATACTGTATCCCTCAGTGCAATACACCAGTGCTGTTATTGTTAACTAAATCCAAAACTAAAAATTTGAAACTGAAATAAAGAAATATATATTTGATAAAAATCTAAAATTAGAAATATTGCCTTGGCAACTATCTGAAATAAACAAGCACTACTACAATTACTAATCATACAACTGAAATAAAATAAATAAAAATAGAAATAGAAAACAAAAATGACAAAAGCCCATAACAAAATTACTAAAACTTAAATTAAAATAAAAAGTGAAAATATAAAAATAAAAGACAAATAAAATACTTTTCATTAATTGAAATTAAAATAAAATAAAATAAAACCTAAACTTAAAAAAAGTCAACAGAAATGTCGATTTGGCAACTAACTGAAATAACTACAGGTAAGTTAAAGTATTACAATTACTAAAACTATATATTATATATATATATATATATATATATATATATATATACAAATTTAAAATATTAATAAATACTATAATATGTTGTCTGATTGAGCAATTGAAAGTAGTTTTTCATAATTTTTTTCAGCATATAACTCAATTTCTATGAGAAACAAGCACTGTAGTCAATAAATATTTGCTTGGCTATGACTAAAGCTCATTTAAATTTTTTCTAGATCTTGAGACATGACTTTATAGTGCCTTGGAAGGCAGTTTGAGACCTCAGACAGTCTGTTTCCTTAGAAGGTTCCATTATACACAAAAGCAAGTCATTGACTGTTTGTGTGAAGGTTTTGGACAGCCAACATTTTAAAATATTAAGTATTACACAGTATATCCTCTGTACAGCATGCAGTGTTCCATTCAGAACAATTGCGTCGTCTTCTCTTGTCTCAGGGGTAAAAACTTGTCTTGTGGAGCATGTGGAGATCTTCTGAGCTTTTTGTTACATGAATCGATGAATATGACCCATTAGACTGATTTCAATTAACCCTTGGTCTTGGTTAAAATTATTTTCAAAAGATTTTTTAAAAGCTGTAATGTGTGACCAAAAGCATCATTAGCCACTTTGATAAAGGAAATTGCATGATTAACCTTTCCTGAAGGTACACACACAGTGTTGAGGGCTTTCCGCATTTCATATCAGCCATTAACATTCAGATTGTGACTCCCTGATGAAATCAAATTTAAAATCAAATCTAGCCACCTCAAAAACGCTGTTAAATTTACAGTAAAGGCTGTGTGAAAGCACATTGGCTCTGTGTTGAATCACGTTTTTATGAAGCCTTATGTAAATGAACAGGACAGGCTCACCTGCGGATGAGTACGAGGGCGGCGCAGCTGGTGGACTCCAGCCTCCGTTGGAGTCTTCCGGCTCTGAGTAATCTGAACTGGGTCTGGACACAGGCACCCGTTTCTGGCGCGGCTGAGACTGGGCCTTGTTTACTCTGCAGAGCACACACACAAACATGAACACAAAGTCATGTAAACCCACACAAACACACACAGGTTGCAACCAGGTAAACCATCTATCAGGGCCTGAAAATAGTTCCCCCAAAAATGAATTTAATATTTAGAACACTTGGAATATATTGCAGAGGTCATACGGTAGGTTAAAGGAAGTATGTAAGATTTTTATGTTAAAATACATTCTCTTAAAGGGTTAGTTCACCCAAAAATGAAATTTCTGTGTGAAATGAACCACACATAGGCTGCAACGTCATTGCACGCCGGCTCAGTATTGGTCAACACTGTACACGTGAGCAGCACAACGCATGTGTGTGATGTTGACGCAGAAGCTGGCCAATACTGAGCCAGCATTCAGACATAAACACAGAAGCCTGCACTGGGTTCACTATGTCAACTGTGTATGACAACAGTTCAAATTGTTAAATAAAGTCGTTATTTTTGTTTTGTTTTTGTGCGCAAAAAGTATTCTTGTCCCTTCATAACATTAAGGTTGAATCACTGTAGTCATGTTGACTGTTTTAATGTTTTTACTACCTTTCTGGACCTCTAAAGGTGCAATGAGGTTGCTGCCTACAGTATGTGTGTTTCAGAAAAAGCTTTTAAGCTTTTGTTCCCATTCATTGTAACTGCATAAGAAAAAGTGACCAAATACGTGATTCAAAATTTCTTCTAGTGTGTTCCAGAGAAGTAATAATCTCAAATGGATTTGGTAGGAATTTTCATTTATGTGATGAAGACAGAAGGATATTCAGGTGGAACGGTGGATGTTCATGTCTAACCTTTCTCTCATCCTCTCTGCCAGCTCCTCCAGGACCTCCATAGACTGTCTGTGAAACTGCAGCTGAGATTCGACCAGAGCTGCGAGCTGACTCACCTGCTCCACCTACAAACAGACACAGACAGGTACAAAGCATGAAAAGAGGTTATTGCTTTAGCAAAAAGAGCTGCAATCCGCAAGCTAAATTTAAAAAAAAAATGAATCAGTATTTTTGTCTTCTAAAAATACCTAAACGTCCTTGAGAGAAAATGCGTTTTCTTCAGAAGCAAAATTACATGTGACAAAGAGGTTTCCAGGAAATATATCTCAACAGCTTTTTCTTTTTTTAACCTGTTAGCCTTCCATTGTACCGCCCACAGTACACATATCTTTCAAAAGAGACCAAAACCATGCATATACACTCTAAAAAAAATGCTGAGTTAAAAAAAACCCAAGTTGGGTTGAAAATGGACAAACCCAACTTTTGGGTTAAAACAACCCAATTACTGTGTTGTCCATTTTTCAATCCAATTTGGGTTGTTTTTAACCCAGCATTTTTTAGAGTGTACTCTAAATGGTTCAAGAACCACATGCAATTTACTTTGGGTAAGTACTCTTATATGTGGAAAAAAAAAAATCATAATACGCACATAGAAACACCTGGAGGGAGCTTTATATCCAAATCATAAATCATAAAATTGAGTTTTATGAAATAAAGATGTGTTAGTGAACAATCCCATGATGACCTAAATGATTCATACGTCAGTTTAATGTCATACATCTGGGCCAGTTACATAAACATAGTCGCTATGTCAAAACTGTGTCTTAAGAACTAGTCTGACCAACTAGCACTTAGTTAAGTTTAATCAGTCTTACTTAAAGGGTTAGTTCACCCAAAAATGAAAATTCTGTCAATAATTACTCAACTTCATGTCATTTCAATGACAAGTGGTACTCACATGGCACACTGAAAAACTTTCTGTTAACTGACATCAATAACTTTGTTTATTTACAGGCCTGCGCTTAAGATCAATGTGGCAAAGAATCAGAAATATCCCGAAGTTTTCACAGTCTCTGGGCTGCAGTCCAGTGTCGATAAAACAGGCTGATAAATGTGCTGGCTCAGCAGACTGTCTGGAAAATATCCAGCACTCATTGATGTGGATCACTGTAGCAAGATTACAATTATATGACTCTGCATGGTCCTGGACTAAAAAAAAAAAAAAAAAAAAAAAAAAAACTTTCCAATAGGGGATCATTTGATTTTTAGTAGAGTTTTCTGAGGCAAGCATCACTTGGGATTAGTGATATTACATTTCAGCGTGTAACCCGTCCTGCACTGTTTGTGCTATTCATAGTTTTTAGTCACGTGACTGTCGCGGAGCTCTGGACGGCAAAACAGCCATGTAATTGCAGCATAAGCCTGTCAATTTTCCATCTTAAAAACTAAAATATGTGAACAATATGCAAGTTTTGGGCACTTGTGATCCATATACAGCACCTGCAGTGATTTCAATCACTAAAAACAGCAGGACGATTTTTTAAAAAGCTAACGTGAAAAACACTAGGGTGGGTTGCACCAATAAGGATTAAATTAAGCAAAGTTTAACACTAATCAAGGATTTGTTGATCTGAGTTTTGTTTTAAATCGAGTTGTGTTGCACCACTTAATTTTAAACACAGATTTAACTACGCAGAAAGACCGTTAGAATTAAAGGGCTGATCAAGCAGCATAGGCGGAAGGTGAACCGACGCCAGGCTAAAGAATCCTTAGTGCAACCCTCTCCTAAAGTGCCTTAATGTATAAAAACAGTGATATCAAAAGATCAAATTCAGTTTAACCCCTTTTGATGATGCATACTATATACAGGTGAGCAGATGAGCACAGAATATGAACGCAATGTGTTTTTTTATAATGGTTTTCGATGGAAAAAATGCTTAATGTGTTGCATTATTATTCTGTGCTTATTTGTTTGCCTGTACAAAGTATGCATAATCAATAAGGTGTATATTGAATTTGGTCTTTTAATATCACCGTCTTGCTACATTAGATCTTACTACAAACCTGGTAAAAATGACTGGCGGGCAATGGAGGAAAGCCTTGTTTTGCCCTCTGGGGGGCGTTCCTTTAAGTGTGTGACATCACGTGAAAACTCTGAATGGATATGAATGATTCCTCAAATCGTGCGGCTTACTAGGAGAGATGTGCTATTACTTTAAAACTTGTGTTTTTGGATGGTAAAACTGAAATTACTGTATTCCTTTCCATGTGTTTTCCACCAACTGGCAACCCGGGGTGTTGAAATACTATTAGGTACAGTAAATTGGCAGTGAGCAGGATCACACAGACCAAAACAAAAACAGACATTTTGACACGGAACACACATTTCAAAGTAGAATAAATGGCTGTAGCCAGTTTTCAGAGAAACAAGTATTTGAACTTAGCATGTTTCCTAAATCTCTAAATAAAAATATTAAGGTAATTTTATGCTGTAGTACAGTCAAAAAAAAAAAAAAACATATAGCACTTTTAAAACAGCTAAAAATAAACTGCATACTAACGCCACTACAGTAAAAGATATATTTTTCAGCAAGAGTTTTCGAAAAGTTCAGAGGCTGAAGTGAGCTTACGTCAGTATCCAGAAGGTTCTGCATGCTGGTTTCGGCTGCATCTTTGGACTCTTCGAACTTCTCCACCGCCATCCTGAGCTCCTCATCCGCAATCTTCCCCTGACGCTTCTTCTTGTAGTCATAATCCAGTCGACGGCCCTCTAGTTTCTTCAGGTGATGCTGAGGTAAAACCAGAGTATATTATAATTATTATTAACAGACCTAGAGGTTTTAAAAGATACATTTACACTAATAATTTCTGACAACAATATGCAGAGGTTAGCCAATTATAACAGTTAATTTACATGTCTTAAATGTACAGAAAAAAACTACTTATTTAACCTAAAGGGTCAAAGAGGGTGGAAAATGGCCATGAAAACTAAAGTAAGACTTTTTGCAGTGCAGAAACCTTATCCTTAACTAAGCTTCATTACAATCTGACACAAATGTTCAAACATTTAGCTAATGACTCATATATATTTAATCAATAAACTCTTATTTGATTTTAGAGAGCAATTGATTGCAGTTTTCCACCTGTATGTCTTTCAGGTCCTTGTCGATTATAGTTTGGAAAGGGTCGATGAAGTTCTGTTTGACGTCAATGTCTAGAGAGTCTTTCACTTCTGCCAGTCTCTTCATGGCCTCTCCCATCTCCACTAAAGCACCACCTACGTTTCGGGTGGAGAACAAAAATATTTTGTTATTATGTATTATGTAAAAAATAAATAGAGAGATCTGAGAATAGCTGTTTAAACAAAGAGAAATATAATATGCTTATACATAGATGCTCAACAGGTTTTGTTTTTGCGCGCAAAAAGTATTCTTGTCATGTTTTGTTGAGATTTTTTTTTGTTTTGTCTGCTGGTACATGTTACTGTAAGAATAATATTTCATACTTAGGGCAAATAATATGAATGAAATATTCTGTACAGTTTCCCATTACAGTTTTTTTTGTAAATGCTTATGAGAAAGAACATTCCTCTTACCAAAGTTGGTGTCCTCTCCCAAGTCTCGGCCGTATTTAAGCATACACTCTCCCAGAAGTCCCTCTGCCTGTGGATAACCTGGGCTCTTCACCTGCCCACGCATCTTAGACATGGTGTTCACCATGGTCAGCCTCGCTCTCGATGCTACAGTACAAGACAGAGAGAGAAGCAGGCAAATGAAAACAAAGAAATATATACTGCAAAAAAAAAAAAAAAAACAGTACTTTTGTCTCATTTTCCAGTACAAATACCTATACATTCTTAAATTTGCATTTACATGAGAAGTAAAATGACATAAGATATAGTCTTATTTTCTAAAAAAAAATGTGTCAAACTTAAGTGACTTAAAAAATAAGTTTAAGAAAATATTTTTTCTTGTTTTAAGCATAAACTATTTTTTTTTCTTCTTCAAAATACAAGACTCATAATATCTTGTGTCATTTTGTTTCTCAAGTAAATGTACCTTGATTAAATTAATAAACTCTGATTTGATTTTAGAGAGCAATTAATTTTTTTTCCAGTTTTTCTCCTAGATGTCTTCAGGATTATAGCTTAAAAAGGTCGATGAAATTTACTTGAAAAACAAAATGGCAAGATATTATATGGCCCAGTCTCACAGACAGGGCTTAGCCTAAACCAGGATTAGGCCTTAGTTCAATTAGGGTATTTAAGTAGCTTTTATAAACGCACACTAGAAAAAAAACATTACTGGTGTGTATCTTGAGACAAAACAATGACACTGACATATTTTAAGATCTGTCAGTACAAGTTGCTTTCAGTTAAAACAGCTCAAACATGCATTTTAGTCTAGGACTAGCTTAAGCCTTGTCTGTGAAACCAGGGGTATAAGTATTGTTGTTGTTTTTTTTTTGAAAAAAAAAAAAAAAAAAAAAGTGAGTTTATACTTAAAACAAGAAAAAACATATGCCAATGGGGTAAGAAAAATATACTTAATTCAAAGGGAAAACAAGTTTCATTTTTAAGTCACTTAAGTCAAAACAAGACTTTAAAACTTATGTAATTTTGCTTCTCAACTAAGTGTAAATTTAAAGTGTCACTATTATTGCTTTTTCGAATATTACCTTTTATGCAGTGTGTAATATAGCTGTTTGTGAACATAAAAGGTCTACAAAGTTTTAAAGATCAAAGTGCACAAAAAATAAAGTTTATTGTCTCCTAAAAGAAAGAACTGATTCAAAATGAGTCATCAGTAATTCTAGTCTCACTTCCTGTTACATACCTACGTAATTGTAACACATTTGCATAATGCCAGCCTATGACATTCATTGGCTGCCCGCGAACAGCATCTACTTTTACCCGCTCTCAAACACTGTATTTGTAACTAAGGCCTGGAAGAGTTTGGTTCGTGTTGTTACTGTTTGTATCACTGTGTATCACGTGCTGAGGAAGATCCGAGGCTGAAATTCAGATAATGTACTAGGAGTTTCTTTCCAACATGTGCTGTAAGCAGTAAGGCCAGGACACACCAAGCCGACACAATATTGGGTTGTCGGAGAGCGCCTGTTGGGCTAGTTTTTGCGGTGTGTTCCACTCATCGGCTCTCATCAGGCTCACGTGGGCAGTTTGCCTAATTCAGTATGTTGAATCGCCGTCAGGGCCGTCGGTGAGAGTGGGAACTCTGATTGGATGTTCAGCTTAGCAAACGAGTCAGTGAACGGGAAATAAAGCGAAAGTGATGAAAGAGAGCAAGTAAGTCAAGACGGCACAGACAGAAGGCTGGTCTAATGTTATGTTATCCTACCCGAACACTCCAAAACATGAATATTTTCATAACAGCATGAGCCACTTAAAATGAAGTTATCAACATAACTGATACTCAAAGTGGTAAGCAAGCCCTGCTGATATAGACAGTTAATTCCATACACACAGGCGCAGAAAGCACGTGTTAGTTTGCAGTCGGCTGTAGTCTGTGCTGTGTGTTCAAGAGAAGATTTTTGGTCCAGATGCAACTGATGCGAGGCGACAACACCTTTTTTTTTAAACAATGTTTAGATATTTGCACTCGAAAACATGACAAAAATACTTAACATGTAATTATTAAAAACTCAGTACATGAGGAATATTTTGTCCATTTTTTACCTGGGTTGGGCTGCAGGTATTCAGTAGTTTTGCAGAGCACATCTGATATGGCTTTACTGGTGATGTCAGCCTTCTGTAAAGCACAAACGTCAGAGAACAGGTGTGTGTCTTTATATCACACGGTCAACAGAGAGGGCTCATTAAATGCTCATTTACAGCTCTCACAGACAAACAAGTGAGATGGACTTGAAACAATCAGTAGTGGTCGCACCTACTAAAACAACAGCCATTCAGGAAGTTAAGGAATATTCAGTGTTCTTTAAAATGTGAGCTTGACAGACTGCTTTTGTGGTCTACTGTGGTTTACCACAGAGAAAACAAAAATGCAAATGATGTGTTTAAAAGCAGAAATGTGAGGCTTGCATTTGTGTTAAAGCTCTTACAGGAATTCCTCTGAAATGTGAGCTATGAGCTGTAAATTTGTCATTTTGAGGTGGGGCAACTTCTCTACGTTGAGGATCGTTTGGTTATGCATTACTGACGTAATTCCTGTGGGCGGAAATGGTATTAACCACCGTTTCTTTTCAGTCTAATGCCAAGCACTATTAAAGCCAATATTGTCAACATTTAACCAAAAACTTGTGATTTCTGAGGATAAAATGGGTAATCATAGGAATGTAACAATATATTTGAAGGCCACCATTAAATAAACTGAGAATTACAAAACCTCTGTGTTTGTTTATCATATACAGGAAGTAGACATAGTTCATATTCCACACAATTATTTGCTAACACAGTTAAGGGGCCTGATGTATAAATGTTGCAATTTTCTACACGCATATCGGGATTTATAAAAATAGAAAGACCATGTGTACGCACTCTCTTACTGGAGTGAGCAAAGAAATAAACTGAATGATTTTAAACTGGTGTTACGAAATATTTACACAAAAGAAGATATTTCATATAAACAGTTGACTTCCACAGTATGGAAAGTCAATGGGGTCCATCAATTGTTTGGTTACCGATATCTTTAAAATATCTTCTTTTGGCTTCAGCAAAACTCTCTCTTTAAAGGAATTAAGCACTCAAGTCATTATCCAAAAGTTAAACAAAATGTATATGAATTTAGATAGAAATATTTGTAGTGGATGCTCTGCTTTTGAACACTTTTCCTGTGGCGTGTGACATTCTAATGTTTTAATGAGTGCTAGGCGCATGATAATTCCTCTTTAAACTAAATTGCAGAAGAGAAAATATTTCTTTGGATACACAAATGGCAATTTTAGTCCATATCTCATATTTTCCTAATTTCTTGTATCACGTGGATGGGAATATGCATAGTAAAACTAGGCATAATAAGCTCCATATATGGTTATTTCAAAGAGACGGGGTGGAGATGCACGTACGCATAATCTTCCACTGACTGGGGAATTTTGCGTAATTCATTTTTTAAATATAAGCATTTACACAGTTACTGTCAGAACTTGTTTTCATGACAAATTTATTTAAACATATATTAAATTAAAACATTACTAACAGGTAAAGCTGCATATATTTAGTGAAATGCTCCCCTCTAGAGTTGGGACATGCTGTGGACACTAAATGACTTGCATGAGGTAAATGTAATGCTAAGTGAGATATTATTCTCAAGCTGTTTTATTGATGTCTTTTCACAGTTGAAACACTGGTTGAGAGATTACACGTAAACATATCTATGCATAGATCGTCCGTTCTTCTTCTGCATTTTTTTCTGTTGTGGCGGTTGGCAAATAGCGTTGCATTACAGCACACGCCCCCTTCTGGATTGGAGTGTGGATCGCCTGTGACTGACTGTATTCATCGTCTGACTGTATGCACCAAACCACAATGGTTTTAGACGAATACATGTTCCGTTACACCCTTATTGCATACACATGATTTTATAGATCTGAAAACTTTTGTGCGTACGTGAAATCTATAGTTTTTGTGCGTATGCACACTTTTAAGATCAAATCTACTGAACGTTTTATACATGAGGCCCGAGAAGTTTTGTTGGCCAGCAAATTGCACCTGCTTATTTGTGTAGAGGATGTTTCTAGCCAACTGTATTGTTGAATTTATTACTTTCAATAAGTAGGAAGAAGGAAGTTTTGATCATAATTAAGAGAACTTGAACATTGGCATCACAATGTGAATGTTAAAAATGTGTTACCCTCTCCAAGTCTTTGAAGTCCTCATCCAGTTTGGTTCCTTCTGCTCCTCCCACCTTCTCACTCACCATCTGAAACATGTCAGTACAAGGATTTTTAATCTGGCTAATGTTTTTTGTTTGATTTTAACTAAACTAAAGATATTTTCTATCCCCTAACCCTAACTTTTACAGAAAACATTTAGCATTTTTAATAAAACTTTGTTTTAGTATTGGACTAATAGAATATTATCCTTCAGAAAACATGCATGTGCAACAAAACACATTTGTGAGATTGAATAATAAAATATTCAAATAGAAAAAAACAAACATTCATTGGTTTGCAAATGTCCAGGAAAAGAGATCAGCTCTTATCTCTTACTTTGAAGCCTCAGGCTTTCATCTAAATACCTGCTGCACATTCAGTTCGCATTAAAGAATGAGCGAGAAAGAGCAATGATGTTTGTCATGTAAGGAACTTCAAACAGATTTTAAATTGTTCCTTTTGTGAGTGTGTTCACATAAGAACTGCCTTTGTGCTGTAAAAATCTTACTTTGTCACAAAAGTATAAAATTAATGCACATGTTACTGTGCTTTGGTGCTCATGTGGGCGTTACAGGTTTGAGTCCGTGCAGCATTTCCCAATTTCATTCCCACTCTTTTCCGATTAATTTCTCATCACTCTGCACTATACTATATATCCATCTAATTAAAATAAGTAAAATCTCAAATAAATTGTAAATATTAATTATTTTTTTAAAAACAAATTGTGAAATTTTTAATCTCCGAAATCATTTTACACAGAAAATATGAGTGGCATTTTTCTAGGGTGTTGTAGATGGTTGTTTCTGAGTGGTTGTTTATTATTAACATGAAAAGAGTCTACCCATAAGTGGCTCAGTTTTATTCACCACTAGGAGAAAATCAAAAGTCCAATCACTTAGAGACATAATAGCACACTTCTCCTCAGCCTTAGTAAACACTACTAATAAAACTTGTGTGAAGATGAGAGAAAAGAAATAAGAACAGCGAAGGAAAGAAATGCAGGAATGGATTCTAAGGGCCCCTGTGGAGTTCCCCATCTGAGCTATTCCTGTTGTTCATCAATGATACTTCCTGTATGGGCGGCAGAAACGCTTAAACTCAGTTTCACACACAAGCACTCCTCCTTTATGAGCTGAACTCTCTCCAAACACAAACACAGAAAGTATGTTAGGTGTATTGTATTACAGTGAACAGGAAGTGTTTGTGTACTGAAATCATATCAAAGGGAAAATATTCAAACAAAACCAAGCAGCACAGCCTGGGTGGCATAATCCAAGCTAATAATTACTCTAAAAGTGTCTTAAGGCTGGAATACAATACTTCTGTGCATATTTTTCAGTCTAGATACAGTATGTCACAATGTCCAGATAAAGCTGTGTGCGCACTGTATGATTTATAATGGTCCTTTACAACTGTTGCTAAGTTGTCAGACTGTACGAACACGCCATTTCACACTGTAGTATCTCAGTTGTCATTAATGTCAGACTGTACGGCAGTCAAGACGTGTTAAAAACAGACGAACGCAAGAAGTTTGGGGTTTTACCAATCCGTGACACCGTGAGCTGCATTTAAATGTGGGATAGAAATGGTGGCTAGCAAACAAAAACAATCTCTAGTGTGGCCTCCCTTGAAAAGAAAACTAGAAAAAAAAACAAAGACAATGTGTGTGTAGCAAGTGGTGGTTCGTTGTTTTCTCACTAATTGCGTCATTGGGTTCTGCGCTCCTATCGGTTTTTGATTTGATAGTTGTAGGAGAAGCCACACCGTGGGACTGTGCGTCAAATCTAACATTGCCAGAATTTCGTCTGAGGTAAAATGTGATCGCAATGGTCATTAATTGGCTGTTGGTGTACATGTCAAACTAGCGATCAAAGACTTCAGATTTTGGCCTAGGATCCGAGGAATCTTTCAGTATTCAGAAACAAGGCTTTTGTGTATGCAGAAGGATGTTAAATGCCTCAGGGGGTACTCTACTCTAAAAAGTTTGGGAACTACTGGTGTAAGGTATAAATTTATATGGTTATTTTGTCATCCACAAGATTCTGATAGCTCCTCCCCCTCAGCTATGTAATTAAGGCTGCAATGGCCGAGTGCATGAAGTGTTCAACATTCCACACTTCGTTTTTTTGATTAATTAATTGCCTCATCCAGGTATTTAAAGTGCACTTTAAATTCGAATTTTCAGCGTGAACACACTACTCGCACTATTTATACTACAAAACGGCATACAAATGGGACACACCTATAGTGAGCATCGATGCACTGGTTTTCACAGTGCATTGTGGGATTTTTTAGGGAGCGAAAGTTTCAGTGCACTGGAAGGATTTCGCGATTGAGACAGCCCTCAAAATGGCTGACTCCCTGATCAATGCCCTGACTACTGAACTAGGGATCTGATTGAGACACATCCTATAATTCTATCCATTCAAAGGACATCAGACATATTTGATGTTCTGAGCCGATTTTAGAACACATTGTTTTCTTTTGTCATGTATCTGTGGGAGTTTGTTTTGTTCAGAATGACTTGAAAGTGTAATAGTGTGTGATCCTCAGTCATTTAGTCTATGTTGCCCAGTTTTTCTCTGTAACCATTTACAAAGTTGGCAAGTGTATGATGCCTAGTGCTTTGCTTTACACAAAATGACAAATCTGTTCAGATATTAAAAGTTGTGTAGAGTATTCCAGTTTTTAGTCAGCATCATTATTGTGAATTATTGTTACTGTTTAGTGCTTGACTAGCCATTAAATTTTAAAGAACCAGGATTTCCATGTCATATTATAAAACAGAATTGGTCGTGCTTGAACTGCAAAAACAACGAAGTTGTGTTTGTGAGAGCTAATTTTAACAGATAGCTTTGGAAACAAGTCAACAGCTAAGACTAAAAGTTGGGAGTTAATTAGTGAAGAAATATCACAGCAAAACATTCAAAACTTCTCTCCCTATAGGGTGAATGCCACTAAAGATTTTCACGGCTCTTTGAATCTCATACAGACAAATGTTTATAAAACACACACCCAGCCTTCAGAGAGAAGTAACACATGTGCATGCATATTTGATTGACAGCCCTTCATACAGTGGCTCTATTGTATGGCTCTGAGCTGCTAGTGTCCTATTATGATTCAGATGGAGGTGTGGACATAGACACTGATCACAGATCACTTTTCTAGAATATGAGAAATGAAATACATTTGCACAAAACACTCCATCTCAAATGAATCTCATCTTAAAGTGCTTGTATTCATGTAAAGTAATCAAAACTGAGGTGATTTTGTGATACACATTATCAATATGATTTCATAGTTATGCACCAATACTAAAATCTTTGACCAATCCTGATGAACTACAATAATTACTTTTTTGTAATGGCTGATAACTGATATGATAACCAATGTTATCAACATATACTGCTATGCAGGTATGATAATATTGCTGCTGATTATCTGGTGCAACTAATCCATATAATTTTTTAAAATTAAAATTTAGATTGAAATACTTCTGTAAGGAAAATCATACATAGGCACAGTTTATATTTGTCAGTAAAACTAACTTAAAGCATTTAAGCAGAGAGGTTTAGATCAAAATCTAAACAGGAAAAATCAACCCTCTGCTCCTAATATCATCTTTATCAGATTGATACTGATCATTTAAAAAAAAAAAAAAAAAAAAAAAAAAAAAAAAAACTAAAACTAAAAAAACTATATTTACACTCCAATATTCAAGCCTCTGTAGGGTTTAGGATTAAAAACATTTTTATAATGCTGCACGCTTTCATATGAAAGGGAAGTCATATAGTTCTCTGCCCTAAGGCAAATCTGACAACTTTGTTTCTAGCGTACAGGAACAAAGGCATCAGCTTTACACATTACAATATGAAATACACAACTTAGCCCACATGGAAATACGCTTCAGTTAAAAAAAAAAAAAAAAAAAACTCTACCGTATAACAATACAAGTGACGTCGGTGCAATAAACACTTCTCGTCAACCTGTACAAGTAAATGCCACCTAGAACAAAAAAAAGAGCAGGTGATAAAGAAAGAAAGGGGAGGGAGAGAAAAGTCTGAAAGAAAACACCTGTTCTGTCTATTTGGTGGACAGGTACTATACTTGCTGTGTACAAGAATCCAGTCTGACGACTAAATTAAACACTGAATTCTTCACACACCTCTTATAAATCTTTTACACGAATACATAGTTGGATATTTTCCAAGAATAGCAGGTGAAATCAAAGCAGGGATCTCTATTTCACAACACCAAAATGCCCCATTTTAACACCTGAGATTCATTATTTAATCCACAAATTTCAAGGGTTAGTTCACCAAGAATTCCATGATTTACTCACCCTCAAGCCATCCTAGGTGTATATGACTTTCTTCTTTCAGTCAAACACAATCTGAGTTATATTAAAAAATATCCTGGCTCTTCCGAACTTTATGATGGGAGTGAATGTGGATAAATAAATATGGATATTTTTGCTTACAAAACTGAATCACTTCGCTTTAGAAGGCCTTTATTAACCCCGTGGAGCCGTATGGGTTACTTTTATGATGGATGGATGTGCTTTTTTGGGCTTCAAAATCTAAAGTACCATTCACTCCCATTATAAAGCTTGGAAGAGCCAGGATATTTATTAATGATTGTGTTTGGCTGAAAGAAGAAAGTCATTTACACCTAGAATGGCTTGAGGGTGAGTAAATTATTTTTGGGTGAACTATCCCTTTAAATTTGCTGTCTGCGGAGTATAACATCTTCGCAGCTGGAAACAGTTATAAATAGTTGACAGCGGGACAACAGGCAATGTTGGTATCAGCAAACAAAAGACAGCATACTTGCATTCAGTCTGCACTATTTTTTAACTGTCATCTATAGCTGTTGCATCATATCTTGCTGTTTTATTTTAAGACAACATGTCAAGTTAAATCTGTTCAACTTTTTAGACTCCGCCTCCTTAGAAAATCAATAAACCAAATAATTTGGTCAATGTACTAACATCTAAATACCACGAGAATATTTATGAGTAGAATCAGTTTGAATGTTTTTGACTCTCCAAAATTCAGCTTACCACAAATAATTCAAACTTCAGCCCTGTTTTATTCATACTTTATGTAAACAGTCACTATGATCCTTTTCAACATGAACAATGACTATTTTGAACTATGACTTAAGATCAAGATGGAACATGCATTCTGTAAGGACTAAAAAGGAAAAAAAAGTTAACTAATGACTTAGGTTTTACTAGAAGTTCACAAGAAGTTCCGCATTTTCAACCCTGCAGGCTTTAGGTTTTATTGTAGTGAGGCTCAGTGACTGCAAGATCTCCCATCTGACATTAAGATGCTTTCAAATGATTCTTCTGCAACATGTAGGTGCATGTTAGACTTGTTTTGTGTGAGCAATAAGGGTAAAGGAATGTTAGACTGGCTTGTTAGACAAAAACTTGTTAGACAAAAACTTCAAGCAAATGTCTGAAATTGCAAGTTAATGTGCACTGTGTTCTATAAACAGGCTTCATTCTGATTAAATGCATGACTGTTTTGGAGCAGAAGACGGATTAAAAGCTAATCCAGCCAAAAAAAATATATTATCTTAGAATCTCATTCAAAATCACTTTGTTTATCTGCCTGGCATGGACTTAAACCACTACACAAGATTCACAAGTATCTGAGAAAGGTTGTTTACTAACCACACAATGAAATAAAGCAGCATTATTCACACTGAATAGAAAATAAGTGAGGTAATTTGATCCGACTGCATCTTTAGTCTTAACTTTCTGCAAGGTATTACTTACACACAGTGCAAATGTTCGGTAAAATGGTGGGCAAAGAAATAATGATATATGACTTTATATATAATGATATATTGAAAATCATTTAAACATTATTTATACATTTATTATACTGCCTATTATTTATGGCTGCATACTGTATAAATCATCGTATTGCAGTTTTTTTGAAGTGTAATACAGTAAAACATTGCGGTGTTACTTGTTTGCAAGAAAAAAACTTCAGTAAAGAGAATTAGAGGGTAAAATATGCACAATCATCATGAGAATCACATTGCAAAATGTTGCAATAGGCTTAATTTTGTTTATGCAAAATAGAACTTCTTATACTTTTCCTCTTTACTGTGACCTGGACATGTTTTTGTACAGTACAAAGGATAAATATGTTTTCTTCACACATTACTGGTAAACATTGTATGCATCACCTGCAGACAGCTCCTTAGTGCACATCAGCTAAATAAGGTAAGTATTCTGCCAGTAAAGTACAAGTGCTTCCTGTTCAAAACACTCAGCATATAAGTTTCATCTAAACTGTTGACCACAGGTTTATCATGGACAAGGTGGTGCAAAAAAAATGTGTTGCAATGTTTTTGTCATGATGATACACAGTGCATTAACAGCAACCTGTTATCTCTTTGATTGTGTCATATCTGTATACTTCACTATAAAAAAAAACTTTATAGTGAAATTTTTATAGCTCTAACTTCAGAGACGTGATTTGAAATTATATGAGCTTGGTTTATTCATAAAGCGCTTGTCTTTTGAGGTCACTCTCTGGGTGACATCTGTTTCCTGCAAGTTTTTCCCTATAAATATTAGATTTAAATTTTAGATATAAAAATCTATTATAAACTCAAAAAAGCAAATAAAAAGTATGTATATATAAATATATAAAAAGTCAATTCCCACAAAGTGTCTCAAAATGTACTGAGCTGCCTATCCAGACGTGTTTAAAACGCACTTGTGATCGCCAAACATGTTGTCTATGTAGGGTTCTCACTACATTTTAAAACACAGCCAGACTTTAACTTTTACTTCACCACAGCAGAGACGACCCCGGATGAAATAATTCAAACAGAATTTGAACAGACGCCGCAAATGTTTCTTTATAACTTACGGTATATTATTTGTTTATTGTTGTATCTAATCTGTGAGTTTATGGTCGTGCACCAGTTGACGTGGAAACACTCACCTGACTCGCTTTATAAAACTGTTTCTTCAGTCCGGCAACAGACATTTTTGCGTCGGATCCTTTCGCTTTGACAAATTTAGATGTTATTTAATTCACCCAATATTTAAAAATTAAACTATAGGCGTCAATAGAGCTGTAAAAAAAAAAACTCTAACAATCACAACTCCTTCTTCCTGCTCGGCCAGAGTTTGAACCTGCAGGGCACGTCACAGCCCATCTACACTGCGACGCGACGCAACTAGAACGCTCCCAAACACGCGTCGCGTATAATAAGAGAGTTCTGATTGGTCAACTGGTTGCCGACGTCAGGGTTCCCATTTCTAAAGATTTCAATATTATTGTCAAGTTCATTTTGTAATGTATTAATATTACGTGTTTTATATTAGTTAACGTGTACTTTGTTATGTATGTCTGACAATAGAAAAAAATAATTATGGAAGCATAACTATCTGAACTGATTGGTCGATTGAGTGCGTCGCGTTGCTTGCCGACAGAGCTGAGTGCAGAAAGCTCTCCAGCTTCCGGGTTAAACTTTAGCCTGTGAACAGTTTACTATCTTTACCACACTTAATACATTAAATTTGTTACTACATGTTTTTACTAAAAACAGCGTCAAACAGCATGAATACACAAAAATCCATAAATAGATTTTCATATTTATTAAAAAAGAAACCTGTAACACGCTGAAACAAAATGTTTATATATACTTTACACATTGAGATGACGTGGAAATTGTCCCAATCAACTCACCGTGTGTGTGTGTGTGTATATATATATATTATAGCTAAGGTGATTCAGCAAAGTAGACAAATCACAAGGGACAACATTTCTTTTTAAAGAATAAGATCCATCTTTAGTTTTTATTTATTTTTTCATGTAGTCATATTCTGTGTCATATAATTCAGGCTGAAAGAACCTGTAATAGTACATCAGCAGAAAGAGGAAAGGTTTTTGACACTTTGTGATTGACATTCACAAAAATATATATATATATTTAAATATAGCTACAGGACACAGTGATCAAGAATACGGGTCTCCTATTCGGTGCAAAGTGTGTGTGTGTATGTGTGTGTATGTGTTGTCGGCAGAGGATACTGGTGAGACAGAGACCAGCTATCTCCCTGAGAATAAATCTTTTTTTGTGTGAAACACACAGGAACAGAAACATTTCTTCTACAAAAAAAATAAAATAAAATAAAATAAAATAAACATGGAAATTGCTTTACAGGGAGACTGAATGAGACAAACACAGTTTTGTCTTAACAGGAAGGCATGCATCAAAGGCCTAGAGGTGGGGATTGTCAAAACAACACATTTAAAAATACATTGCACAGACATATTTCCCATAATTCTCATTCTTAAACCAAGGGCAGGCTACACTCCTTGACGTGAGAGGTTTGTAATGTTGGGCACACAAAAAGAAGACAGATTTTCTCTTGTTCATTAAAAACAGATACAAAACCATATCTTTCTCTTTCATACAGAATACAACATCATTCATTCATCTGAATCACTTAAAACCAGTTGTGTAGTATATATTGTAGTACTATAAACAATACCGTGAACCTCGACTCAAAGGAGTAGCTGAGAACTCTGTTGAAACTGTGTTTTTGTTGTACTATGGTGCACTAGTAGGAAAAATAGGATGGAAGGACGCGATCCGGACCACAGAAATGGACAAAAGGAGAGGTGATCAACAATTTACAAAATAATACAACATAAACCACAGCCGTGCTCTGTACCCGAAACCTACAGGACTGAGCTTTGATGGAATCTCCTTTTCTCTTGCTCTTTTCTTTCAGTTTGTGAAAGTACCTGAAGCCCATTAGACATAACATCCGCAGATCTGTGTGTCAACAGAACAATGTCAATGTCGGCACACCATCCAGCTTGGCTCTCCTATAAGCGTTCTGTCCGAAGCAGCTCCAGAACAAAATGGGCAAAAGTCAGTCCAAACCCAGTTCATTTCTCTGGTCCGGTACTTCCATGCACAAGCTGGTAGAATTCAAAAGCCGGCTGATGAAAGTCCTGGCTCTTTAACATTCCCATCTCTCTTCCTTACCCGCTCCACCTTTCTCTCTCTCTCTTTCGCTATCTTGACTAAATAGACTAATTTATTTACATTCCTATTCAAAATAATCTTTTAGAAATGTCCATATAAATGAAATGAACATTTAATTGTTTCTTATTCCAAAGTGGCATTTACAAGGGAAGGGGACATGGGACTGAGGTTTCTCATTGCATTAAAATGACAACAAAAAAATAAGGTGCAGCACCAAACACTGTCAAAATGTGCCTGAGCAAATAAGAGCATGTGTGGATGGAATCACTGCTTCGAAAGTTGTGTTTGCCAATCCTTTACAGTCATGCCCAAGTTTGCAAACTCCTTATATATCAGTATTCTACTGAGTATCTGTTTTGCATTTAATATTGTGTGCTTTTGCAGTTGTTTGCTAAAGTCTAATACCATACTGAATGTGTCGAGTTCTGATGAATATGAGGTATGTGATCATGTAAATAACTGTTAAAGTGAGGATTGTGTGGTTTTCTTTGCTTAACTGTAACAAAAAGGCATTCACAAACGTTTGGTCATGACTGCACGTTTGTAGTGATAATCAGGTTGTTCTATTGCACATTAGAAAAGAGTTTAGCACACTTATGATTTCTGGTTCGTTTAAATAGCTTTAAAGGATATATTCCAGGTTAAATATAAGTTCAACTCAGATGCTAACAGATAAGTTAAGAACTATAAGGGGCAATCGTTTTATAACCATACAGTTGCCCCATATACTTCCACTATAAGTGCATTTCTGTCAATGCATGTTTGTTTTCACAAACTGAGAGATGATTCAAAATTATTTTCTAAAGCTTTTCAATTTTTTTTCTTAATGTATTATTTTCATTAAATTAAATTAAAAATGTATTTTAATTATTATTATTACAAACTTGTATTTAACATGAAATGTTCATTTAAAGTAGCACTGGTAACATTGGTCCCTTCATTTTTAACGAACAATCTGGGCACATTAGGGGTTTTTTTTTTTTTTTTTTTTTTTTTGAGTGGATTGTCAAAGTCTCATAAAGCAGAATGCAAGACCAAAAGTGCATTGTGTACATTCGGTCTCAAATCAAAATAAGTGCCTTTGCTTTGGGATACATTCATGATTCGTTTGAGGGAAGAGGGAGGGGAAAAAAAGCGATATTAGTGCTTAAAGAGTGATTCGTCGGGGAAGGACGTGTGACCGTCACCTAGTACGTAGGATGCACTTCATTAAAAAAGGTGTTGTGCTCTCCTGAATGTTCATGTGGAAGAGAGTTTGATCCTGTAAAATTCTTAAAATCATATTTATAAAACCTCCTTTACAAAACCCATTTAAATAGCTCTTTGTGTGCAGATGCAGAAGGAATAGTAGCATGCTTAGACATCAACAAAGGGCCCTTGCAAGCAATACATCTGTACATTAAAGATCATTTAGGAGTGTTTCTGTAAAATAATAAAAATTTTGAGAGCACAACTCCAGGAGTAATCCATATACGTGTATGTTTGTGTGTGTTGTCGAATCTGAAATACTTTGTTGGCCCCTTTACCGTAGCAGCATGTGTTTGCGCATATGAATGTGTATGCAGTGGGTTAAGTGTATTGTGTTTGTATGTATGCTGACAGTGCTACAATAGACTGAGGATTCTCCCTGGAGGTTTTTAAAATGTTTTCCTGTGAAATGCTGTTTTTACACATAATGGACTATCTTTAACACAAGCCTATAATTTCCCCTTCACACTCTCTCTCTCATTCTCTCCCTCACTATCTCCCTCACTCTAACTGTTGGTGGAGTCAGGGAAGTTGATCTCGCTGCCGAACACTTCCCTGTACAGAGGCGGGAAGTTGTAGGCTGTTTCCGGGTGAACCAGGCGGAAGAACTCCAGCTTGTCAATATGGAGGTTACAGATCGACTTCATCTGCGGTAGTTTGGACACCATCTGTGAACACAAGACAATGAGTTGTTACTCCACAACAAAGAACTAAAACTACTGGACGAAGTCTCACAAACATGTTTTTTGCATGGATATTTAACAGTAGAAAAATGATTGATTCAAAAGTTTGGGGCTGGTTGCATTTATTCTATCAAAAATACAGTAAAAACTGCAATATTGTAAAATATTATTACAATTTAAAATAACTGTTTTCTATTTAAATATATTTTTAAATAATTTATTCCTAGTCTTCAGTGTCACATTATCCTTCAGAAATCCTAATATGCTGCTCAAGAAACATTTCTTATTATTATCATCAGTGTTGAAAACAGTTGTGCTGCTTAATATTTTTTTGTGGAAACCATAACATTTTTGTAACAATGTAAAAGTCTTTAATATCATCCTTGCTGAATAGAAGAATTAATCTCTAAAAAAAAAAAAAAAAAAACATGGCATGTTTTTGTCGTATATCATTCACGGGTCAAAAACAATTGTCCTAAACCTTTTGACCCTTTTGACCCATAAATTATTCTACTGACTGAAAAAAAAAGTTATTATGTTCAATTCAGTGGTATAGGTATATCTTTATACAACAGTTAGTTCTGGTTCTTGAATCTGATTGGCTGAGAGCCTTTTCCAGTCAAGCAATATTCTACTTATATCACACGGAAACCGTTTCACAATTTGTATCACTCATTTCTCACAGCGAGCGTCAATGGTGGAGGAGCAAACTCACTATAATTTTACAAATACTTCTGTTATTGTATCAAGGAATTTAGTTTTAAGAGTTTTTAGACGAGTATGTAGTTGTTTAGACCAGTGTTTCTCAACTGGTGGGTTCTCAACTTCGAATTTGTGTGAGCCCCCTGCAGACAGAGAGCTATCGCCTGCTGCAATGCGTCAGCCAGAGCCCGAGGAGAAGAGAACAGTGCTGACCCTCGCCCCGGAAGTGGAGCTCCATAGTGAGTCTTGACCAGTGGTGTGAGCCCGCGACATCATCGGACGAGGGAATAGTGAATATGGACAATGAGGACTGGCTGAGAGACTTCAGTGAGGAGGTATTGACTCCCACCCTATCCCACCCCTTCATCATCACAGTTTCTAGACAGCACTAAATACTGCATGAACTATGATTTATTCATTTCATCTGCCTGCATGGACTGTGTTATACTTACTGTTATTCTGTTGAGTTTTGTGTTGCCGCCATCACCGCGAAGCTCAGCCAGTCCTCCAGCCCCGTGCCCTGCTGTGACATCAAGTCACAGGTCGTGCTACCACCAGCAGCGTCTGTGCGAGAGGATCCTGCCACTCTGACTCAGGCCTCTGATCTCTTTGCTCCATCTCAGCCCATCGACCTGTCAGCTCCGACTTGGCTCCTCCCACCTTCGGCTCCACCGGAGACCCTCTGCCTTGCGGCTCCACCGGGTTCCCTTGTCCCACCGGCTCCCCCTTGGCCAGTCGTCACTCTACTTCCACCACGGACTTGTGGGCAGTCCGCTGCGCTCTGTTCCTCCAACCATATGGCTGAGGCGGGGTCCTCCTTCCCTTCGACATCGCCTCTGTCCTTTGTCACACCAGCTCTGCCTCAGCCCTCCTTTGTCACACCGGCTCTGCCTCAAACCTCGGATACTCTGGCTCCTCCTCCAACGCTCGTCGCTGTGGCATCGCCTAGATCTCCAGTGCCAGCAATGTCGCTCGTTTCCATCAGCTCTCCGTCTGCGCCTATGGATCCATCGGCCTCGTCTCCTGCGATTGTCCCCCAGTTGTCGTCAGCCACAACACCATCTTGGCTCCTCCTTCCTTCGACTCCGCCTTGGGCTGTCGGCACTGTTTGGCTCTGGGTCTGTGCCAGTGGATTATTTCCACCATTGCTGCCAGGGGATCTCCAAAACCCCCTTCATCCCTCCCTCTGCTCTTTTATCAGTTACGGCGTGAGGTTGCGCCTTGCCGGAGGGGTGAGTAATATCACCATTATGTTAAGTTTTTACGGATTTGTAGTTATCATGGACTTTTGTTTGTTTTCATTCATCTCATGTGTTCCTTTGTTTGATTTTTCTGCCACTCTTTTGTTCTATGGTTACTGTTATTAGTTCACTCTGTTCAGGTGCACGTCATTAATTATCTTTGTTTGAGTCACTATTTAGTTCTTCCTTCACAGTCGTTCATTGTCCGGTCACTCTTACGTTTAGTGTGTGTTTCCCTGCCTGTTTTATCATTAAACTTCATGTTGGAACTCTTTTCTTCATCTTCGTTTGTTTGCCTGCAACCACCTGTGACACGTATTGTGTATTTTTACCATGGTAACTGTTGTTTTCTGTAACCACAAAATATCACTTTAAGTCACTTATTTTTTGTTATTTTGTATATTTTTAAATGACTGGTGGCTCATACCAAATTACTACCTTTATTATATTAACAAAAACTAGTTTGGTACTGCTATTTAATAGCCCTATCTTATACTGTTTATTCATCATTTATTATTCATCACTCATTAGTCATATTCTTACAATTTATGTGTATATTAAGTAAAGTGGGATGGTACTTGTGTGCGTCAACCATTTTTGTGCCGAATTATATTTTTTATAATTATACATATATATTTTTTTAGGAATTAGGTCAAATTCATAAAAAATTGGGTCATGGTTTAATGACCAATGGAAAATGTAGGTCCCATGGCCAAACCAGTTGAGAACCACTGGTCTAGACCTCAAATATGCGATTTATATATAAACACAGCACCTATTTTAAAATTTGTTTCAGAGATGTGTGCTCCAGGCCGCCACTGGCTGTTCAGCGCTCATGTATCCGCTGAGCTTTATCTCGGCCAGTCCTTCGGGAATTTACCGCTGGTAGAGATATAATTTATTTTGGGTATATCAATTGGCAATCTTTGGTCTTATTAATCAATTACTTGTTCCAGAGCAAATCGATTTGGCTAAGGGCAAAGTTAAGTTTCATAACTTTATATTTGTATTTAACTTGAGTCTTGTACTAAACTAGAGTGCTGCTTTTGTACTTTTGACTGAATTGTGTTTATTTCCTATTGTACAAAATTCTTATACTTTTATAATGGCTATTATTGTTCATTTAAATATTATTGTTCAATAAATAAAGTGGCGTGGCGTGTGGCCAAGTATGGTGTCCCATACTTGGAATTTGTGCGGCGTCCTGGGTAATGAGAGTGAGAGTGGAAGAGGGCGCTGTTCATTCACACCCCCCACATACATTTCCTGACAGTACTGAGACTTGAACCCACAACCTTCGTGTTATAAGTCAGACCATTAGACCACAACTGCCCAAAAATTCTATATAAATAATATGCCATATTTAGTATTAAGAAAGAGTCTGTTAGTGATTGTGATTTCGACTTCAGTGAAAGTTACATTGTTACGCCATTAGATGGTGGCAAAGGCTGTCTTTATGAGTGAGTCAGTAACAAAGACTTTTATATTAAGAAGGAATGAAACAAGGTTGTACACAAGAACGTTATTTTTACTTTAGACAAACCCTTATAAGACGCTACCAACAAATGTATTGACTAGTGCTGTGATGGGAAATCCCCTTAACTGTTAAAAGGATACTAAGATAAAGATATCGCTTTCCTCAGCAGACATTCAAACAGATTTTTTATTAGGAATATAAGATTGACCTGAAGAACAAATGCTATGTCAGATGCAGATAATATACTCACTTTGTCGACATTTCTCTCATAATAATCTACTCTCCTTCGTTGCTAATTTTAAAATGGCGTTTTAGAATTCATAACGAAGGCTTGGGCTCATCTGTTAAACTGTCAATTTGAGATTTGAATTCATGACGGAAGGAAGTAGTTCCACACACAAGAGAGTTTTTAAAGACACTCCATCATTGTTTCTTATTTATTTACAAACTGTTGTATATACATTAAATATTATTTAACCATTTATCTGTAAAGAGCCATGTGTGTCTGGTTCCTCACCTTGTCCAGTTTCTCAGTAGTGGCTCCGTTCATGTGCAGACTGTGCTGAAGTGCCACGTAGACCTTCTCTTGGAGCTTTTGAACCTGCTGAGACTCCGTCAACCACGGCCGATCTGAGCGGCACACAAACACAGAGCAGGGGTTTCAAACTGTGAGAATGTGTCTCATTTTATGCCACTGTGCAAGTCTGACCATGGCACATATTAGCACATAAACCCAGCTTTAAAAACCTTTTCTTCAGCGAATGAGTCGCTAAATTGGTAGCAGACATGGGTGTGAGTGTCTCACCTGGAGCCAGCAAGACCGCGGCGCTGAATAAAGCCATTTCCTCCTCGCTCAGCTGAAGACGACTCAGACTTTTAGCCAATTCAAAGACAGTGTTCACCAGGTCATCACACCCTACAAACACATACACATGCTAGTTACCAAGCTGAAGATGGAGAAATAAATTACATTTCCACTGAGGTCCATAATTTACCCTGAACCAATCTCTTTTTGTTCAGCATGAAATGACTTAATGGATCTATTGGGTTCCATTAGCGTAAAAGATGAATTATAAAGGAAATAAGATGTTCTGTGCACAAAGCTTCAGAGTAATTTATTTTTGCTTTGCTTTATCGTGAATATAATAGTTGGCCTCTATGTCCGTATTGTGCATTTGAAGTCACAATGAAATGGAATTTCTTCCTTATTGTGACATACTTCAGAGTGTAATAGATTATCAAAAAATCAAAAATGTAGGGTGGAGACTTGGCTGTATGCGCTAGTTGAGGCATGTGAATGTAGGGTTTAAGTGCACTAAATGATTTAAGTCCTGCATATGTCAAGAGAGAGAAGTCTGTCATTTTCACCGGAAGGTTCAGGTATGACATTTTGATTAAACATTACAAGGTCAAAAATTGTTCACAATAAGATCTATAACATGCATTTAAAGATAAATAGGGTGAATTTTCAATTTATGCTGACTTTAAACATGTGCAATTTGACAAAAAGCCAATAAAATAAAGAAATGGTATTATCTACAAATCATTCTACTAACTTATTCCAAAATATATTGTGCACTGAGTGCTTTCTTCAAAGCTTCCATTTAACTTTGATGAGCTATTACTCACCCGAGCATCACTTGTATTTACTAACTGGGTTAAAAACCCATTAACTCTTGTGCCTTATTGATTCATGACGCCTCCACTCTTGCTCTTAAGAGGATGCTGGTGTTGTGTATTATAAAGTAAAAGAGGATGCGTTTGAAATGGAATACTAGTGTACTGCTTGCTGCAAAGTGTACACTGTATATTGTTTATATAGTTTCACATTTTGAAAAAATACACAACATCATTATTCTGCTACATTGTAATCACATGACTTGATTACATTTGTCACAATCTCTACGTAATCTTATGTGCATGGTTAAGTCCGCAAGGTTATTCTACCGAAAATTTTATTTTGCATTTGCAATCCAATTTGTGTAAAATAGTCTTGAAAGTCTAATTAAACAATGAGTCAAGAAGCATATCTTAAAAACTGTTGCTGACATTTTGCTGAATTTGGAAAAGCATACTACTATATGGCATAAATAGTATGTAGTATCCTAACATGCCATTTTGATTTTAGTAATTGCATCTAGTTTATTTCATTAAATTGTGGGATGCAGAACCCAGTATGAATGTGTTGTATATTACACATTTTCTCATATATAGCAGGTCAACCGTAGGTATTATATGCATACTCTTCACAGTATACTGCTGAAATAGTAGGCTTAAAATGGTAGCATGCTATTCTGAACATATCCAGACACTTACCGAGAGCTTTGAAGAGTTGAGGGCTGGCAAACTTGCCATCAAAAAACATAGTGTTGTTGGAAGAGTTGTAAGCACGACACATTCGGATCAGCAGGACTTCCAGACATCCTGGAACAGTAATAGAGAGAAAGAGAGCGGCAAAAAAAAACATGATGGGGGGAAAAAGCAGGAAGAAAGAGAGAGGGAGAGAGAGAGAGGGAGAGAGAGAGAGAGAGAGAGAGGGAGAGATGGAGACAGAAAGAGAGACAGAAAACAGATAAAAGAGTGCAGGGGAGGGGAAAGGAAAAGTGGGAATATGCTCCACCGTGCAAAAATACAGACAGAAAAAAAAATTATTATTTTTTTTACCAAATATGGGAACAACAAACACCATCAAAATGAAATGTCATTGTGTTTGTGATTGTTTTAAATGACATTTAGAAATTTTGAGTTTTGTTTAGTGAAGGGTTTTTTCATACGGTAAGCACAAAGTGTAGAAGTAGACAGAATGTTGGAGAAACAAACACAAGAGGAGACAAACGTTAATACAAGTTTCAAGTTTAAGATCGAACACAGCAGAACGGAGACAGAACAGAGTCCCGTGGGGCGAATTCACAAAACAGCTATTCCAAGAAAAAACCTGCGTTTTATTCTCTAATCACTCATTGTGTCTGTGTTTATTTTTTATCAGAAAATTCCCAATTGACGGTATAATAACGGAGAATGGCATTTTATCCAGGCATATATTCAACACAGTGCAGTCAAACACAAATTGCGCGTTTTAAAGAGTCATTTCAGGTGTTTGGATCACAATGCCTTATCCACATCCAAGCACACTGCTAGACTGAAAACTGCTCTGTGCAAATTGCACTCAAGACTAATTTAGTGGACGTGTTTGATTTGGCATTACCTGAATTGCATGTCAATATCTGCCCTTAGAGTATTCTAGATGTAGTATGAAAGACAATGCTCAAGAAACTGAGAGTGCCCTGGAATGATCTAATGGTGTTATCATAACAGCAGTAACTGTGATTAAACTAATAATAAGATTGAACAGACACTCTGGGCCACATCAGAATGCCATATCACGGCAGTGAGTGGATAAGGCGATTCGAATGAGAAATCTGTTGTATAATCAGGGATTAGTAATCTGTAATCCGTGTGGGACAAAAGCAGCACTGACCTGCTTTGAGCAGGATGATCTGGTCATTCTGGCAGAGGTCCATGAATCCAGAGATGCGCTTAGCGAACTCCACAACATACTGGATGGCGTTTGTAATGTGCAGGGCGCACTGCTGCCACATCCATTCTGCAGACTGAAAGCACAGAGATTGATAATACAGCCATTAACAAAGAGACAAACCAGCAAGCACAATCAAAAGAGATGCCATCTAGTATGATGATGCTGTACCTTGAGCTGAAAGCTGCGGGTTTCTTCAGGTGTGTAGAGGTTCCAGGTGAGTTTCTTCATCTCTTCTGGGCTGTACTGACACGTCTCCAGGTGAGACTTCACCACGTTTTGAGTGATCCGCTCTGAACATAATTTCAACACATTAGCACATTTTCCTTTAGTATCTGTCTATCTAGATATAAACAGATATAAGCAGAATCAGAAATAATATACATAGCTAAATAAGGAATATATTATATAGATATATCCATCTATAGATACAAATATAGATTATAAAATGGATTCATTATATTTAAATAAACATTTATAGATTGATTTAAATACACACAGATTATATAATTTATAAAAAATACATAAATATATATAGAAAATTAAGCATATTTATATAGATATACTTCACATTTATTTGTTAACACTATTTAACATGAAATAAACGAAAAATACCTCTAAAGCATTTATTAATCTTAGTTAATGTTAATTTCGACATTAACTAATACATTATTAAAATCAAAAGTTGTGTCTGTTAACATTAATTAATGGACCTCAGCTGACATGAACAAACAATAAACAGTTGTGTGTATTAACTAAATTTAGCAAAGATGAATAAATACTATAACAAAAGTATTGTTCATCGTTAGTTAATGCATTAACTAAGGTTAACAAATAAGACCTTATTGTAAAGTGTTACTAATTTATCTATAAATAGATACATACTGTAAAAAGATTATAAAATACATAATGTTATAAATAAATAGGCATATACAGTTTTTTTTTTTTTTTTTTTCATTATGCCATAAATTCATGCAAAAATAATAGATATCATGAGTTGTAAATGGTAACACTTTAGTTTAGGGTCCAATTTTCATTATTAAGTAGTTGCTTATTAGAATGGATTAGTTCACTTTAAAATGAAGATTACCCCAAGCTTTACTCACCCTCAAGCTATCCTAGGTGTATATGACTTTCTTCTTTCTGATGAACACAATCAGAGTTATATTAATAAATATCCTGACGCATCCGATCTTTATAATGGCAGTGAACAGGAACGAGTATGAAGCTCAAGAAAGTGCATCCATCCATCATACACGTACTCCACACGGCTCCGGGGGGTTAATAAAGGCCTTCTGAAGCAAAGTGATGCGTTTATGTAAGAAAAATATCCATATCAGTTATAAAGTAAAATATCTAGCTTCCGCCAGACCGCCTTCCATATTTAAATTACGAAGAAAGTGTAACGCCTCTCGCAGCTCAAAACGGTTGCTTGTCCCGTTCACTGCCATAATAAAGCTTGGATGCGTCAGGATATTTATTAATATAACTCCGATTGTGTTCATCAGAAAGAAGAAAGTCATATACACCTAGGATGGCTTGAGGGTGAGTAAAGCTTGGGGTGATTTTCATTTTAAAGTGAACTAATCCTTTAGAATGCATATTACTAGGATTTATTAGTACTTATAAAGCACATGTTAATGCCTTATTCTGCATGACCATATCCCTTAATCCTACCCAATACCTAAACTTAACAATCTTACTAACTATATTAATAAGCAGTAATTAGGAGTTTATTGAGACAAAAGTCATAGTTAATAGTTAGTTAGTGAGAATTGGACCCTAAACTAAAGTATGACCAATCTAATTTATTCTCATTTTACTGCAATAAAAAAAAATGTAATTGTGTCTGGAAAGGAGGATTTTCGGTAATGGGAATTTAAGGGAAAATAGTTATTAAAATAATATCAGAATCTAAAATCTAAACTTATATTAGCATAATGATTAAAATGATGATTATAAAATGTGAATCTATTAATGGCAGCTCACCTATGTCATGTAGAGAGCAGTTGTCTGGTAAAGAGCTCAGGAGAGAATGTGTAAGTAGGCTGTTTTCAGGCAGGATGTACTCGTGCTTCACCCTCACTGCATCTGCCAAATCTACAGCGCTGGGCTCTGGAGAGCTCTGATTTGACGAACTTCCACTTCCTGCACTCCCAAACCCGCTGCCGCCCCCGAGCATCTCCAGAGCGCAGTACTCGCCAGCCTCCTCTGGGGTGAGCGGCAGGTCAAATAGCAAACCGTCGGGCAGCGTGGCGATGTCGTCCAGGTCGCTGAGGTTGGAGCTGGAGCCTCCGCTGCTGTACGGCCGGCTGTGTGCGCTGTCTTCGCCCGACTCTTCATGGTCATGTGATGTCAGACCGCCACCCAAACCCGCCAGACACTCTTGAGACAGCTGCTGGTGCCGCTGCACCTCCGCATACAGGCTGTCCCGCTGTTTCTTTGACATTCGGCCAAACTTCACCGCTACAGAGAGCAAAAGTGAGGAACAGTTACTTTTACCTTACTTATTACTAATTATTTAAATAGCATTTATATATTGTTTATTTATAGTATTTATATAAAAGTTTGGGGTCAGATTTTTCTTAAATTAAAACTTTAAAACCAAACAAAGGGTACAAAAAAAATTACAAGTAGTCGCAAAAAACTCCATCTCCCTCATCTGCCCTTTGACCCGGCCCTCCTCATCTAGTACCTAAATTTGAGTCCCTATCCCTAAAATTTTCAGTTTTCTTTCTGCTGGTTGGTTAGTTTGACAATAAGACTTGCGCTCACCATCACGGCTCATGCCGAGCGCCAGGCATTTCTGCAGACGACAGTGCTGGCAGCGGTTCCGATTGGTTCGGTCGATCAGGCAGTTCCTCTGCCGTGAACATGAGTACATGGCATTGTTCTGCTGGCTGCGTCGGAAAAAACCCTGCAAATAAAAAACGCTGTTACCTAAGTGCACAGGACAGCTAATATCAGGTGCGGCTTTGCATGGGTGTGACCTGGCATCGAATGACGGACATAAAGGAATATAAACTGACCCAGATGAGCACAAAAACATTGGGATAAAAGATAAGGAGGGATAGAGCACAAAAAGATAATTTTGCTTCTGTGGA
This sequence comes from Ctenopharyngodon idella, assembly GCF_019924925.1. Lineage (NCBI taxonomy): Eukaryota > Metazoa > Chordata > Actinopteri > Cypriniformes > Xenocyprididae > Ctenopharyngodon > Ctenopharyngodon idella. Next base: position 37,952,050 of record NC_067221.1, on the reverse strand, counting down.
TTTAATTTAACTGAATAGTCTGTATAAATAACAGGGAATTGCACATCTATGATAAGAAAAGAAGAAAATGTAACATAGTGATCATAAGGGAATTATGATAGAATTCTTACCTTGCACCCTTCACACGTAATAACACCATAGTGAATCCCTGAGGATTTGTCGCCACAGATCTTACACGGTATGACCTCAATTTGAGCTGGAATAAAAACAACATACAACATCATTTTAAGTATTAAAAGTAAAAACGTGTCCCTGAACACATAGAAAAGCACATATGCACAAATACGTTTTTGACATACACCACAAATAATATCAACCAATACAGAGATCTCTCTCACTCTGCATGGCATGAAGGACAGAAATAGCCAGAGGATTGATTTTCCGACTGAAGGGTGTATTATGTCTCGGCTTTTATGAGAGGTTCCGACAGTGGAACACAGTGTAGACACTTTTAGAAACTAGATACCTAGCTTCCATATACAGACAAATATTAAATTGATATCTCCTGATTAAAAGTGAACAGTATGTAAACAAGTATTTAATTATTTTGTTGCGAAAACCTGGCAACCCTGCAACTACCCATATATATCCAATTAATTCTATTACATAAATAAATCATGAAGTGATGAATGAAGGGCAAAAAGAATAAATTAATCAATGAATAAATAAATGTGCTTTGTGGTACAGTTACGCAATAATTATTCAATAAAAATAATATTTTCTAGCATATGCTGCATGTAGTGGTTGCATGGAAAAAACTAAGCTTGCAACAACATGCTCAGAAGAAAAAAAAAAACATCCTCCATTTTGTCTTTCTAGCTCTGTCAGCTGAAAGCAATGACCAAGATACACTGTGGCATGCAATGGAAAAATCTGTAAGCCCTTGGGTGCCCCTCCCGTACCGCTCTCTGTGTAGTGTTATATAACCTTCGTCTGCAAACATTCCACAAACACGCCATTCAGGGCTGCTCAGTCTAATAATGCAGATGTTCCACCTTCCTGGCACTTCTGACAGTCTATTGGTTGATGCTCGGGCAGATGTGTACGCGATTGGCCAAATCTAAATGTCGTTCAATTCGGCTTGGCAGTAAGCCCATGTGGACTCGCTGTCCTACTGACATACTTTCTCAGTGAAAAGGGGAGGGCGGCTGTGGGCGGATCCCCAGTGCATGTCATTTGAATAGGCATTTCCCTTCTCTCTGTTAAGGTGGAACTGGACTCAACAGGAACGCTTAATTTTGATACATAAGAACAGGTGCAATACATACTAAAGTTCAAAATTGTCAGCCAGAAAATACTCTGTATAATAAATAAAATTTTATATGAAAATTTACATTATTATTACTATTATTATTAAATTATTTTTTATTGTATATATTTAATAGGAAATGTTTAACCTAAAATCTTGATATTAATGAAAAATGTGCATAGACAAGTATATATATTACGTAAAATTATTATATTATTATTATGGCAAGTTACGGCAATAAAATGCATTTTATGCCCATATTTTAGTACAGCCGTGCATTATGTTCCACAAATAATCAGAAATAAGAAACAATAAATAAGAAACTCGCAAATCTACACTCCTCTCCAAACTAAGGCAGTACAGAGAAATTATCATCTAATCCAGCAAGAAGCTGAACTTTATATTTTCTGGCCACGTATGAAAAGAACTATTCATGTTTGCTCATCATATGAGATGTGTCTGATGTGCGCGCTTCATCTGCAATCGTTTGTTTACATTAAAGTAAATAACCAAGTGTGTCCCATCTGCATCCTGCAGTACTACAAACCATGCCCCAACAAATTACACCCCCTACTACAAGTTACGCCCCCTACAGCCAATTAGCACCTCCCACTAGAATCACTGGCTGTGTCTGAAATCGCCCCTATTCCCTTAAACAGTGCACTATTTGCGAGGACAGCCATTTGTAGTGGTGTCTGAAACCATGTTGATGTTATCTTGTGCACTCATTCAATCAAAGGCAGCGAACAATACCTCTATGCGGCTTTCAAAAATCAATCAAATGAAGGTATCTCAAATGACAGGAAGTGAAGCTAACATTAGATTCAGACGTGACTTGATGCTAGGGCTGTAAAATCGCTTAATCGTGATTAGTCGATTTTACAGCCCTGCTTGATGCCTTCCTATTTTACCTTGCGATGCATCTTCCTAATGCAGCGTTTTTAAGATTTCCTGGTAAGTTTAGTTCTTGGTAAGATTTCCAAGATCAGTATTGAAAACCCCTGCCATAATGTGACAGTGTCTAAATGTACCTTTTGGACTCTCAAAATCCTTGCACACGTTCACTTGCATTCTACAGCGCTCAGATTTCCTTGTACAATTCTTTGTTTGTGTTCTAATGAAGAAGGTAAGTCTTGGATGAGCTGAGGGTGTATCAGCAAATTTTTAATTTTTGGGTGAAATATTGGATAGCTCACCCAAAAATGAAAATTCTGTCATAATTTGCTCACCCTCATGTCGTTCCAAACCCCTAAGACTTCGTTCATCTTTGAAACACAAATTAAGATATTTTAATGAAATCTGAGAGATTTCTGGCCCTCCACTGACGGTCCACTTTGACGCTTTGAAAAAAATTTGGACTAAACCGCTCAATTCATATGGATCTCTTCATATGGTAGGTGGTAGCTGCGTAGACTGTCAATAGAGGGACTACACTGTAGTTGTAACTCAGCCTGGAATAGTTTGGTTTGTGTTGTCGACATTTTGCACATTGCATGCACTTCAAAAGGATGAGGACTCGCGCTAGAATTGATATGGTAAAACCGACGCCATCGTTACTGTTCGTATCACTGTGTATCAAGCACTGAGGAAGCCTCCGGTGCTGAAATTCAATTATGGTAATGGACATTTAGTTTCCGAAACGTGCTGCAAGCAGTAGACCAAACACAACAGAAGAGGCCTGTGACCAATCAGAGCAGAGCAGGCTCTCGGAAAGGAGGGGTTTAGAGAGACTGAATCTTTGAACAAACCATTTTCAGACTCTTTGAGAAATGAGGTGATGTGCAATGTATATATATATATATTTTTTTTTTATACCTTTAATGCATGTAAATCTGTTGTAGGAGACCTTCTAAACAAAATTAGGAACATTTAAAATAGCATAATTTCTCAAGAGACCTGAATTTTGCTCCATTCTGCTGCACTTCATTTAGCTGTTTTCAAAAGCAAGTCCTGTGTACAGAAGATTTACAGAAGTATATGACCCCAAAATACCTAATATACTCATGTTTCATATTAGCATCACTGAGGGATAATGATACTTTTTTTCCACAGTCCCTTATGTTCTAAATGCCATTTTTGTGATATTATAGACAAAAACTAAAAAAATAAAGACAGACGAAACATTTAATTATTTACGTGCAGAGCAATTCACGAAAATGGTTCAAATCTACTTTGAGCGGCAGCCGCTGTTATCTGTGTTTGCGTACAGGTGCCCTAATGCAATCATCTTTGAGTACAGAACACTGTGTTAAGCAGTTAAGTCTATCGTGGTGACATAACACAAGATGGCAGATTAGATTAAGCAGTAGAGCATAACAGATTTTAACTGTAAGCGTTCAGGATAATGCAAGGGGAACAACCTTAGTGAAAAGTAAAAAAAAAAAAAAACAAACAAAAAAAAAAAAAGTCATTTAAATTTAGGCAAACATGTAATTTTTCATTTTGACAAGCTCATGTCATGAGGTGTAGCCATGTTTCTAATCACAAATGAATTATCCAAGACACCATTTCCGCAATGGTGTGTCTCTCATCACAGTGATGAGCAGAAGGGTTTCTGGTCACGTAGTTGGCATATGTAGGCCAGAGTAAAGAACAATGATTTAACACCTCACCTATTTTATATAATACATTCCAAGTCTCACCCAAGCGACGTGAAATCCAGACGGCTTCACGCAGATAAAACAGAATTACACTGTAGTTTCTGATAAGACAGCCGCTTGGATGTGTGAAACGGTCAGTGTGTCACTAAGTCACTTTTGGTGAGACTCATGCCAAGTGTTCCTGCTGTCTGGTCATCATAAAACCAAGGTCATACATTGCACGGTCACCAAAGCAGTAGGACAGGCAAATGGCCACGCTCTAAAATAAGACCCACTCATCTAATGGCTCTCAATGGGAAAACAGCTTCATTTATGCATGCATTCGTTTGTGTGTGTTTTCTTTGATGTGAAGCGATTATCATCATTTTAGTGTTGATTAAACAAAAAGAGAGACTTGAATCTTAAATTAGAGGTACACTAAAACTGGCGATGACACAAGACAGACCACACAAAACTTACATGGTATTTACATTAAAAAAAATATTCCTGGCAGAGTGCAGATCTGCTCTTTTTCAGTATATATCATCCGCTACAGCTCTCCTGTCCTCAACTACCCTGTGAACATGAGCCACACTGTGTATATTTAAACACAGCCCCACCTCACGACAGTATGTCCGGACACGTACGCCTGCAACTGGCTTTAACATTTGTCCAGAGAGCAAACAAAATGGTTGAGACAAAATCCTCACTTTGTACTTACAAATAGTCTGGGGCACTAGTTAAATGTAAAGATTTAATATTTACTCAACCTCAGGTAAAAGGTAAACATTCAATCTAAAGAACACTCTTTTTGTTAAGACTTCACAAGCACAGACCATTGTGAAAAACGCTGTTTGAAGGAATAAACAAATTGCTCAAAATTGATTGTCATTTGAGAAATTTCTTTTTACATTTCATCAGAATTATTGCACTTTCACCTATAAGCTCAAATCAAGTAGAAGACAAGACAATCAAGAATGTTGACTCATTTACTCACCTAATTTAGATGACAATAGTAATGATAATTCATTTAACAATATTAAGGAGGAAACGTGATTGTCATGGTAAATTATTGCAATAGTGCTTATAATCATGTAGTATTATAATATATTTCACTTCATTATAAATAAATAAATTAATAAATAAATAATTGTGTAATGTACTTTGCACCAGATTTGACATTATTTAACTATGTGAGAAGAAACAGAATGGAAATTTTCTAAATGCACTCTAAAACGTAATTCAGGGGACCCGTTACCACAACTTAAATACATGCATGGTTGCAAGTAAAAAATTCTAATTTATTGTTTTAATTAAACCTTTTAAGTTGCAAACATTATATTGTTGAGTTCTGTTGACATAATAACGTTCATCATTACATCAACTTAATATTGTCTGTAGTTAGAACTCAAATTTCTGCATTTATTGGCTTTTTAAAAAAAAAATTAAGTTGTAGTAATTTAATGAAATTGTCTTGATAAATTCGGAAATTAGGCAGTGGATTTCTAGTTCCCAGCATGCTTTGCATAGGACTGGACAAGGAGAATAAATGTTGAAATTAAGTTTATTTGTCATTACCACTGTGCTGAAGAGTAGATACTGGACATTAAGGTAAACACTACATTTTTCTCTATGCGCTAATGCCAGTGACAAGTAATATCTTACTTGTTCATTAAATATACATAATGTTAAATAAGTTATGTTAGCATGTGCTACGATAGCTGTTGATTTGAACTGAAATAGATATGATTAATTGGTTCCAGGACTACAAATCTGGTAGTTGGAGTGACTTTTTTTTTTTTTTTTTGAGTAAATCAACTAAAAAAAAATGTGTTTATGCTATAAATTAAGTTCTTCTAACTCAGTGTAGCTTGTTGGTTGAATGTAAATTCACTCAGTTGTCATAGCTCAAAAAAAAAAAAAAAAAATGATGCAAACTGTTGCGTAAATTTTTTTGTTGAGCCAACACATTTTTAGTGCACTCAAAAAAAAAGATTTTAGCTGCTTGCTCAGTTTATTTAAATAAGATAAGCTGAACCAACACAAATCTTTAGTTTTTTACTTAATTGGCATTTGCACTCAATTGTATTATGTTAAATGAAATTAAATGTGTAAAATGTTAAGCTAAAATGTTAACCTAAACCATTTGTGTTGGGACTACATGAATCATTTATGTTGCATTGACTGAAACTGGGCAGTGGATTTCTAGTTCCCAGCATGCTTTGCATAGGGATAGATCGGGAGAGTAAATGTTGAAATTAAGCGGTGTTTAATGTGTTTTTTAGTAAAGGGAAATACCTTTTAAAGTTTGATGTTCAGTTATATTTGACATTTAAAAGAGTTTATGTTATGTCGATTTTTGAGGGTTACCATTATGCCGAAGTTTAGCCCTTGTGGTTAGGCTGTGATGGCTACGTGAAATAAATCTATGTGGAAACCTTTAACTGTGCTAAAGCCAGTGATGAGAAGTTCTTTACCTGATCATTACTTGCATACTACAAATGTCACACTTAGCATGTGAACAAGTGTTGTGTTGGTTTTAGTTTATTTTTTATAGAAATAAATAAAATAAATTAGCTTGAGGGGCCAGCACATCATTTACACAGTCTACATATGGTCATCAGTTCTGCCCTTCTCAATCAAACGGTCATGGAACATGTATGTGTGCGTACAACAGCTACTCACAACCTAAGCACAAGCGCACCTCTTCACCACGATGGTTAAAAAACAAAACAAAAAAAAACACCTTTTATACGCTACAAACTCTTTTAAATCTTCAAAATAACTAAACATTAAACACTTAAACACTAACAGGTCTTTCCATTTACTTAAGCGTAAGAAAACTCACACAACTCTGCACAAGGGCACCAGTCTGAATTGCAATAGCACTGGTTGGATCAACAAGAGTGAATTATGTTCAGGAAACATTCACAGAATACATCAAATGAAACTGGTAAAATCTCATTCAATTAGGATGAATTTTACTCATCAGTACAATTAACCTAGCTCAAGTTCAAATAAATCAGTTCAACTGTCATAATTGAATTAAGTTAGACAAACAAGTTATTTTTTTGAGTGTGTGATATTTTTAGTTTATATATTTTTAGTGTGAGAAAGCAGTTATTTTACTTATTTTACAGTACGTGCACTTTCAATGTACTTACAGTGTACTTACCGAGAAAGTACTGAATAACATAAGTTAACTACATGGGTTAAGATTAGGTTTAGGGGTTGATTCAGGGTTAGTATCCAGTTATTGTAATTACTAAAATTAGTATATAGTAGTATATATATGCGAAACGGGACTGTAAAATAAAGTGCTACAATAAATATTTCCATATAATAATAATTAAAACAATAATTTAAATGGGTTTGTTTTGGTATATTTTTTTCATGTATTGTTGCCAAACTTTGTTCATGTATTACAAAACTGATGTTGATCAATAAGAAATAACAGCATGTCACCCTCAAGCATGCATGTTACATAAACTGGTGAGATTGCTCTAATAAATGTTGTTTATTGTCTATATCAAGATCGGAGTTCAAGTTCAAACTCAAGTTCATGATGGAGATAAAGGCGCGGTGCCGTGGTCATCTATCACTTAACAGACCGCATGGGTCTGCACGACTCCTGCAAAGCGCCTCCCCTCTCTCACACTCCATCTTTCCCTCATTCCCTCCTGTGAATGCTGTGTAATGCTCAGTGACATAACTAGGTCAGTAGAACAGCAGGTTTGAGCGCTGCTCACACAGCCGGCCATGCTGCCCTGCGAAAACAACAACACGCAGCCGACACGCAAGAGATAGAAAACTGTATCTCCAACATTTACACACAACAGTATCACGAAAACCAAATAAGGCAAGGACATAACTGACATAAATAACAAAGTGTGTTCAGCAGAAATATTATGTTTTAAGAGAATAAATGCGTCACGATAGTTGGAGACATTTTATTCACCAAATTCAAGTTGTATCTATATTTTTTAGAGGATATTATTAAAGCTTATCTTGATACAGGAAAAAAAAAAAAAAAAATTTTACACTCGTCGTTACGTAATAAAACCTGTCACACAAGCCAGCCTCACGAACTGCTGCTGAAAGCTTAATCATTCTGCGTCAGAATTCCAGACTCATTTGTGACATCTGACTAATAAGAATCATCGTAACATCTGACAAAGAATGGAACGCCAAAGAACATTTAAACGCGTTACAATGTAACAAGTGCCCGCGTGGCAAATGTCACAGGAAAGCTGCGCAAAAAAAAAAGTGCATGAAAACATACGTGCATTATTACATGGCTAAATGTTTAGATACCATTTAAAAGTAATATGCAATGTCAACGTAATAGTTATATGCCATACAGTGCTACAAACATCTTACCTCTCATTTTGATGCAGTTTCTTGATTCTCCAAAGTTCACTGGGTGCGAAGCAATATTGTCGAACTAGCTAACTTGAGACAGCTACCCGAATTAAACTTTTCAGCTTCGACTGTGAGCATTATTAGGAAAATAAAACAGAAGTAAATTCGCGTCTCTAAAGGTCTTCACTTTCAACAAAAAAATTCAAGTCGCATTCGATGTGTTATGGCGCGGTATGAAACGTCGTCCTCCTCCCTCTTCTCTCACTCTACCCTGCTAACCTACTTTCAGAAGCGTGGACTCTCACATGATCTCACTGCCGCGCACTACTCACGGGGACGCGCATCCAGTCAGCGCTTAAGGTGGGACTAGAATTCACACTGACTTCTGAACCGCATACTAATTAATGGAATTAATTTAAAGTAAACAAGGTCCCAAAGGACAAATGACAACTGCACTGTAAAAAAGGTTATTTAATCCAGTTAAAACTTTGAAAAATCATGGTATCCAGTAGTAAATGGAGCTAAAAAGATCTTTACAGATTAACAACTTTCGTCTTAAAAGGTTAGTTCACCCAAAAATGAAATTTCTGTCATTAATTACTAACCCTTATGTGTTCCACAACTGTAAGACCTTTGTTCATCTTTGGAACACAAATTAAGATATTTTTGATGAAATCCAAGCGGTTCCTCAATAGAAAACAATGAAATTACCACATTCAATATCCAGAAAAGTAGTAAAAACATCGTAAAAAAATCGTCAACGTGACTACAGTTGTTCAACCTTAATGTTATGAAGTGACGAGAATACTTTGTGCGCAAAAACAAAACAAAAATAATAACTTTATTCAACAAATTCATCTCTCCTGTCAGACTTCTACGCAGTTCAGCGCTTCCGCGTTTCAACATCACATGCTTGCGTCGTGCTGCTCACGTAAACAGGTGTTGGCCAATACTGAGTCGGCGTTTTGACGTAGAACCTGGAAGCGCTGCAACAAAAATAGTGTAGGTGAATGACAGGATAGATACGAATTTGTTGAATAAAGTCTTTATTTTTGCGCACAAAAAGTATTCTTGTCGCTTCATAACATTAAGGTTGAACCACTGTAGTCACGTTGACTATTTTAACGATATTTTTACTATTTTTCTGGACCTTGAAGGTGGTAATATCATTGCTTTCTATTGGGGATAAAAAAAAAAACTCTTGGATTTCATCAAAAATATCTTAATTTGTGTTACGAAGATGAACGAAGGTCTTGTGGGTTTGGAACGACATGAGGGTGAGTAATTAATGACAGAAATGTAATTTTTGGGTGAACTAACCCTTTAATAAATTGTCCAAGCATAAAATTATATGTTGTAAGATTCCAAAATGGGAGTGTGATCTGGTTACACTGTCTAATGTTTTCCCCAGAGGTTATCTAAAAATATGCATCATGTGATAACATCTAAATTAACTAGTTTATGTTGACAAAGTCAATTTTAAACAGGAAGAAAAGGGGATTTAAAATACACATTTAGAGTTTTAAAAAATATGCTGGCTGACCACCAAATAATTAATTTGGTAACATAAACATTTAACTTCTATCCAACAGCTAATGTTTTATTTTATATTTCAGTAAATTATATGTGAATGAAGTAATGTAGGCTATAAGTATTTTACACTGAGTCATTTTACAGTGTACAACTAACTGGAAACATTCTAAATGTCACATTTAAATGTTGGATTCTTCCAGTTCTTTCCTATGTGCACACCCCCAAACACCCATTAAAGAGACATTTGAGGATTATTCTGCAAAATGGCCCTTTTATTAATCAAACTAGGATACAGAAAACGCTCATTCATAAGGTATAAATAGGAGCTGGTCCTGTAGTTACAGCAGATGGTTATGTAATCCTTGAAGGCCTGCTGGAGGCTTGAACAGACTAATTTATTCTGTCTGAATAACATTTATTTATTAATTTATTTATTTAGGGAGGGGGTGGGGCACATTAACCCTATACATACTATATATACTATATATATACATATATTTTGTTAGCTTCTTATAAGAAATATAGTTGCATAGAGATGAGCACAAACTCATTCCAAACATGTCTTTGTGTTCCATGCTCCATCAACACATTTCAAGTATTTGGGCACCAAATGATGAGCCAATATGTAAGACAAAAAGATACATATGTGCCTCCATGTGCATATGATTTGTGCACCTTTCAAAATCCTAAATGACAATGACGAGTGCATGTGGAAAAGCTCGGTGATGCAATTCTCTGGCAGGGGCTCTTATGAAACACAGAGAGAAGATTACAGTAAGTAGGTTAGTGGAACAACCAGAGAGCACACAGAGTGCTGCGCTCAAAGCGGCTCCCTGTTTGGCCTCCTCCTCCCCCATCCGCCACTGTTGTCGCTCTATCCCCCCTTCCTGACCGTTTCATCCCTGTCCGCTTGTCGCATCCATCTCAAGGCTTGCGGCCCTGGGGGATCTGCTCCTGTCCTTTTCTTCTTGCTGCCTTTTTTCTGATTCAATCTGTTTATTTCTATTCGTTCACTAGAATGGCCTGCTGCGCCCCCTGCTACTCTCTGTCTTTCATCTCTCCACTCATCCGCTCATCTGTCTGTCTCTCTCATGCAATAAACATCATGGCTGCATAAGCTAATCCAGCCATACAGTCTCAGTACAAATCGAAGAGTTCTGTTTCAGATTAAACACTATAAAAGGTGTATAAAACGCCATTGTTACATCCTTTGTCTTGTTGTTGAGCTCGCTCGATTTTCTACATTCAACCTTTCCTGTGTTTCCTCATGCGTGTTCGGTAACTAATAGCAACAGCCGTGACATTCTGACCCTAAACCTACGTAAACGCAGTTATCGAACAGGTTGGGGGCAGGGCTGAGCAAATGAGGTTTTATCTGTAGAAACAGTGAGAGAGAATACAGTTATGATTCATGACAGATGGATATTAAGAATAATCAAATGTTTAGCAAATGGACACATTTAAAAAACATTTCATAAAAACATGACTAAAGATGTGAGGCTGCGAATAAATAATATATTAAAATCTATTTGGGTTACAAAAGGTCAGTGAAAGCAGGGGTTGTTCTTGCACAGTTGGAAATAATAGAAATAATATACTGTGTGTATAATATGAAGATTTGCTAACACTTTGATTTAAACAAACTGCTTACTCTAAGTATTAAATTAAAAACGTTGAACATTTAATTTTTTATGCTTAGCAATCCAAGGGCAAGGTAAATACATCAGAAAGAATTTCAATTGAAATGACAAAATAGATAATTAAATATAAAAGTATTTTTAAAATCATTAAAAAAAATAAAATAAAAAAAACTTTAAAATTCAATCTACCAACCACAACATCATCTTCACAACAAAGTATTTAATTTAAATTAAATTAAATTAATTACCCCCTAAAAAATCTGTTAAAACAAGTTTGACGCTTATTTGACTTGATTTGACTAAAACAATTTGTCCTCTTTTATTAAAGTTGCTGTTTTCTTTCTGAAGACACTGACTGGCTCTTTCAGTTCTGGTTGATGGAAGGAGAATGTAAAGGGAATGATCTGTCTGTTCAAGTACAGAAGAACCATTTGTGCTGTGGACATGAATGATACCTCAAAAATCATGTAGCTTATGTGTGTCATTACTTTTCTAGGCATTCAGACTTAAAATTTCCGCCTACTACCGCAGGAGGGAACCCTTCGGGTCTCCTTTAGGACCCAGGCGGTAATGCCTGATCAAAAGTTGGACTAGCTAACAAAAAACTAACTTATTTTACTATTGTATTATGTTTATTACATTAAGTGCACAAACAATATGCTTGAAATATCAAATGAATGCCTATGTATTGTATAATAAAACAAAGTGGAAACAGATATTGGAAGCAAAAAACATACTTAATATATTACAAGTTAAGCTAGCAGGTGTAAGGCCCGCCCATTCGGCCCAGTGGCGGTTTCCCATAGGACGGGGAAGGTTTCTTGCACGTTCAGTCTTTTCAGTGTGGCAAAGTAGTTTAATTCCAATGAAACTCTTATCTGACTCCATTTTATTATGACCTCGAATTTAATTATGACAGAGGTAATTGACTATACTGTTTAGAAGGCCGCTTTCATGCTTGCTCTATCTAAAAGTACTTTGTTTAGTCCCCATAGATCTGTATACACTTGAATTAAAGTAACACTATCTCTAGTCAAAGGTCACAACTACTACTACAGATAAGCCGACCAATATTACTCCTCAGATAGTATCTTTGGTTTGGTTATGCCATGGTTTCCCATGTACACTTAACTAGAGTAACATTACATTAAACAGAGGTAAGGCTCACCCTATTTAGGTTGGTCGATCAAAATTTTGTTGTCCTAAACGGAAATTCCCTTTTTAACCTTTACAGTCTAACACTTGATCTAATGCCAAGTGTTAGCCGGAGCTCTAAAATCACAGTTGGTGTGCCCTACGCTCCACTCAAAACTGGACTTTAGTCCGTTACTAACCTGACGCAGATTTGTGGTAACAGTGAGTGGATACATCGTAATCTACTGAAGTCAATAATTTCAGAGTGCCTGGGCACTCAGCAATGTGGGCTGATCTGATTACAGAATCGTGCCCTGAGCCTCCTGTAACATTTCTTTAAATACTCAGACCAAGACAAAACATCCCCCAATGGGGCATGAACTTACAATCAGAATTTGCATTGACTAGGGTCACAGACCTAGGGAGTTCGCACCTTGTTGTGGAACAGGAGGTAGTTTGGATGAAGGAACCTGGGAAAGGGGCACACCCACGATTGCAACCAAAGTATCTCTAAATTCTTAAAACCTTTATTACTTTTTGGTTTACTTCCATGTACACGAGACCATTGTACCAGTCTCACTGAGACATTTTTAATGATACCAAACATGACTGTTAATTCACTTGCATTGACAGGACATTATAATCTTTATATAATCTTAAGGGAAGAATGTGTAAAGGGAAGGAAGTGGGGAAGAAGGAACAAATGTAAAGGAAGGACAGGATGGAAAGAAGCTTTCCCGCAACTTCATGCTGTGGGGTGTGAAGACAAATGGCTGTATGTGTTTGTACTGTCCATATCTCAGGAGATCAAAGTATCTGAGGTTCTGTTTATCTTACACAGGCTAATCGTGTAGATGTATGCTATGTTAGTACATAAGCTAACTAAAAAACAGTAATCTGAGAAATGCTTGATTTCACAAACTATAGCTTTAGTTATATACTAGTATATGAACCGTGTAATTTAAAAGACATTAAGTAAGCAATAAGGTATGAGAGGCTGTGCTGTATCATGAATAAGTCACAGCTGAAGGGCGTAGTTAGGCACAACGCCAAGCGGAGTGCCTGCAACCCCTTCAGCCATGACTTATTCACGATACAGCACTAGCCTCGAGTACCTTATTGCTTTTATAAAACGGTTACCACACAATACAAATATTAAAGCCAAAAAATATATGTATCAATGCAACTTTCATGAAGTAAAATTACTAAAAGCCTTCCTGCTGCCGGAAAAAATAGTCCCTGACCATGAACAGCAACATAAGTTACATTATTACGCCATCAGATGGTGGCAAAGACTGTCTTTATGAGTGAGTCACTCAGTAGCGTAGACTTTTATATTGAAAAGACTGAATTGTTGTGAACACGGAACAAGACGCAACTGACAAATGCTTTGACTAGCGCTGTCAGTCACGGGAAAACCCCTTAACTGTTAAAAGGACAAGATATTGCAGTGGACATTTAAACAGATTTTTTTATTATGAACATAGGACTGACCTGAAGGAAAATGCTAAATCTGAATGCAGGTAATAAACTCGCTCACTCGATCTCTTTCTCACAATACTCTTCTACATAATACAGTAAGCTTCAATGAACAATATCAATTGAGAACAAACAGTTTACGTTGCTAAGAGTGGTTGCTAAGGGTGTTGTGTAGTGATACACAGAACTGTTGGGTGAAGCGGTCAGAGCCGTGTTTTATCGTGAATAAAACACAGCTATTGACCAATCAGAATCAAGGACAGGAACTAACCGTTGTATAATGGTCATTATAACACATTTTAAACGATATAAATCATAACGTGATTTTGCAGGAATTATAATCAGGTGCAAAAAATATTACCCATTAAAAGCCCATTTAACCAATGGGTCATTTGGGGGTCCTAAAGGAGACCCGATTCCTAGGGGGAATCAATTTCTCACCACAGCGAAGCACACCAAAAAAAACTAGCTGATCAACATTCAAAAACGGCCCGACATTGACCGACGGCTGACCATTTAGAGGGACCCCACATTTAGCAACCAGAATACCACAGAGATGTGGAGGTGGGCTGTTTTTGACTTAGCATCCGGAACACCATAGCAATGACCTAGCAACCACCTAGAACACCATAGCAACCATATATTGTAACATGCTGGTATTGTGGCAGTGAGTTTTACATGGCCAACCATTTACATTTTTTTGAGAAAAATCTAGTAGGCTATAATAACACAAATAATATTACTGCATTAAAAAAAAAAACACATTGCAACAGAGGCATTAAAGAAAAGTGTGAATGGACCGGTCATAAACATAATGCTTAGCAAGCTTATTCACTCTGAGCTGCGATCGTGTGAGATGTGGAGGTGGGCTGTTTTGATTTGAGCCTGTAAACACATTTAAAACTGGTTTAATAATGTTATCCTAAAGTAAATAATATTAATGCATTTAAAAAAAAAAAAAAACACACACACATAGCAACCGAGGTGTTGATGAATAGAGTGAACCGACCGATCATAAACTTATTGTACTGGGGAATGATGGACTGATGAGGTGACTGATGGGTAAATCCTCACTCTCGCTCTCCCAGTAACCAAGATGGAGGTTTTAGCATTCACAGGGATTATGTTTGATCCTGTGTTCGCATGGCGCCATAATCCCATTCCCTCCTGCCTCCCTCCATCTCTCCCTCTAATCCCTTGCTTTTCTGCGATTTCAAAAGCTCTCTAATCTCCACTGGCTTGAGCCTGGTTATCTGATGTGACTCCAGGCAACACACCACCAGGTCAGTGTGTCAGTGAAAACACACTCTCACCTTATGTTCTCTCCTTCCTCCTCGTTCTCACCTTCCATTCTCTCTCTCGTCATTATTCCTCTCTTCCTCCCCCTCCCTTGTCCCCCCCTCTGTGTCTTGGGCCACATATAAATGTACAACTTTAGATATCTCTATCAGAATCTATTCCTTAATTTTATGTACCCCTATTATGCTTTTTTAAACATTACCTTTCATGCAGTGTGGAATATAGCTGTTTGTGAATGTAAAAGGTCTGCAAAGTTTCTGCTCTGATAACCACAAGACCACACCGAACGCTGCGAGTGTGTGTTAGAAATAAAAAATGGTGAGAGAACATTGTGCTTGATACGTTTTTCAAACCAAAATCTTCAGCCGACAAAAAGTTTAAATCCCGTCTGGCTAGTGCGCTTCCCATAATGTCAGTAGAGAGTAGGCAGGCTTTTGCTTTGAACGCATTCGACAACATGATCGTGTCAAATGCGTTTTCAACTACTTCTAGAAGCGGTCTAAAGTAGACAAACTCAAAATGTTTTAGACCCCGTTTATACCTGTAGGCTATTTAGTGCCATCCACTTGTGATCCGATCGACCAAAATGCATCTTGTTTGACATAAAATACATCAGTATTACCCCACTTGTGTTTTTTTTTTTAAGCTGTTATGTATCTTGAAAAAGGTGGTTGCTAACAAGTGGCTAAATGGGACTACAGAGGCTGTCAAGAGACTTTAAACGTCATCAGGCCAAACAGGTAAACTCAGTCTGCTTTTACAGCCTCGTTATGCTTATAATTGTGCACTTATAAACTATTCTAACTGTTTTATATAAAAACTGAAAGAGTTTTCAGAAGCTTAGTGGTGGTGACGTTGAAGTCGAAGTAGTTCTCTTATAGCCTTAAGCTTTTTACTTCTGGCAACTGTATTTAGGCTTCAAAGTTCATAAAAGTTGTGTTCATCTGTTAAAATTATCTTGATGGAAAAATGTGAAAGTATCATAGATATTTGTTGATCACAGATTTTTGTTTTTTTTGCGATAATCCAAAAGCCTATTGAAAAATCCTATTGGGTTTTTGTTTAAGTTTTTTTTTTTTTTATCTAATATTTATATTTGATTTTATTTCAATTAATGAAAACCATTTTAATAATTTTTAGTTTTAGTCAACAATAACAACACCGGTCCATACACAAAGTCATAGCAATGTAGCTTTGACACACCTTTGGGGAAAAGTTCTTTAAACAAAACTACACCTACTTCAACACTTGTTAAATATCAGGAAATGTTATGTAATTGTTATTTGCGGGCATGCACCAATTTGCCAGCTATAGCCAAACCCATCTCAAAACAGCTAGTTTGACCATCAAAGAATGATCTGTCCGTCACCGCATGAACAGAACAGTGAGAAAACATCAAGACCTTCAGTTTTAAAGTGGTATGAAGGGGAAAAACACATTTCTATCACCACCTGGCTTTTGCAACCTTCAACAGAACTTGTTATAATACAAATACAAAGTATTACAGAAGTATTTACATGAGATTGTATTGTTTTAGGGTATCTGTAGTTTGACTGGCATGTGTGGCTTTGGTCAACAAAGGCATTTCTTCTACCTGTACCTTTTAAAGTGAACAATACGCATGCTTTATAAATACTAAATGACGAATGTCAGGAAAGGCATGAGTCACACCCATCTAGAGAAAACGAAAGAGAAAAACAAGCAGAATCATAGAACTTTGACCCATTTGGCAAAGAACATAAACACACATGTCACCAACAAGGTGGACAAAAGCAGACATGAGTGATGTGTCTCTGATTTGTGAGGCAAATTTCCCTGCAAATGTTCCAGCTGATGAGAGGAAGCAGATGCTAGAGGAGCCATCGAGAACACGTAGAAAGGGCAGGGACGGTGTTGCTGTGGAAACGGGTGATCGAGCAAGCTTGTTTATCAACGTTGAGTCAACCAGCATGCCGTGCCATGTGAGACTGACCCACATAATGGCAGGGATAGGCTGATTAGCAGCAACATGTCGCCTTCATGTTAGTGCTCACTAGAGTGTACACAGTATTCTCCCATTTTCTAAAGAGCTCAAAGAGACTGATAGAGTTGACTAACACCTAAACCCCATTGAAAAAAAAAAAGGAAAAAAAAAATCCACAGCTCTATATTAACCCTCATGTTTTGTTATGATTTACTTTCTTTCTGTTTGGGTCCCAATGTTATATAATAATACTACACTCTAAAAGACACTGGGTTAAAAACAACCCAATTTGTGTTGTTAGGACAGAACACGGGTTAATTTTACTCTCTAAATTGGGTTATTTAACCCAGCATAATGGGTTGATTCATTTTTACTATTTTTTTTTTTTTTTACTTCATACATTAATTAATGTTTACGGATTAACTTAAGTTCTCTAAACTTTAATACTTTGTTTTTATACATATTGCCTACATTTAAGCTCGTTTAACAAATATTAGAAGTAAAAATTAAACATTTAGAAGTAATTCAAGTGTAATCGACCAGTCTCTTTTCGACCGTAACGGCGCTGGATCTCGTGCCGGAGATGGTTCGCGTTCAGCGGGGAAACTGATAACTTAAGACCGCCGCCTGCATTTTACACGTAGCCGAAAAATCCTGTGACTGACTCCATAACCTGTCCATAAATAATCAGTGTACAATTCTGTGGACATATTTTAGCATCCTAAGTATTTATATTCTGTATCATTTTGAATAAAATCATAAAATTTCATGCAAGGCATCAGGCGTTTCAATCACGCAAAAAAAAACGACGCGACACTCGTTTAGGTGACTCACATCGCGCCCCTGTGTGTTGCTTTGCATAAAATTAAATAATATACAGAACAATAACGAATTTTTAGATAAAATAGAATGTACACAAACCTGTATTTTACCGAAGACATGCAATTTGACGGAGCTGCACTGCTCTGCTCTCTCCTGAAGAGGTCGTAAAAAGACATCGATAAATAACTCAACCCCTGGGTTGTTATGTCTGACCCAGGATCTGGGTAAAACAAAACAACTCCAAAAAAAGACCCAAAAGGCTCATCCCAGGACTTGGGTAGAAAAAATAACCCAAGATTTTTTAGAGTCTTTATAATAGTAATTTCAAAATTAACCTAATATTTTCTCTGTATAGTCATGTTTAGCGTTCCTTTTGGGACAGGGCCCATACTGCTGAAGTGTTAACCTTCTGAGATGAATAATGACACTATTGCCTTCCATACAGCTGCTTATTACAATACTGAACTTGTTTCATAATTGATGAACTTTGCAATATTAACAGAGTTATTGAACTGAAATGAAACAACACTGAACTAAACTGAGCTGAATGATGTCACTATTATCTTCTGTAGAGCTGCTTTAAATCTGAAATTGAATTTGTTTCATAATTGATTAATTTTACATTACGTTAACACTGTAATTTTCCTGTTAATTCATTTAAACAATCTGTATTATATAAAATGATATATAAATAAATGTGACATGACTTCTCAGAAAGGTGACAGTGAGGGTCAATTTGGCCTCAGAAAAATACATTGGAAAAGAAATACAATAAACTAAACTGGCAGGAGTGTTTTGCTGTGATGTGTTCAACAGAAAATCTTAACATCTGAAAATATACTGTATTCATGTTTCATGTAAAAAAAATTAATGCAGAAGACACCTAGGCTACAGTACATTCACACTCAGTAAGTTTACATGGACAACAATATTCCGATATTAACTCGATTAAGACAAAACTTAAGAAACTACCATGTAAACAGTGATTTCTGATGACCTTAATCCGGCTAAAGTCATACTCAAAGTAAATACAAATCAAATTAAGACGTGGAGTATTTCTTTAGTCACATTATCGAAGTGCATTGTAGACGTACACACCTTAATCACACTATTATTTGTGTGGGAGTTTTCACCGCATTTTACAGTGGTCAACTGTTTGACGTCAAACAGTTATAAAAGCATAGCTTCAAGCAAGAAGGCACAAATCAAATTCCTCTCAACTCATCTCATCTCTCATCCAGTGCTTCCAAGTTTGGACAAAAATCGGGTGTGGACTGACAGTCTAAACGTAGCCTTTGTGTGTTCTGATTGGTTGTTAGAGCGTTGCTAGGTGGTCAAAAGAGCCCAAAGTCAATAAAAGGGGCATCCTAATTCAGAGGCTGCATTCCCTGAAGGCCGCGTTTGGAAAAAAAAAAAAAAATAGTTCAATACTTGTGCGTTCTCTGACAAAACTTTTACTTTCTCCCAAAAAAACTTTGCGTTCACTCACTAAAGTGTTGGTGGAAATGATGTGAGGTGGGAGGGAAAATATATTTCAATGCTTTTGTGTGTGAACAGATTTTAAGAGAACGCAAAAATTTTTCAAGCAAATGCAAAAGCATTAAAATATAATTTGTCCTCTAATCTCATATTTTTTCATCACCATGTCCACTTAGAGACTCCGTAAAGAAGAAAACAAATATATAAATAAAGAAAGAAAGCAATTGGATCTAATATCATCCAGATACTTTGAAATCAAAGCCTAGGAAACAACACCAATGTACAGATAAAACAGAAAGATGACAGAACTCTCTGTTTGGTGATCTAAATTTACTGTAACCCTCCACAGGCCTGGTCTCACCCCCTACAAAGACCACCATGGGCTCTTATTCACCTCACACTCTCTTCCTGTTTATTTCAATTAAACATCTAGTTACTGTCACTCTGACACTATGTTTTCTATACTTTTGCTGCACTCTCTCTGAACTTTTGTTCCCTCCTGTCCTTCGTTCACACAATACCACAGCATCATTAAAATAACCATCAACTTTCCATTTGGTCTCCATGGTTACACCTGTTCTACTTCCTTTTAATTCCATCATTCTTACTTTCAGTTAAACAAGACACTCTCACTTTCAATGTTCCCTCTCTCTCTCACGCTATCGTCTTGAGGCTTCTCAAACTTCAGGAGGTCGTTCAGAGGTTATGCAGTTTCATTTCATTCTCCTCCCACTACTCTATAAGAGACAGAGAGAAAATGAATTATTGGTGAGAAACAGAGAGATCTAATGAGTCTCGGTGGTCAGGGCTTACGTAACAACTCTGCAGCGTTAGTGCTAGCTTAGCATATTTACACAGCACTTGAGCTGATGTAAGACTCCAAATCAGTATTCACAGCGAGCGGCGCATGCAGCAGGGACACACCAGCAGCCACAGCGTATATGGTAATCTCCCAACACTTTCTGACAGCGAGCACACTGCGCTTCACACTAGAGAGAGAGAGAAAAAAAAAACATTTATAGCATATTAGCAGGAAACGGAACCACATATGACCAGGGTGAAAAGAATGACAGACAGACAGACAGACCGACCGACAGACAGATAGATAGAACAATTAGAACGATAGAAAAATTGATAGAATGACAGACGGACGGACAGACAGATAGACAGACAGGCAGATAGATAGACAGACAGACAGACAGACTAGACAGACAGACAGACATATAGATAGACAGACAGACAGATAGATAGATAGATAATCAGACAGACATATAGATAGACAGACAGACAGACAGATTTGCAGCATTCCTAAGTGAAATCTGTTCAACAGTTGAATCAACAGGCAGTTAAAAATGTGATGTGCATTTTCATAAACTAGTAATTTGTCTGTTTTTGGTGATGAGTAAACATGATGAACAGCTGTTAATATTCACAGCTTCATTAGCACGTGATGTGAGAGCGCATTGAAATATGTTTTTGAAATATGAGAACTACAGCAGCAACTACACATGCAAGTTCCTCAAAGATAACACTGAGCAGATACCAGCAAATTAGGTGCAAAGAAACAAACACAAAAATAGACTACATAGATAGATAGATAGATAGATAGATAGGTGACAGACAGGTAGGTTTGCAGCATGTATTCATGATCTCAAGGCTAGATTACTCAATGCTCTACTGGGTGGTTGTTCCGCTCGCCTGTTAAACAAACTACAGCTAGTCCAAAACGCAGCAGCTAGAGTTCTTACTAGAACCAGGAAGTATGACCATATTAGCCCGGTTCTGTCAACATTGCATTGGCTCCCTATTAAACATCGTATAGATTTTAAAATCTTGCTACTTACTTACAAAGCACTAAATGGTTTAGCTCCCCAGTACCTGAGTGAGCTCTCAATGCATTATAGTCCTTCATGTTTATTGCGATCTCAGAATTCAGGCCAGTTGATAATACCTAGAATATTAAAATCAACTGCAGGTGGCAGATCCTTTTCCTAATTAGCACCTAAACTTTGGAACAGTCTTCCTATCGCTGTTCGGGAAGCAGACACACTCTGTTTAAATCTAGACTAAAAACACATCTGTTTAAACTTGCATACACATAACACATTATCTACTTCTATAATTCAAATCATGTAAATTGTTAGGCTGCATAGATTAGGTCAGCCAGGACCAGGAACACTTCCCATAACACCTGATGTACTCGCTACATCGTAAGAAGAATGACGTCTACGCTAATATTAGTCTCTCTCTGTTTATCTCGAGGTTTGCCGCAGCCTGGCAGATCCAGGCCGTATCCAGATGAGATGAAGGACCTGCGCCTAGACATGATGATAACTAAATTATCCCCTGCGAAGGCCTCCTTCCCTTTCCTTTCCCTATGTATAGATACAACATTATCAAAATTATTCCAGTTCGTATAGATCCGTGGACACAACTAATTTTTCTGTATTATGCGGACCAGACAATTAATTTGGCAAATATCACTTTAAAAAAAAAAAAAAAAAAAAAAGCTTCTGCACACATACACACTCAAACAGGCAAACCTATAGACTAAACACGTAAATGAACGGCAAGAATGAATTAAAGGTATTCGGGTTTTTTTCAGTAGGAAAGGTGTCATTTAAGCGGCCCCTAAAGTAATAATTAACAATTTTTACAACGGAAGTGATTCAATCAAAAACCAACTTTAGCTCGATAATAATTTTCCTGTTGTCACTGTGAAGCTGCTTTGAAACAATATGTATTGTGAAAAGCGCTATATGAATGAAGATGACTTGACTTGACTACATGACACCCTCATGTAAAAAGGAAACTCTAGAGGAAGAGAGGGTGTGAAAAAAGTTTGCTGAACAGTTGGCACGCTTTTAACAAACCGTTCTGTACTGGAGCTGATGTCTTTATATGTCTGAATACCTTCATTATGGAGCTCCAGTGTTTATTAAAGTAAAAGAATACAAGATAGATCTTACCCTAAGGAAAACAAAGAGCCACTGCAGAGATACAGAAGAATTTAATTCGGTTGTCAACACAAGAACAACAGCAACAGAGAGAAAATGCTATTATAAATAATAAAATAGTGAGACAAGAGGATGTAAACAGAACAATGCAGGAAGTATGAGATGCTGCTACTGTACACTATTGCAAATACGTTCAGCCTTTATGTCTTTTGACACATCAGATGTTAGAGCTGAAATACTCTGTTTTATAAATAATGCAAGTTAATACAATAAATTTGTCCGCAAAATGCCTCGACAAGCAGTAAAGCTTGATTGAATATTTTGATTGATTTGATACAGGCTGGTTTACGTACCTGATTCTCCAACAGAAGTGTTCAGCTGACCTACTTCAGATGTTCCATCAAGGAAAAAAGATGCCATCCAGACCATTCCTGAAAGAGAGAAATCAGTCGTTCATTTTTACCCTCTTTCAATCGCAGAGACCCCAGACTTTGACCCTGGACCATGTCATTATTGGCTGCTATTGTCCCCTGCAGATTTCTAAAGATGCGAAGAAAATCAATTTTGGGATAGAATAAAAAGAGTGGTTTGGAAAAACACTGCTCTGATTCAGTACATTCAAACTAGAATATGGCACACGAACAAACAAAGAAAGAAAACAGGGAGAAAGAGACCAGAGAACAAACCAATTTAAAGTAGAAAAGAAAGAAATGAAGTTGTATCGTGCGTACAAGGTTGACATGAATAAACCAGAGTGTTATTCTTCACCCGGCCAGCAGGCGCCAGTGCCCTGATTTTCACAATATAGATTTATTTAGAACGTCACCATGAAATCAAATTTGACAATTCTTGTTATTATTTTTTTTTTTAATGGAATATTGCAGCATTTATTATAAATGATTTATCCTAATGTAATTTTAAATCAAAATAACTTCCCCTCCCTCTTGCAGCAACATCTCTTCTCTGATGATGTGTTTATTGGCACGAGGGCGGGGCAACCTGCCACTCACATCAGATCAACCAATAGGGAAGAAAAGACTTATCACCACTTCCGTTTCATGCCGATTTTAAGAAATAATTTTTATTCCTTGCTCAACTACTTACTCACTAGACACTAAATAAATTCATAAGGCCCTATTTTAATGATAAGCACATGGTCTGAAGCTCATGGTGCAGGTTACACGCCGTACGAATCCACTTTTGCTAATTTAAAGGGTTAGTTCACCCAAAAATGAAAATAATGTCATTTATTACTCACCCTCATGCCGTTCCACACCCGTAAGACCTTCGTTAATCTTCGGAACACAAATTAAGATATCTTTGATTAAATCCGATGGCTCAATGAGGCCTCCATAGCCAGCAATGACATATTTTTGGTGCGCCAAAAAAAAACAAAATAACAACTTATATAGTGATGGCCGATCTCAAAACACTGCGTCAGGAAGCTTCAGAGCGTTATGAATCAGCGTGTCGAATCAGCGGTTCGGAGCACCAAAGTCACGTGATTTCAGCAGTTTAGCGGTTTGACACACGATCCGAATCATGATTCGATACGCTGATTCATAACGCTCCAAAGCTTCCTGACGCAGTGTTTTGAAATCGGCCATCACTATATAAGTCGTTATTTTGTTTTTTTTTGCGCACCAAAAATATTCTCGTCACTTTATAATATTAATATTGAACCACTGTACTCACATGAACTGATTTAAATATGTTTTATGTACATTAATGGATCTTGAGAGAGGAAATGTCATTGCTGGCTATGGAGGCCTCACTGAGCCATCGGATTTCATCAAAAATATCTTAATTTGTGTTCTGAAGATGAACGAAGGTCTTACAGGTGTGGAACGGCATGAGGGTGAGTAATAAATGACATTATTTAAATTTTTTGGGTGAACTAAGCCTTTAACAACGAAAAAAGTCACATGGTCCAAAAGGGTTGTACCTAGGCTGTGTCTGAAATCGCCCCCTATACCCTTAAATAGGGCACTATTTAAGGGGACAGCCATTTGTAGTGGTGTCCGAAACCATAGTGGACGATGTTGAGTGCACTCATTCAATCCCACAATGCACCGCAATAACTAGTGTACAACCGATGAAGCTGAATCAATCATCCATTCATTTTCCAAACCGCGCTGGTCCAGCATTATCATACAGGTATAAATTCCTTTTTAATTAATCATTAAATCATTTAAAAGGTTTGAACATTCTAGTTCAACATAAATATTCATTACTACTGGAGCTGCCAGTTTGCTACATTTCAAAAGATTATTAAACAGCAGCACAAACTATGCGAAATCGGCAGCCCTTCCGGTGCACTCAGTGTCCGAATTCACTCACTTGTTTCATTCACTCCTTCAAGTGGACTATATTAGTGGAGTAATGTAGGGAATAGTGAATGAGGGTATAGGGGGCGATTTCGAACACAGCACTAGTCTCTTAATGAGTCATGGGAGTGTTTTGGGCGTAAAGTGCAATAAACTAAGAGTGTCATGTCCCATGTGCTTGCACCATGGCGGAATTTGCAAATACAAAGACTGAACGCTTCTCCAGAGAGGAATCCTTTTATTTTTAATATTTAAAAATTTGTGTGCTGCTGCACGTCCTTGTGTGTGTAACAAGAAGAGTGTACGCGGGTTGTGCACCCGCCTATAGGTGCATGTTACTAACGCGCCCTTTAAATAACAAAAAAACCCACTGACTTTAGACCAGGTTTTTGTTGGTCAATGGCGCAGTTGTTTTCAGTTGCCTCAAAATAGCAACGCGCCAACCTCGTTTTACGTCCAGCACGCCCATGGTCGAACAGAAGGGCATGAGTGCATTTGCTATTTAAACAACGTGGGCACTGGACGATTTCGAAACGTTTCAAAACAGTTTGAAATTTCAATGGTTGACCGGTAGAGGGCGATGATAAAGTGAACCCATGAATCATGCAGATTCACTGAGAACTATTGAACAAGTGTCTATGGGCTTTACCCTATGGTTTTACCTGATCTCTGATCAGTTTTATACATTTGTAGATGTTTTAATCAGACATTAGAATAATTAAAATGAATAATGGTAGTTATTAATCTCTTATTTGCCTGTTTAGCTTGAGCCATGGAACAGAGAAACAAACCTTGAAAATTGATAAAAGAACACATATTATACAGACACTCTATATTTAATCGTATTAGATGATTAGTTAATTGCATTTGATAGATTT
Organism: Ctenopharyngodon idella; assembly: GCF_019924925.1. NCBI lineage: Eukaryota > Metazoa > Chordata > Actinopteri > Cypriniformes > Xenocyprididae > Ctenopharyngodon > Ctenopharyngodon idella. The sequence goes on along the minus strand of NC_067221.1, from coordinate 37,926,349 downwards.
TACTTTCAATAAAACTTTTGCAATACATTTAGTGTTACAATACACAGTAAAAGGTGTTTTTATGCATGTTTGGCCCGAGTTTTGTTGCATTTGCACTGTTCTGACCACTAGGAGTCACCGTGGAGACGGGTGTCAGATTGTTTCGAAGCCTCGACACGTTATGGCACATTTGCTTCAACTGCTTCAGTGTTTCACGAAGCCTCGATCTGCCCATCACTAATGATAGGGCCCAGTATATTAAAGGGTTAGTTCACCCAAAATGAAATTTCTGTCATTAATTACTCACCCTCATGTCGTTCCAAACCTCTAAAGGGCCTTTCACACAGGATGCGACAACGGCACCACTGCGCTATGAAACCCATTTATTTCAATGGCTTGCACTGCGCAAGGACGGTTTGTTGCTACATCGACCACAGCGCACGCGCAGCGGAGCGCACCATTGGCGAGCTAGCGCTTACGCCGCGGTCAAAGTTCAACTGACTGGACTTACAGAACTCCCGCTAAAAGTTTTAAAAACTCCGCCTACTTTGCTCTGGTCAGCGTAGCGCAAATGACTTTGTATCTGTAGGACCCTGTGGCCAGCACAGTGCATTCCGCATCCTGTCTGAAAAGGCCATAAGACCTTCATCTTCGGAACACAAATTAAGATATTTTTGATGTTTTTTTTTTTTTTATAGAAAGCCAGGTAAGTACCACATTCAAGGTCCAGAAAGGTAGTAAAGACATTGTTAAAATAGTCAGCCTGACTGCAGTGGTTCAAACTTAATGTTATGAAGCGACGAGAATACTTTTTGTGCGCAAAAACAAAACAAAAATTTCTAATTTCTAAAAACGAACCCTTTAACAATCTACAAGATTTTAATGCTGTTTGCAAATTAAACAGCTAAAAAAATTAGACTTAGGGTGCGTTCACACTTGTCATGTTTGGTTCGATTAAAACGAACCCTGGTGCGATTGCTCGGTTAGTGCGGTTCATTTGAACATGTGTGAACGCTGCCATCCGAACCCTGGTGCGCACCAAACAAGCGGACCGAGACCGCTGAAAAGATGGGTCTCGGTCCGCTTCCAAACGAACTCTGGTGCGGTTCGAATGATATATGAACGCAACACGGACCAAAGACATGTAATCGAACCAAAAACAGGAAGATGATACCCTAAAAACGACAGAATCCTCACGCATATCGGTTTTTCGTCATAGTCGCGAGTTTGCCCATCACAGGCATCAGACGCTCGTCTCCCACGCGGCAGATCGTTTGTATGTATGACGGATGGATTCCCGCCGCTGTTTTGACTCCTTTATACATTTTATAAGCTCTTCACGGGTTCCCAGCCGGCCAGAATACCATCATATGCAGGCTACACACACACAACAAGCGCATTTACCTCAGCACACAACATTGTTTTGGATGTTCGGTAAGTTCCGTCTCAGAATTGGCAATACGTCATAAAATCCGACCAATCAGGTTGTGAAAGTATCCCTATGCCTTTATGTTCGGTATCTTTTGGTTCGGTAATAAAATTGCCAATCTGAACGCTAATCGGACCAGGACTAAATGGGTTTTTTTCTTCTTTGGTCCGAACCAAACCACAAGTGTGAACGCACCCTTACATTTGAAGGAGGGACCAGAATATTCTAAACTTGAGGGTGGACTCTTTTTTGCTAAGGCCAAAGTAACCACCTAGCAACCACTCAAAACACAATAGCAATAGTGACATGCTAAACACTCAGAACACCTTTGCAACCACAACCATAATAATTAAGTGTCTGAGTGTCGAATGAGCAAGCAAGCACCACTAATGTTTTCCAAGTATGTGCATTTCACAATGGCTGTTCTTTTTTCCAATAACATATGCAAACCATATAAGAACTGCACGTAGCCAAAACTTCCGATGGAAAACTGTAACCAGCAGTGAGAATCTGGGTAATCTGTCTGACAACTTAGTTCATTTTAATGTCAAAAGTTCAATCAAGACTCACCACATCATTCAGCAGAGGAAAGATGCATGCTGTCAGTTAACGCAACCAACAGCCTGCGTGCGCATATCAGTTCTTTAAAACGCAGCGCTTATCACAACATTGAGAGCAGCGGTGCTGACAGCCTCACAAGCTTTTTTGGAGAAAAACAAGCTATAAACCATGGTGAGTTTTTCTTGTTGTCAGTTAGGGAAATGAAAGAATAAGTTAAAAAAAAAAAAGTTTAAGTGATCAAGAATAGTTTATAGAATCTTTTTTGATTTGACATTGATTTCAATGTCAAATGTATGTATATACTTATTTATACCTTTTATATTTATATAGCACAGAAACAACATGAATTTACCATAGTGCTTTACAACAATAAAATAAACAGCTATAAAAATACATTAATAATAACAAAGTAAAATAACAATAAACACTAAAATCATATAATAAATAAAAATAATTCTCTATGAATGTAATCATACACACTGTAACAGGAATATACTAGCAAAACGTATTATTATAAATGTGAGATCATTAAAAACTTACACGTTTTATGTTATGATTTTGTATTAAGGGCTTTAAAGCAAAAGATTACATATATCAAAAATGTATTGCCTAATAATATAAAACAATTTTACATCACAACATCATATCATAAACAATTTTGTGAGTCAACGTATTATTCATTATAAACCTAAAGCTAGTTGTTAAAGCTTTGTCTAACCACACCATTCTTCACTTCCTGTCTTCGTCTACGTAAAGATGCATGACCGATTTCAAACCACAGTGTGTTTGTTACAGCAAGCTGAATGTTTCACTACGCTTATCTGCACTTTGCTTTCTATACTTGGAAGTATAGTAGCCGTAAAAATATTTAGATGCTTGAGCCACATTTAAAAAAAAATTAATATCATTGCATTAGTAAAATATCAAACCATGTGGTATTTATTCTACAGAAAGCACACATTAAGCTGGATATTACACACAAAAAAGAAGTTTGTTACACATTTACATGATAAACAATAGATTAAGTATTCATCAAAATGTATCTGGACACTTTCTGTTTGTGAAATGTTAGTGGAAAATGTTCATACTTCAACCAAAAATGAAATTTCTGTCATAATTTCTGTCATAAATTCTGTCTGCTGAACACAAAAGAAGATATTTTAAAGAATGTCTGTAACCAAACAGTTGATGGACCCCATTGACTACAGTATGGAAAAAAGAAAACTATGGAAGTCAATGGGGTCCATCAACTGTTTGGTTACAGACATTCTTTAAAATATCTTCTTTTGTGTTCATACAGGTTTGGAACAACTTGAGGGTGAGTAAATGATGAGAGAATTGTCATTTTTTTGTGAACTATTCCTTTAATGTGATAAACTATACTGCTACATCTATGTAAACTGACTTTACACATCCACTAAAATACACAGAAACACCAGTTGATTAAAAGACTCTTATCAAGATAAAGATAATGCATTTGGTTTGACATGCTATCTAATGGAAAAATGAGCAGGAATTATAAAGAAAAGTGAAGTATCTGCAGCATAGTGTGAATACGTTTTTTTTTTTTTTTTTTTTACGTGCGGTTTGATTGCTCAAAACTTGTAACACAAAAGTACCATCCACAAAATTGTGCAACTTCTGCAAGCTGCTTCCCCACTGAAGTAACTACTAACCATTTTTACAATATTACTGGCTATCTTCTAGGTTGAATTTAACTGCAGTTCACGGATGAACCACACAGAGACAGCGCTCAGGGTCTTTGAACGCGTGGCCTACATACCCCTCTTCATATTGGGCTTTTCCCTCAACATCACGGCTCTGTGCATCTTCTGTCGCATCAAGCATTGGACAGACATGCACATCTACATGCTCAACCTGCTGGTTGCCGATTTCCTGGCAATTCTTATTCTTCCCTTCAAGATACTGGAGGTCTTTTGTCCAATACAACCGACCTCATTGTGTACGGCCCTGCTGTGCATCCAATTCTCCAACATGTACAGCAGTATCTTCATCATTACAGCCATCAGCATCCACCGATTCATAGCTGTCAGGTTTCCGTTTCTGACCAAGGCAATGCTCTCTAAAAGTAGGATGATCGCCACCACAAAGTGCGTTATCATCTGGGTGACTGTAGCAGTGATCTGCGTTTGTAACTATCAAGAATTTCTCCCAGACAAGTTAGAGAACTGTTATGATCGAAAGGTGTCAAAAAAGTTCCAAAAAAATTTTTTGGTGGTTTTAGAGATTTTAGGGTATCTTATACCAGTAGTCATCCTCATATTTTGCTCCACACAAACCATCTACATCCTGGTCAGATCGCTTCAGCATGTTGAGGGAAGAGACAGAGTGGAAAGGAAAAACACTGTTGCTATTATCACTGCGAACATGTTCACATTCATAGTTTGCTTCACACCTCTCCATATTGGTCTTTTGCTGCAAAATTATTCAGTTGAGTATTTTGTGCGAGTGTCTCTTAACGTGGCCGAGTGGATCGCTACTACCAACTGCTGTCTGGATTCTATTGGATATTACTTTCTTCTAAAAAAAGTTAATAAAAGAGACCAAAGTTCATATTGATTGTTAAAGGGTTTGTTCACCCAAAAATGAAAATTCTGTCATTAATTACTCACCCTCATGTCATTACAAACCCGTTAGATTTTCGTTCATCTTCAGAACACAAGTGAAGATCTTTTTGATGAAATCTGGGAGTTTTCTGTCCCTCCACTGACATACGCAACTACCATTTTCAACCCCCGGAAAGGTAGTAAAGACATCATAAAAGTAATCTGTGTGACTCCAGTGATTTAACCTCAATTTTATGAAGCAATGTTTACTTTAAAGTAAAAATTTACTTTATTTACAATGGGCATTCAGGTTACAACGTCCGCTTTCACGTCAACACAACACATATGCAGCGTGGTGCTCTCGTGAACGCACGTTGGAGATTAATATTTTGTAAACAAAGTGGAGCTACCTCACAGTTCCATTTAAATACTATGGTGCATGAAGATAATCGCACAAGTACCATGGTATACATAAATGTAAAAGTGTACCACCACAGTATATTATTGTTAAAATATTAAATGAATACTAAATAAAATGTCTACATGATTATCCTCTGCAATTGTTCATAATTTATTTGTTCTAATAATTTTTTTCATGATGAAGTGGAAAAGTAATAAATAAAGAAAATGTGTTCCATTTGTTAACATTATACATTAGTTAACATGAGCTAACGATGAAAAGTACTTCTAAAGTATTTATTAATGTAAAAAAAAGGGGGGGGGGGGGGTGTCAAGCCCAAAATGGCTAAACACTACGCTTTTAACAATCTTGACCACAAATTATTGGTCAGGAAATAAGCTAAATGCAAGCAAATGCACTACTTAAAAGGCCATTGCTGTCTCAGAAAAACATCAAAGACAAGGAAGTTTTTGGCAGAATATGGTAAGTTGTGTGTGGAGTGATGAATCAAAATGAAACGATTTGCATGGTGAGTGGTTTTTCTTTGAAAATCTACTGATAAATATAATAATAAATGCATCACTACCACAGTGACGCATGGAGGAAGAGTGTCATTGTGTGGGGAGCCTTGCTGGTATTGGTGAGCTGCTTCTCATGAAAAGCCATTTAATGCTTTAGAGTACAAGAGAATATTGTAGAATGTCTTGCTTCCCACAAATGAAAAGTTGTAAAGAGGAATGATCAGATGTTATTTTTCAACAAGACAATGCTCCTGCCCAAACTGCAAAGACAACCAAGAAGTGGCTTATTGAGAACAAGTCCATCACAGGATCATGTTTTGGCCTGGTCAGAGTCCAGATTTGAACCCTACAGTGAATATTTGGTCTCACATTAAACTCAAACAAACTGGGAGACATTTTTCAACTACGCATGAATTGTTTGAAGCCATTAACAACACTGACTCTTTTTCCTGTAAAAAGCTGTCTGCAAGTTGGGGAAGGCTATTTCAAGTTACTTTATCTACAGTATTTGTGCAATTCTTGCTAATTTCCTGATCAGTGATTTATGATTAAAATGGGTAAGACCATTAAAAGACCACTAAATATATCTTGGCCCTTTTTTTCTTTTCTTTTTTGCCCAGAAGTGTACACTGGACATATTATAAAGATGCACATTTAGCAATAGCTTCTGACATTAGCTACTCCACGCACTTGAGTCTGTCGACAACAGGACAAATGGAAGTGTGAAAGAACATTCGCTTTGACATGTCCAGTTTAAACAGCTTGTTTGCTCATTTCTGTAGAGACTTCAGAGGGATCCCAGCATCAGAAACAAGTGGATGGTTTATTTTAATGGTGTCCCAGATCGCATTTTGTTTTGTAAATGAGGCACACCAGAAGATGTTTAGTCATTTATATCTTTCCACCTGTAGTCTCTAATGGCCTAACATGGTTGACATTGCAGAAAAACTACCATGTCAAGAACCTTTTGACTAAAATGTTGATTAGTTTCAGTGACATTTATTCATTCTTATTTAGTTTTTTTTTTTTTTAAATTTTACTCAACAAACTCTGTTTAGACTGTTTATGGGAAGGTTACAACTTTGATGTTCAACATATTGTTTCAGAAATGCAAACAAACAATTAAAGATACTGAAATTTCAGCTTCATTTGGTTGGTTTTATGTTGTTTAATTTAGCTTTAAAAAAAGAAATATTTGTAAATATTTTTTACAAAGAATATTTGTAAAAGGAAATTTGATTATTAAATTAGTTTTTAAAATAGGTACATTATCTTTAAAATTTCACATGGGTTTTATTCAGATTCAGTTAGATGGTCAGTTTACGCCCACCTACTGACTCGGATCAACTTACCCCTAACCTGGTGTAAAGTGAGCCAGAGGAACACTTTTTTATAAGAAGCCATATTTTTAGAACCCTTTGTCATAGATGTATTCTGATCATTTAAAATGATAGGAAACATCCTGAAAATACTTTAAATACTTTCATTGTAATTCTGCCTCATTTTCCCTTATCTTGAGGACCACATAAGTAAAAAATGGCTCATCTTACCTCACTCTCCCCCTATATATATATATATATATATATATATATAAAACCAACCCGGACCCCACCACCGCAATACCGGCGGTTGTTGGTGATTTCCCATCGCGGTAGTAAAAAATTACCTCCGTCACAGACCTAGATCTGACATCAGCTGCATTACAGACCGCAAGTAAATGATTTCATATTAAGTCATTTTGGATGAAATCTGAGAGCTTTCTGTCCCTCCAATGAGCCAATCAGCCTATGCAACTGAAACTATAACGCTTTAAAAAGTTCATAAAGAGATCCTAATACTAATCCATATGAATCAAGCGGTTTAGAGCAAATTTTCTGAAAGAGACACAATCTCTTGATGAACAGTGATGAATATGATGAACAGTAATGAATATGATGAACAGATTTAATTTAGGCTTTGTTACGTCTTGAGATTTTATCTTTATCTTAATCTCTCAGATTTCATCCACAAGATTCTCATTTGTGTTTGCGATGATGAACCAAAGTCTTATGGGTTTGCAACGACATGAGGGTGAGTAATTAATGACACAATTTTTATTTCTGGGTGAACTATCCCTTTAAATAACGGTTTATGTATTATGTTTTCAAAACACTTACTCACGTGCAGTAGCGAGGGGGCGTTGATAATGTTTCCTATGCAATGATGATGTTAGCCAATCATTAAAGTTGCCGTTTACTGACAAGCCTAATGTTAACAAAGATTATTAAATACTGTAACAAAACTATTGCTCATTGTTAACGTTAGTTAATGCATTAACTAACTACTGGGACCTAATTGTAAAGTGTTACCATGCCTTCTGCAATTTTTGCAGGGTTGGTCCTCCATTCAACAGGCCTTCAGCTCTGGGCAGACGGTTAGCACGAGATGTCATGTAATGTTAAACTGCCCTCTAGTGGTCATCTAGTGTATTTCACATGCGTTGCCTCTGCAGTCTCGTGCACATACTGCAAGTAGCCAAACGCTGTTGGCACGTGGCAGTATGTACAGCAAGCGACTCTTACATATCCAAAAACATTGTATTACCATGGTAAAATGTCAAAAAAATCATGGTAGTCTTATAATATTCGTTTTAGGTACTCTCTAGGGCTGATGTGGCATTTAACACTAGGGCAGTTTTCAGTTCTTATGATATGTAGGCTATCATGGTCAACCATAGTATTCCTTTATTAATGTATATATCAAAGTATCACCATCTGATAGCATCACTGTATCATGGTACAGTACAATTTTAGGCAGCTCAGCAGGTTTTGGGACATCTTTAGATCCGTCTGCCATCATTTTTATTATTATTTTTTTTTTTTAATTGGATTTTAGGGGGTGATGGATTTGACTTATTAGAATGAAAAAAGGCTACTGCACATCAAATAGTACATGTAATGTAACGTTCCTGGTAGGAACTATTAGACATATTTTTATTATTAATAGACCTACCCATTACGAAGCAAAGGACATGAATAAGTCAAATTAAACTGCATTGATGCTAAATGCCTGCTGTAATTGATATGTTGATGTGTCTAATTAACTTCCAAGTAATGATCCTTCAAAACAGCATCACTCTAGACTTCAGATGCACAGATGTTGCTATGGCGACATGGTTCTCCATAGCAACAGAGAGATGCTCTGTGAAATTTCAATGTGCATTCTGTGAAACGCCATCTTCTGGGCGGTGCCGTGCAAGTGAAGGAAACAACAACCTTTCCACTTGATGATCATGTGTAAACATTACTCACAATAGGCTATATTAGCCAGAAATATGCTCTAGTCAAGCACAAAAACTCAAACGTTTTAATTAAAATCTAACAGGATGCCTAATAAACACCTCAAGTTAGACATTACCAGTGAGGAACTAAGAGTTAGCTTACAGTATAATGATGTTAAAAGTTAATTTTGATATCTTTTAAATAATTTTTGTTGATGTTGATACCAATTTCTATAGTTTTACCAAATGAATGGAATAAGGCAAACCCATTAAAACCACAAAGCATCACTGAATGCAATCAAATCCAAATCATGGCTAATAGTTACTAGTGTTTGTGCCGTTTTCCCTCCAAAATGATGTCACTTCCCAGAGAATGATGTCACTGAGAAACTGGCTTTTGTAAAAGAACAGCAGAATGGAAAGTGATAATATGGAATATCCTATAGAATAATTCTAAGAATACTATACATTTATTACCAATTAAAAAATGTTTTGTTTAAAAACTATTTAATATTACTTAATAAATGGCCTGTTTTAATTTAAAAGCAACATCTGCTCAATCCAAAATTCGCTTCTATGTTGGATTCATTGTGATAGTGTGAAAAATTAAAACTATTCAATATTCAAATTAAGACATAAAAGATGAGGACAATGAAAATATATTGCAATTTGCATGGCATAAAGTGATGTATTACTTTTATCAAACAATTAGGCTATTAAATATTGAAAGACCCCCTGTGGTGAAAATTCCGTTTTTAATGTTGTTCATAGGCTATGTCTATCTGATGTTTTTAACATGCTTTAAGACAAACCATGTGCAAATTCAGCAGTCAACATCATTGCTGAGTATTTTCTCTTTAAAACTGCAGTAAAACAAAAACAGTCTCAAACCTGCAGTTTGAAATCGCTGGTGTTTGTGACATTAAAATACCTTGTAACCAATCATGTCAACGTGCCGGTGGGTTTTAGCATATCATTAACTGACCACGCAAGGGAATCTAAAAAGAAGGTTATCCCAGTATATTTTTCTGTTGACATGAAAAATCGGGTAGATTTAGCAATATAGCGGGTTTATGATGTATATTACGATGTTATGATGGACTATATTTCTCCACTGACGTTCTGAGTTGTTCGAAGCGTTTTTAAGGATACTTGTTGTGAGAAGGCAGCTGTCTGACTCGTGAATGTGAACATGGTTTGTGTAACATTAGAAACACATTATTAGCTTTTTGATAACAGTCAAGCAAAACGCTAATCATATTAATTACCGTTATGTGTCCGACGTTGTAAAAAGCGATACCGTTGTGCAGCGTTTACCTCAGTAAGTTGACCGAGTGGATCTCGTCTGAGCTCGTGCGAGTGAGTGGAGGCGGGGCTAATTTGCATATTCATAGATCCGTGTATATTAAATGAGGCAAGGGTGTAGAGTTACATTCAAGCTATTTTAAGGCATTAATAAAAAAAAAATTCACAGGAAAAAACATTTAAATATGTAATTTTGGTGATCAAAGATGAGTTTTAAGGGATAAAATTCACTACAGGGGGACCTTAAAAAAATATTAAATATAATTTTTTTATTTAAAGAAAATTCATTACATGCCAACCTTCTGCTGAAAGAAATTGTCTCTAATATTAAGGTTAATACTTGGACACTGGGTTTTCATACTGATATACAGTAGCTTGTAAAAGTCTGTTTCATAATTAACAATGTAGTATCTTAGACAACTGGCAACTATAAGCCTTACTGCAAAATGAGACACAGGAATCATGACACATTTCAGAGACAAAGGTCAAACAATCAAATGTGTTTATTAGAATGATAAAATCTCCATGTTGATTGACGTTTGAAAATAAGTGTGTGCTCCAGTACTGAGTCATGTGTGTTCATGTGTGAAACTGGGTGTGTAAGTGTGTACTTCTATACATGTGAGATTATTTAAAAACCAACCAACAAACAAAACAATTATCACTGTATACCGCCCCTCGACTTCTATACACAGGGACATTACATCATCGCCAGCGGAGGGGTGAAACTCAGGATTTGAGCTATGTACAGAGCAGCTGAGTCTAGGTAAACAACTCAACGTAACACTGATTCAGTCTTACACACAGCCCTTCACGTCGAAGGCAAATCTGTGTCGCCATATACACTGTCTTACAAAACGTTGTTCCTTCAGTCGTTATCAAGAGATCAAGAATCCTTCTTCATCCTTTGCAAAGTCGGTGAGAACCAATAAATGTGATCATTTGTGGAACACAAAAGCGAATGAAACAATGTGGAAAAAGTCACACACACATTATTGGCCTTGATTATTGTACAATATTGTGCTTGTTGCAGCATGATCAAAGATAAAGACCTCTCGGTTATGAAAGCAAGTGCTTATGGGAAAAATCGTTTGAATACATTCACAGCACATTCAACACTTTCCTTGACAATAATAGACCAGAATTAACACAAATGGCACTGTGTGAAAAAGTCAATGTCACTCAACATCACTTAAAGGCATAAAAACACACCAGAAATCATCCGAACAAAAATAAAAATATTGTGAGGGGCAAAGTCATGGAAATTGAAAGCCATTTTAATTTACACCGAGGGACTTCCTGCTACAAAGGAAATAAGCTTTAGGCACTAAATTTTCAAGTTAATGTGTGGACACTTGTATCTTTTCATTGAAGGCAGTTTGTGTGTTTCTTGAAAATTGAAAGAAAAAAATTAGGAATTATACTGGGAACTAGATTTAATATGTGGTAGCTATGTGGTTTTTAGCATGTTGCTATGTAGTTGCTGACTAGCTTGAGTCTATAGACATTCTAAACATGTTCTTTCAGGTGAAAAAATTCTATTATACAGTTTTATCATCCACCAGGGGAGAAACTAAACTTTGATCACTTAGAAAAAGAAAAGCACACCTCTAAGCTGCACAATTTGAGGTATCAATTCATTTAGTAGCACAAACTGCGTGTGACAAGTCACACTCTAAAGAAACACTTGTTTTGGCATCTTTGTAGCTTATTAGCAAACTTAGCGATTTCATTTTCTATTGGCAAACACCTTTGAAGATGGATATGGCACAATTTCTTTGAGGATTGAGAAGTTGAACACTTAAAAACTTAGTTGAAATGTTAGCTGTAAGTATATGATATCTTCCTGACACACCTTCTTTCTCCACATGTGGTTTTCACATTAGCATATTAGCGGCATTTGCTACTTCCTGCATTTGATTACTTGCTTTTGTGTCCTTGACCTACAGGTAAGCGGCTATATCCTTGCATTTCCTGCCTACCGGGATCTATTTCCTGTGTTCTGGATCCTATTTCCTGCTGAAGAGAGGAGACATAAATACATACACACGGTAATTTAAACACATAAACACACATACACACAGAGAGAGACAGCGCAATCAACCATGACTCTCCTTTCTGCTGGATTTATGAACTAATCAATGTTCAACCGACCATAGCACACAACCGCAGGAGTGTGTGTTTTCTGAGAGCATCAGCAATGGCGTGTGGATGGTTTCTAGGATGGAGGAGTATGCTTAAGTGATGCATGTAGCACATGCTTTTAATAAGAGACATCGTGCAGGTGCATGAGCACCATTATTAAATGCATTCCAGTGAACTCAAGTGTGTGTGGCAACTTATCTAATCAGACATCTGCTTTCAATATCTCACAGACTGATGCTATTAGACGTTTAATAACAAAGCTAGCCTATGTGGAGATGGACTCTTGGGTGCGTGGGTCATGCAGAAAGACGAAGTTGGTGAGAAAGAGGCACTTTTCCAAACCCTACTCAGCCACCTTGCTGTCTACTGTCTTTTAAAGGCAGAATCCCAACCAAAATGAACTTGTGACTGTTTTGAAACAATCTTCTTGGATATCAACTCCATTAATTGTGCCATTAATAGATTCCCAGGGAATGCATGAACTGATAAAATGCATACCTTAAATGCAATGCAAGTTGCTTCAGATAAAGCGCCTGCCAAATGCATACTTGTATACTCTGTCTGCCATCTTGGATGAAACTGCCTTAAAGCTCATCTGACCAAAGATTTTCTCTCTTCCTCTCTTTCTTATGAAGTCTGAATTTAGGACTGAGGTAAAGCATTCCTCTGGCTCAAACAGTAGAGCATGGAGCCAGCAATACCAAGGCCATGGGTTTGATACCCAGGGAATGCATGTACTCATACTTAAATGCAGTACAAGTCGCTTCAGGTAATAGTGTCTGCCATCTTGGGTGAAATTGTCCTAGAATTTAGCATGGCAGAATAATTTTGCTGCCTACTGTTTCAAACAGCTTACAATGCTGTCTAGGTAGGCACCTCTAGGGTTTGAAGCAGAGCCAGGGAGTCTTTCGGTGTAGATTTGATTATGCTACCCTTTTAGTATTCTCATATAAGGACACAATGACTTAAGGACACAGGGTTTTCACTTTGACAGTTCCCAGGTACATGAATGGAAACACGCAATCCATTATCCATGTTGATGATCTAGAACCTTCGAAAGGACTTGCATGACTAAAAAACAAAACAAATAAATACAAAAAGGAGGGGAAATATATTATGATAGGTATGATAAACAAAATGATTGGTTATTTCGCATACACACATCCAATAACATAACTGGCTTCAAATCACATGATATTTCTTGACTTTGTAGACCTTTTAGACCTTCACATAATGCAATTCCTCTTCTCTGGCATTTTTTTGTTTGCTCTCCTTCAGACTCCAGGAGAAAGAAAAGGTGAAACGGCATCTTCAAGTAGAAGAATCCAAGAGTCCGCAGGACAGAGTCTCTCGTTCTCTGTCTCTAATCGTGTCTTTCTAGAAAACAGCGGGTGTATTTACCTCAGTTCTGTGATCCATGTTGCGTGTTACATATTGTGTAAAAAATTCACTGTACAAAAAGGAAGAAATCAAACAAAAAGACAAAAAACCTTGGAATCCACTGTGTTCATAAGTTCTCAGAGAGACCTCTGATGAAACTCACAGAGCTACACAGAACACAGAAATTCATGTGGTTGGTTGAGGCCATGAAACTCATTCGACCAAAGTTTTCTCTCTCTCCGTCTCTCTCTCTTGTAAAGTCTGAATTCAGGGCTGAGGTAATACTGAGGCAAATGCCTCAGCTCACTCGACAGAGACACAAAAGTCAGAAACAACAATTTTCAAGCATACCAAAGAAGAACCTTGTTTTCTATCCATACATTTTGGTCAAAGTGATGCATCAGAGCAAATGGCGTACTGCAAATCTTGCAAAGCGAACCATAAAACGGGGCCCCGCCCACAAGAAGTGACGTCACACACAAGCGTTTGTAATGGAAAAAGTATCGCAGATGGAGACAGACAGTTCATGTTATTTTGTGGCCCTATATATGATCTGCTTCTCTTTACTTTCCCATTTAATATGCAGAAATATTTTCAATTTATCTTTCTGTATATCAGTGTTATACTCAAGTCCAGACAAGACCGGGCTCAGACTCAAGTCCATAACCATATCCAAGTCCAAGACCATAATTTCAGGAGAATTGGGACTCTGCCTCAAATTAAGTGGTCTTGACTAGTCATAAATATATGGTCTTGGACTCGGACTTGAGTCAGACTTGAGTCTGAGTCTGATCTTGTCCAGACTCGAGTACTACAACACTGCTATTTATGTTATTTATAAAGTGTATGGGCTACAACAAGTTACATTTTTGAACAAATCAGTAATGTAAAAGGGAGAGAAGCAATTCCGTAGTGAAGGTCCTGTTACAAATCTTTTCTTATGATCAGTTGATCTGTCCAAATCTGCTCTTACAGCATTTTTGTATCGACCAGAATCAGACTAGACTGACCACCGTTTAGCGAGTCATTACTCCAAAGAACTGTTGGGTTCTTGGTTGTATCTGGAGTGAACAATTGTCCCAGTTGCCAAATGAAATGCTGCCGTTATATCAAACTTACAAATCTGCTGAACCTGCTAAAGAGAATCTAGGTGTGAACAGATTCAGAGATAGATAGTCTTCAAGATGGCTATGGTTCTTTCCTCCATCTAATAAAGGGGCAATAAAGTTTGGTATGCCGCACTTGTAGTCAGTCAGCAAGAATTAAAGCTACTGGGAAAAGCATGTCTCTGCCTACATTTTTGTGTAATTGTGAGTGATAAAGAGAGAGAAGAAGAGAAAGAGGTATTTCCAGTTAAAATGGCCACTCTTCTCGTAGTCAGTAAGGTCCATTTTGGCTCGTCCTCACGCAAACAGTTCCAGAAAAATGAGGAAAAGGATGACAAGCAGGTGAGAAAAGAAAGACAGAGAGAGAGAGAGAGACACAGTGAGCTGCAGTGGTTGGCCAGGTTGCGCTCTGTAGTCAACGTGAGGTTTCAGCCGCTTACGTTTCTACAATTTCCAGCTCCTCGCATCCTTGTTTCTCTTCCTTCACTGACCTGTCGGTGTCCGATCGTTCCCTCCCTTCCCGAGCAGGTGGCTGAAGTCCGCCAGGTCGATGAGCCCCCGGGACCCGTGGAGCACGGAGCGTGTCAGTCCCGCTGGATGCTGCGAGGCCGGGGTGTAGTGGTGGCCCGTTGGAGGTATGCCGTGACTGCTGAAGATGTAGCCTTCGTGGGTCCAGCGAAGAGGCTCTCCGCTGTACTCGATCTGGGTGCTGGGGGCCGACACCACTCTCCGCCGGTCGGGGGAGTCTTGGGGAGTCATAGGGTAGTTGTATTCGCCTGCTGACTTGCGAAGAAGAGTGCCTGGACGTATTCCCTGATCCCGGTACTTGGAGAGGGAGACGTAGCGTTGGCGGTCGATGCCGGTCTCGATGGCTTCCTCATGGCGTCGGCCAGTTCCTTGCAGGAGTTTAGAGCTGAGAAACAAGGTGGATGGTGGAGGTGGGCACTGGGTACCCACTGAGCTCAAAAAGGTCTGACTTTGGTCCCAACTGGATCCAGAATCAGACAGGCGTAGCCCACGTTTCTGCTGTAAGGGAGTTTGCTCCGGTGTGGGAAGTAGACCTGGATCCAAGTCGCCTGCTTTGACCCAACCATTGGGCATGACGAAGAGCGTCTCACCTTGTGAGCGTGGCCGGTCCGTGCCACTGTGCCGGGATACACTCATCACAGAGCCACTCCTGCTTTGTCCCATAATGCAACGCTCCTTCTCACTCTTCCGCTGACTACTGGACGACGGAGTGTTGCTGTGCGAACGGTGACGGTGTTTCTGGCCCATAATCCAGCACACTGCCAGGCCCGAGAGCGCCGCCCCGGTGGAGAATGCAGAGACTGCAGCAACAACCAGCAGGTTCAAAGTAACAAGACTTTCAGGCTCATCCATAAAACTCTCACGTAACAGACCTGCAAGAAAGACAGAAAAATACATTACAATTCCAACTTGTTTGCACAAGTTGTTTGTGTTTTAGTGACTTGAAGGGCAAAAATCAGCTTTAGGACTTCTAAAAAACACTATAACATCTACAACTATTGATATAATTAAGCTCAGGAGGACCAACCATTAAAAAATTGTCACTTGAATGACTTACAAAAGCATCAAAGAAGCTCCTCATGACTTATGAAGCTGTGTGCTATTGATCTATTGAGTTTCTGTACATTACAGCCCCAGCAATCGATCAGAAAACAAGAGACTGTTGCCTACAGTCTCTCCTAATTCGGTAGACTAGATATAATGTGTGTTTTAGTAGACACAGACAGGGTCGCTCTTTACAAGAGATGAAATACAACCTTATAAACCTCGCACTTAAAAGTCCTGCCTCGAGAGCATTGAACATTCAAACACTGCATGTCAAACACTGACCATAAGTAACCTGTGCAATTCAGCTTTACTCTGAAAGTCTAAGTAGATGTAAGAAATATTATAACTAGATAGGTCTAGAAAGATTGTTCAGCAAATTCAAAGAACACAGCAATTTTTCGAGTTGATGACTCATTCTTTAAATACTCTACTTTCGAATCGCTCCTCTTTGAATTGGCGTTTGTATAGCACTGGCCTTTCTCTTTCTCTCTTTTAACAGCATTTCTTGTACTCTTTTTCTGCTCTTCCCTGTGAGATGTCCTTGGTTTTAACCTCTATTTTCTCAGTCTACTTCTCTTCCTCTATTATCTCCTTTCTTGGCTTTCTTCTCGCTGACTATCTCTCTTCTAGCAGTGCCGTTTATGTGTGGGCTGTTAGCTGTCTCAGAAATGAGAAGCTGTCAGACTCTGTGTCTATACCTCAGTATCCAAACTAGTAAATGTCTTGACAGTAAGAAGAATTTTAAAAGAAAAGTTCACCCAAATAGGAAAACTCTGTCATCATTTACTCACCCTCATGTCAGTCCAAAAGATTTTCTTTCTATTGTAGGCCGCAAAAGGAGATGGATATGTTTGGAATGACATGAAGGGGAGTACTGTAAATGATCATTTTTTGGGGTGAACCGTTCATTGTTGGGTGGCCCACAAATTCAATTTATTAACAAATAGTGTGTGCAACCCTTCAAAGAATACTATGGTACTGCCACAATGGTAGTGTCCAAAACAGTACACAACATACACTCTTTGAAAGAGCATAGACAATGATACTTACACAAAGGCATTTAAACACACATGCATACACACCCAAACCCCAATTTTCTGATCTCTTCTTCTAGTATTCTCTCTCTCCCATTACCTTTATGTTTTCTGCCATTAAAAATGTTCTAGTCTCAGCTGGGAATCTCAGCTCTCATTGCGTTTGTGCATTGTAACAGCAGGAGTCTGCTGCACACAACACCCTCAACAATTGAACCCTTTTTCTCAATATTTTGTTTCCTTTAACATTCCTTTGAACATTCTTAAAGACTAAAATGCTTCTACAAGATTGCTTGTAATGTGTGTGTCCTCAAGGGTGTAGCAATCATTTCAATGAGAGAGAGAAATCTCCTGACCATTGACAGTTTTCTCTTATATCTTTTTCTTCTTTGTATTTGTAGCATATTTTAACTGTCTTAGTCCAAGGGTGTCAAACTCATTTTAGGTCAATGGGTGGATTGGACCTTGTATGGGCTAACTTTTTATTGATGTCTTGGTGGTAAATGCTGTTCTTTTGAACTTTCTATTCATCAAAGAATCCTGAAAAAATGTATCATGGTTTCCACAAAAATATTAAGCAGCTGTTTTCAACATTGATAATAATAAGAAATGTTTCTTGAGCAGCAAATCAGCATATTAGAATGATTTCTGAAGGATCATGTGACACTGAAGACAGGAGTAATGATGCTGAAAATTCAGCTTTGCCATCACAGGAATAAATTATAATTATAATGTATTCAAATAGAAAACAGTTATAATATTTCACAATATTACTGTTTTTACTGTCTTTTTGATCAAATAAATGCAGTCTTGGTGAGCAAAAGAGACTCCTTTCAAAAACAACTTACTGAACTTTTGGCTACTGTATATACACTAAATTAGTATATTTCAGCAATATTGACAAAACGAAGAGAAAATAACTCACTGCTCTTGGCTGGATAAACTATATGTCCAATTTGAATGTATTTGCCGGCTTCTGGCAAACTCTGGCATGCTGCATCAAACAGAGATTTCTAACACACTCTGAACAAACTCTGTTTTTTTTTTCTGTTCTGATCTTTTTTGGCATTCAGTGTCTCACTCATCTCAGGCTGTTTAAAATATGACTGAACTTCTGTGCGATGGATGGAGAGAGTGAGGACAGGCGTTTGATGTAGACGAGAGGACGGCTGACCGGCAGCCTGGAGCCGTTTCAACAGGGGTCACATCTGAAAACCAAATCATATCACACATTTTACAGATGTGTCTCTATGGTTGGATTTTCAGTTATATTGTGAATGTGCCTAAATTTCTCTTCAATGATCAACTCAATTAGCTCCCTTTTTTGCCTCTTGATGTTGAGGTTGATTATGTTTCTCCATGTTAATTCCGTTCCTCCCTTTCCTCCATCTGTAAATGCATCCTTCAGCCTCCAGCTTTATGCTGAATGTTAATTTAAAGTGAGTAAACACTGCACACAAGGACTATACTTACTGTACATTGATTCTGAGGTTCAGACGCCTGGCTCTCTGGCTACATTCACACCCCTTTTCCACCAGAATGGTTCACGTTTTGGAGCCAGAGCCTGTTCTCGACCAGGTGAACTAGAGCCTGTTGAGAACCGGTCGTGTGTTTCCACAGACTTGAGGAACGAAAGGTGATGTAACACTACTATGTGTTGTTTACCTGACTATAACAGTCTAAAAAAACATTGTGCATCCCGGTGTTTGCACAGGCAGTGACTCTGGTGAACCGGCAGCTTGTATAATCTCACGGTACTCTCATCTGTCCTTTTCGAAGATAAATTGAAACTGAATTTAAAAAAACTGAATTTATATATTTTAGTGCTGTCAAATCGATTAATCGCGATTAAACGCATCTAATATAAAAGTTTATATATATACAAAAGGGGCCTAATTCAGTCAGTGTTTGGGATTGACAACCATATTTACTGACAGTGTGACTAGTGTTGCACTATAAATAAGGCATGATGAGGGTATGATCACAGTCGACTTCCTTTGATAACTCACAATAGCCTTGAGTTATTCCTGCTGTAAAGACCATAATTCCCAGGCTTGTTTAATGCAATAATGCAAGTTCGTTGCTGGGTAAGTAAGAGGTTTAAGAAGAACTAAAACGTTTAAAAATTGTTTCTGTTAATAATTATAAATATTAGATAAAAATTACACAGAAATATTTAAAAAAAGAAAACTAATAAACATGACAAAAGCACATAACAAAACTACTAACTGAAATAAAAAAATCAAACTGAAAACAGAAAAATAAAAATGTTTTAAAATCTTAATAAATACTATAATAGCATATAAATAATACTAAAATAACACTGCACACCAGCCCACCATCTTGAGGAGCACTATCACTGTAATTTCTTTTAGAATGCAATTTTAATAACCTAAAATATATTAATGTTGTGAAAGACTAAATGGAATATTTGTACTTTTAAAAACCAGGGCTATTTTAAAAAAGAAAAAAAAAAAGAAAAAAAAGTTGTGTAATAACAGTACGAGGTTAAGAAGTGGTTATGTAATACGTAGGGCAGACCAGGGCTAGTTGTCACAAATGCTATAACTCATGTTATCTCAGGGTTTTGAGTCCAGTTGCTAAATATTTTAAAGACCTTGTTCATAACTGCTGAATTTTGTCAAGTTGTCACATTTATATGCTGTAATTTACTAATTACAATTTCAAATATTAGTACTATAAACCATGCTGTTTCATACTGTAAATTGCTTTGTTTAAATTCTTAACTCTTAAAAACAAACCAAATAGCCTAAAAAAGATTTTTAATGGCAGATTCCCATTGTGATAACTTACCACATATAGTGTGACAACATGCCCTGGTAGTCCTTCTTAAACAGGAGGTTGGGGCCCAGCAAATATCAACACAAATTCACTCTCAAAATCCAGTTGTCTCTCCTACAAACTTCAGGAAGTTACTTCAAGAAGTCATAGAATGTGGCCGTCATTCTTTTTCTTAACTGTGTAAACATTTAAGCAATCCAAACAAGACACCCATATTCTGCTGCTGTTCTCCATTTTTATCTTGGGACTATCTCACAGAGACACATTCCTTGAAAGCACTAGTGTACTAAGCCAGTGAACTTTATTCTGATTCATTCTGTCCTCTCCCTCTCCTATATGACTCAGCTATACAACTGCAGCAATATATAACCTCTTCTGTCTGAGCAGTCTGTTATGTTCAAGTGCTCTTAAGGAAGAGACTTGAGAACCTCACTACCATTCCACTTTTTTACTAAATCTGAACTTTGGAGCATATTTAAGCAGTTAAAACTTCAGAGATTGACAGAGAGTATTTCATATGCTGCCAGCTTTGCAAAATGCCATTTAGAGTGGATTTACGGTGAATCTAAGCTTCTGAATGTTTAAAAAATATAAACCATCTTTTGTCTTTTTAACAATGTAAACACTGTCACAAACTCACCCATGCACTCAGACACCTCAAACTTTAAAGAAACTAATTAATTTCTAAAAAGAAAAGACTCAAGGCTCATTTTCTCTCTCATTATCTTCCTCCATCTCCAACCTGTGACTTTCTCGTGACTTTGACTGCGTAAGCAAAACTTTCTAACCAGACCAGACCGGATCTTCTCTGTATTGTTGAAGAGTTTCTAGAGAATTCTCTTGGGGACGCTAAAGGGCACATCCTAAACAGGTTCACAAACTCACCGTCGCAGTCTCCGAGATGTGAGGTGTTTCCATATTCAACGTCCTGCACAAAAGGTAATCTGCAAAACAGCAGAAAACGGATTTGAACATAAACCACAAATTTGAAGATTAGATACACGACATGCATTCTCTGCAAGTAAGTGAATGCAAACGCTTTTAGTTATGCAAACTCAATTTCATGCATCATTGCATTCAGAAATGTGCCCGAACACAATTCAAAACACATTCAACAGTCAGTTTTCTTTTTCAGGTCAACAACTGTCATGGCAGACAGAAGTTTTACTAGGCAAGTTAGCTAAACTGTCATGTTTAGCTAGCTAACTAAATAATAACACATCTGGTTTACATTGTATTTTTTTTAATATTAAAGTACTTTTTCCTACCCCAGTATAACATGCAAGCACTGTGGTGCTACCAAAACATTAACACATATGGCTATATGGCTATATGTTTGACCAGCCAATGGCAGACGAGCAGAGTGTTCAAGAAACCTGTGTAAAATCATTTCCGTTTGTTGACGGTAGTGTGCAGAAATTTGAGGGTAACTCTATCGCCTCCTTGATGCATGGATGCATGTTAGGTGTGTACAATGAGGCAGAATGCTTGCAACGCTTTTGCCAAGCATTTATATTTGTGTAGAGCAGTGGTTCCCAAACTGGGGTATAAGCGTACCCCTGGGGGTACGTGAGGTGACAGAGGGGGTACGCAAAAAAAATATTGAGTTTTGCCATTCATTTAATATTACCCCACCTTAAAAAAAAACAAAAACAAAAAAAAAAACATTAAAACCGAGCATGTATTTCTAACAGGCAAAATACTGCCTCTAGTGTAAAAACAGAAAATGATAGTGCCATAAAAGGTCAAATTCTAAGGCTGGGACAATAAATCGATTCTCGATTTGCGATACAATGATTATGGATCAATTCTGAAATTTTCCTAATGTATAACAATTCTCTCTTGAATCCATTTTGAGCTTAGTTTTTAACAGCAGATGGCACACTAGGCTAGTTTTTAACCGCACGCTCAAATGCTCACAAAGAAGAGAGCTGGAGAGCACTCATGCGTTCGACTGAGTCATGTAAGTGGTTAAATATACTTGCACCTCGGCTCAGAATGCTTTTATGACGCGAGATTAATGTAAACACAGCCCACTGCAAACACCCTTGTAATTCCCCTTTTCGAACTTTATGAATGATTATTTTAGGTTTAAGTGGTGTGTGTAAGGAATTGGAAGCAAGCAGAGTACGGCTGTTTCTAAAGCACACAGTACCATCTGCTGTTAAAAACTAAACTCAGAATCGATTCGAGAGAGACTGCAATACATTTGGAAAATATCAGAATTGATCCAGAATCATTGTATTGTGAATCGAGAATCGATTTATTGTCCCAGCCCTATAAAATACATGACATCCAATCAAATTACCTCACCTTCTGCATTCAAAATTTACACATTCACACAAGCAGCAGGCATTTGATTGCAAAGGTTGCGTGCAGAGTGTACTGCCTCAGCAAATCGCTCTATATTAATGCCATTTTTAGCACTTATTTTAGCACAAATATAGACACAGACTGTGCATAGAGATCTATGTAAGACTGAAACTCTCTTTGATACAAAAACATACCTGTCATAAACAGAATTTAATTTTAGGTGGCCGTTACATACTGATTGAATGAATGAACGACGACTCACTCATTAAATGAGTGACCGCCATCTACTGGCGGTTTAAATTAAAGTATCACTTCATTTTAACCATCATTTCATATTTCTCTGAACATTTTTTTAATTAAAACATTATCTCATAACATTATTTGTGCCATTGTAATTGCATTCTTGCCACCTCTGAGCAGCATTAAACAGTGTGTAAATACATCTATATGCAACTTGTGCTACTGCAGTGCAAAGATGGCTTTTGTTGATATTGAATTAATTTGATTAAAATTATCGATTTAGTTTTTTTTTAAATTTATTATATTAATAATTAAATTAATGGATTTTTTTAAGAATTTGACATAAAACATAACACATTTAATAGGGTTAGAAAAACTTTGCCTTTATAATAGTAAAAAATGCACCTGAAAATCAATTTAAGGTGGCAAATATTGTCCCTTAATGGAACAGGTGTGACTGCAAGTGGAAGAGAGGGGGTACGCAGAAGGATGTTAAATGCCTCAGGGGGTACGCCACTCTAAAAAGTTTGGGAACCACTGGTGTAGAGGATGTTCATGGTTTCTATCTAACCTGGTGCCTGGCCGCAGGAGTGAGCAGGTACTTCCTCTGGTCCAGCCGCAGTATGGATCTCTGGACGCAATGCAGTTTCTACACAAACACACACACAATGTTATGTCAGTGTTATTACAGAGAACAATACCAATCTCCTCTATAATGAATACAAGAAACAAAACCAGAAAGCAGAAATCATGATTTACTGAGATTTACAAAGACTGAATGAACAGAGAGAGGGACAGAAAGAGACTGACAGGACTGCATTCTCATTTTCTGATTCTTGTATCTGTCTCTCCAGCTCCTCAAGGTTAAAGTTTTACTTCTTTAAAGAGTGAACAGAAGATTTACACTGCTTGGCCAAAAAAAAAAGTCACTGTTTGGATTTAAATAGGTAAATGCTTAAAGGTCTATGACTGGATCATTATTGTAGTGATTATTCTGTTTCTAGCATGTTATATGTTTGGAAACAGTTCTTTTAACCCTAATCAATTTCATTTCTTAAACAACCACAGAAAGACGTATCATGGCCATATTCCAGGATGACAAAGCCAAGATTCATCAGGCTCAGACTGTGAAAGAATGGTTGGGAGGGAGCATGAAGAATCATTTTCACACATGAATTGGCACCTCTGAGTCCAGACCTTAAATTTCTTTGGGATGTGCTGGAGGAGACTTTACAGAGTGCTCACCTCTTGCATTGTCAATACAAGAACTTAACCAAAAATGTATGTACCTATTGATGGAAATAAATGTTGTGATGTTATTTCCATCAAGAGGTGCATCATTTTTTGATCAGGATCTGGACTCAGAGGTGCCAATTCATGTGTGAAAATGATTCTTCATGCTCCCTTCCAACCATTCTTTCACAATTTGAGCCTGATGAATCTTGGCTTTGTCATCCTGGAATATAGCCATGATGTGTCTTCCTACATGGTTGTTTAAGAAATGAAAAGCTACACAATAATAATCCAATCATAAACTTGCCTATTTAAATTCAAACAGCAACTCTTTTTTTGGCCAGGCAGTGTATATTTATACACAGTTAGTTCTGGTCCTCGAATCTGATTGGCTAAGTGAGTTGGTTTAGATTATGAATCGCAATCGATGCATTTAATTAATCTTAAAGTGCTCATGCATCAGCTTTGTCTCTGTTATATTTTAATAGCCATATACACAATTATCATTTCACAATTATTATGCTTTGCTACTTTAATCTATATTAAACAACACAATGCATTCTTAATTAAATGCATTTATTTATGCGAGTCTGTGCATGGAGGGAAATGAGGTTTGTGCCACCCATGGCAACATGGGGTGCTGGTGCAAGAGTCATTTGAGCAAGCACATGGTGCTGCAGACGTACAAAGTACATTTGAGAGACTTGAGTTGGTGCAGATGGTACGTCCCGCAAAATGAGAGAGCGTCACCAGACTCAATCAAAACCTCTACCATTAATCACGGCTGAATTACACCAGAGCTTTACTGCTACACAGGAAGAAACCGTTCCAAATGTGCCGTATGGGAGACGGGCCAGAAGAACTGTGTGTGTGTTGTCTGAAGGAAATTGTAAAAGCTGGGTCACAGTAATTTCAAAGCCGCTGATGAAGCAGTGTGCGTTTGGGTGGCACAATTTACTTTAAGATGGAAAAGGAGAGCGTGTGTGTGAATGTGAATGTGTTTAATCAGTGTACAGATTGAAGGTGTGTCTGTGTGTTCTTACTTCATGCATCTGGAGTGCAGTTGGCAGCGTGCGACAGGCACTCTCACCACACAGGAGTGGAAGGCCAGCAGGAGCGTGTGACTGGGTTTGTCCAGGGTCAGAGAGAGAGGCTGCCGCGCCTGTACAGAGTCATCACCGCACCTACACACACGCACATTAAAACCATCAATACAACCACTCCTGTACTTTTACAACTAAACACATCCTAGAACACGGATACACAGACTCATTAAAACCCAACAACTTCACATCAGTGTCTCCATGAGTCATGAGGCCATTAACATACAGTATGACCACCCGTACTCAGCAGCTTGGGGCAGACATTCAGACTCATTTCACATGCGAAGAGGTTAGCTAATCATTACAGAGGTCATTTACTAGGGGTGTGATGAGATCTTGTGCCACGCGAGATTAAAATGTGTCGAGGTGAAGCTGTCCCGCGATATTGCCATGACGGAGTATGAGGGTAAAATTAGGTCAGAATATGCCATCGCTACGTTTACATTACGCCTCCACTGTCATTTTGCTTTTTATAGAAATAAAAACTATTTAATTCAGTTGGGTAATGGTCGCTTCAATCCCATCCAGCTCATCCAACACGAGCTGCAGAGTCATGCAGCAGGAATCAGAGTTTACTGATCACGTGACGAGATGTGATGAGATGACTGACAAGACCATGGCAGAGGATTCGTTGCACAACAGAGCCTAGCGTATGACAAATTTGTTATCTTGTAGAAAGCGTGCTCAGCACAACCACTCCCTATTCACAGAGTATGCGTGATCGTGAAATCGAAATCGAAAGTAAAACGCGCATTCAAACGCGATTTCAATACCCTGCATTTTGAAAGCGGCTCCCTGATGCATGCAAATATATCCCAATAAGAAAGCTCTCTTAGGCTGGGCTGTGTAGTTGTAACCATCTCTCAGCTCTATCATGCTTGAAGAAAAATTTGGTCTCTATTTGATGACTTTGAATATGGTTGCACTTATTGTTTGCAAAACAATAAGTAAAATATCCAAAAACCACTAGGCCAGTGTTATATATTTTGTTCACTTGAGCACTTACAATATCCCAAATGTTTGCAACTATTTGTAAATCGTAAGAAAATTGCAATTTTCACCAAGGCTCCGGGACGTTTGAGGAGTCGCCTGTCAATTGCGTCATACCCGCGTTACCCTCGGTTTCCGGTTTTATTTTTTAGAAACCATGGAAACACCAAAGACGCTTTAATATTTACATGATTTAATAGGCAAGGAAACAACTGTTTTGATATATTTATAGACAGAAAACTAATTATTGTTATACAGCTCAACACGTGTAGTCTTATTGTTTAAATCTAATTTTCTTGATTTTTTGCAAGTACCATGCTTTACCATGCCTCAGAGAAAAACACTATTTTGTGAAGTAGCTAACATAGCATAATCAGATGCAGCTTTATTTTTAGTAACAGTAATACAGCATTTTCTCCATCATACAATACGTTTTAAAATTAATTGCATGCCATTTATCAACACAAGCCATCCAGCATTTAATATGATATTCTAAAATTGATCTAGTTTACTGCAGTGTGCAACAAGTGTCTCACAGCAGCCGTCGAGCGAACGCACAGAGTAACGTTATAACATCATTTTTAACACACTCAAATGTATCTAATATGATAAACAGAGCTGTGTTACCTCATACTCATGACCGGAAAAGCGGAAGCAGCGCCGGCGACTGTGGCATAATAAAAGTTTAGCTGCTCGCGGCGTGTGTTGCGCAATCGCTCCAGCGGCCTCGTTCAGCTCCAACATCACTCGGTCCTGCTCTGCTTCATACTACAGTAACATTAATAATCGCATCCATGAACATGATTTCTTCCCAAGTCCTATCCCAATTCTTTTCCATCGGCCGTTGAGGTGAAGACCAAGATTCCGCGCTCAAACTTGGCGTCATCAAGCTACGCCTTTGTTTTGCATAGGCCTCTAGTGACCTCTAGCGGACAGAAAATATTACATATTGCACCTTTAATAAGCCTAAAAGAAAATTGTTATTCATTTTTATTTATGTTGTTTTTATTTCTATGATCAATTTGTGGAAAGCAATTACAAATTTTCAATACTACACACATTCATACTATATAGAACATATTTTTTAACAGAAATTCAAATTCAAATGTAGTACCTACTCAGACAGTATGCGATTTTGGACGCATGGAACGACTTGTAATTCAGTAAATTCCACTTCCTAGCATTTATATTCAAATTCAGTTCAACTTCCTGTGTGATGTGGCCAATTGAAATTCCACCTCATGAACTGAAATTGGGCAAATTCTTAAATTCTGAATTTTGTCCAACTTTTGTCCAACTTTCCTGATCCAATTGCCGCTCGCTCTCTCTTTCTTTTCAATGATCTCTTGTCCTTTTTCTACTGTCTGTGACTATAAAAAGTGGCAAACAGCCCAAAAATAAAAGAGATTAAATCAGAGTTGGTTTGTTTCCAACACACATTAACTGTCAAGCTTCTAATAAAGCATTAAATTACTACAACATCTTTGATTAAATTACGACACCGGCGTCTCAGAGATACTCCTCAACAGTAGGTCCACAGATATCAGACATTTAATCTAAACACTGATAAATAGCTCGAAGATGTATTACAGGAAGTTGTGTGAGAGTTTTGGATGTCATCCAAAGAACACCTGAGGAAAGACAGAAGGTCAAGCAGACACAGTGATCTCTTTGTTTCAGGTGTGTGTGTGTGTTTCTCAGCGAGTGCTGCGTCCTGCTGGGAACCTTATCTCAACCGCCACACAACTCGCCTTCATCTCCCAGCATGCATCTCTCTGTTCTTCCTCCAGACAGGTATTGCCTTTCATCTTCAAAACCCCAGCCATGTTTTCATCCATCAGAGTGCCACACGCTCGCAAACACACACACACGCACGCACACACAAATAATCAGAAACCCTGTTGAATCATTTTAGCTCCTTTAGCTTTTGAGGACATTTTCAGAGGTGCTGTGTGTGTTTGTTTGTGGATAAAAAGCATGGATTTATTCCTACCATTGCATTTGATACTGAATATCATTTTCTCTTTGACTGTGCTAAAGTTTTTAATCCAAGGCTAAACGTCAACAACAGTAAACAACTGTGGGAAACTGCTTGATAAAAATGGATTTTTCTAAATAAATTCAGTCTGGAAGAAGATTAAAGGATGCTAAGGACAAAAACAACTTGATCTTACTTTTTAAAGCCTGTGTCCGAATACTGAAACAAGTTTGTCTTATCAGGAAGGCAGGAAGTCAGCAAGCTATGTTTGAATCCAATTTCTGCATTATGTCTAGTCTACTATGATGCCTTCATCTTTTTTGAAGGCAGCATAGATGTATACCTTTTAAGCTGTCATATTCTTAATGTCCGTTCACACCAAGAACAATAACTATAAAGATAACTATAACGACAACTATATTAGTGTTCACACCAGCAGACGATATCGTTCTGTTATTCTAAGTGCGCTGCAGTTTTGTCTGCAGCTTTAAAGCAGGATGGATTCTGATTGGCTGTCAATGTTTTGACTGTTCATCAGCTGGAAAAAGTAATTCTGAAAGTGATTCCAACACCGTTATCGTTATAGTTGTGGTGTGGACTCTACTCTACTATCGTTATCATTATAGTTATCGTCCCTGGTGTGAACGGGCTTTTAGTGTATGACATTACAGGTAACAGGGTAAAACTTTTACAAGTATTCTGAAATGTTATATTTAAATATACAAATGAGGCATTATCTAAATTAAATATGCAGAAATGTGCATACATTTCCATTAAAGATGCTCCGATTGATCGGCGGTGATCCGTCAATAATAGCTTTATAGCTTGATCTGCGGTATCCATAAAGGCCGATCAGAAGAGCCGAGACAATTTTTTATGCGTGGTTAAAATTGCTTCACTACATGCACTGGCAGTTCTGAAAAGTTCAATACATTAGCAACGACTTTGCGGAGAGCAAAGCAACCCTAGCAATGACAGCAAGAAACTGGAGTTGTGCAATTTAAGTGCATTTCTTTTCTTCACAGCGGTGTGCTTTCTTTCCTCCCTAAAAGCCCAGACATAACGTCCAAATCAGCTAGATCAGTGATTGTTGTAAAATATAGTCTGCTGTTGCTAAACTGCAGGATGTGCTTGATAATAAAAAGAGTTATTAAAACTGCATTAAGCCACAAAAGAGATAATGTTCCCCAAGCATCTTTCTATACGAGATGGTGGAACACGGTCAAGCAAAGTATACTTTGGGCTTAGGGTTCCCGCCTAAACGGTCACATAATCACAGTCGGTTATGTCATAAGTAAACATAAAAAGTTGGGAAATATGTTGCATGTGTAACAGTATATTGGATCTGTGCATCATGTCTTAAAGTGACAGCAGCCTAATTTACCTGCTGCCGTTTGTTTTAATGTTAATCAAAAACAAAAGACAAAGAGAAAATCACTCACTGCTCTTTAGTAGATTTAGTAGTTCCTAATCACCTCTAAGAGAGTGCACATGTTGCTTGCCAATAAATAAAGAGTTCATTTATGATACTTTCTCATCTCTTAATTTTTTTATTCTTAAAATACATTGTTGTTAAGAATAACTACATGCCAGTTTCAAAACATTTTCACCATTTTTTTTTTTAATTATTAGAAATTTTATGTTAAATAAGTAAAACTGGAAAGTTTGGTGTATGTAAGTGCTGCTGAAGTAAACATTTTTGGCTAAGAGTATGAGAAAACAAAAACTCATTTTGAGAAAACGGCCCTTAACATAAATGTTTTAACTGAAATGTACATGTGTGCATAGATAAAGCGCAATAAAAGAAACACTTAAATGTGTATTTTGGATGTTTCCTTTCCACTAGTCTGACAGAAGAAAAGTTATGCAAGCAAGCAAAATAGACCAAAATTGACCAGTTCCTGAAACAACAATGGTTTTGCCTGTAGTGTTTCAAGCAAAAAAAAAAAAATCTCATCACCTTTCTGGGTTGTAGCCCTCCAGCTCTTCCAGAAAGGTGTTGGTGTTGGAGTACGGGTTCTCTGGGCTGGGTGTGATAAGGAACTTGAGAACTGTTCCCCTGGTGGATCCAAGGAACACCACAGTTCGATTGCGGTGGGGGCCTGCCTCTGTGTCCACCACCATAGTGTTCAACTGGTACCTTAAAAGTGAGGAAAATAAAGCAATATGCACAGCATTATAGAAGCTTATTGCTTTTATAAAACTGTTGCAACATCAATATGATGAAAGACAATAAAAGACAAATTTTCAGCCCAGAATATAGTTCATCATCCTTAACTGTAAGCCGTTTAAAGTAGCCAAATAAAATAGCACACAAAATTGCATTTGCAAACCATTTTGCAACCATAAAGTACTAAAGAAACAAAATATTGAGTAAGAAAAAAAAATGTAACCCTGTATTATTTTCCACACTCACACGTCCCAGTTATGAGTCTGAGGAATAAGAAAGTCCTTTCAGATGTAAAATCAAGTTATTACATTTTGAATGAACCTTGCAAAGACATTTTTTCTTTTGAATAACATTCATGAAATGTGCACATGCATTAAAGTAAATGGGGTAAATGATGGTCACATTTGTCATTTATTGTACAATAGCTTCAAACTAATCAGATTTTAGAGCTGGTGATATCTGTTTTAAACAATTTTTGGTGTATTATTCTTAATACAGCTTAAGAAATAATTAAAAAGGGATGTGAGAGATTTGAGTTGTAAATACTCTCTCTGTTGAGACTTGAGAAGATTAGGTGTAAAAAGGCTTATTTGGATTTAAAGAGAAAACACAGAGGAGTTTCTGATAGCTTACACCAACTTTCTGTGTACATTTACTACTTTGTCGTAAGATTGAAAGACCTGAGCTGACTATTTTTCTTCAAGCCATTGAAATCTTTGTGACAAGCAATTCACTAATAGCCAAAATGGTCTGTTATTGAACATGAATCAAATGTTCACCTTTCTTCCACTGAGACAACCTGAGTACCACTCTTCTTTGTGTGACAATTTACCTCTAGTTATCATGAAAGGACCCGGTGGCAATTTCAATCAAATTTTAAAAAGCAGGGTGATTTATTGCTAGATTTTTTCTCCTTGTAGAGAAGTTTTACTTCGGTTACTCACTGAGTCTGAAGGCCTCGGGCAATTTACTCTCCACAGAAGCAATTCTGGAGTTCAGATTTATATTTTAACTAACGTTTTTTCCTCACACTAACCTTGAGAGACACTGTAGCAGCGCTCTTAAAAGGATTGTTCACAGAATGACGTCCTTTGAGTATAGGTGCTGCTAACATTAGCCATACTACAGCAGAGCCTAAGCTTTGATTCCTGAGATTTCAGCCAATTTCAGTTTAAGCAGCACAGCTTTTAGGAGGCCTTGAGAATTATGCTTCACCTTTTAAATTCTTAGCAACACACTTCATATAACAAGGACCCTGGTTTATTGATAATTTTTCCAAAACACCTGGGTTTTTGTTCTGTGTTCTGTAGGTCTATGCATCTTACCGAACCATGGTCTTGACTATCCAGGGTCTGTGTCCAAGCAAAGGAACTGCTTCATCCATCAGAGGATGAGTTTTGATGAAATTCAGCACTTCATCAGGAAGGGCGTTTGAGGAGCTGAATCTCGAACCCTGGACAGCACATCCTCCAGGCCTAGAAAAGTAAAAGAACCGCATTCACGATACAAATGTCCAAACCAAACACTTCAGTATTTGATAGATAGACAGAGAGACAGATAGTTAGAAAGATAGATAGAACGACAGAATGACAGACAGACAGATAGATAGACAGACAGACAGATACTGTAGATAAATAGACAGATGGAATGACAGACAGATTTAACGGATGTAGTGCTGTGTGTGTAAACCTCACAGAGTCTTTAGCCTTCTTGTTAGAGAGTCCGACTCCCATGCCAGCGGACCAGGGTTCGAGTCCCGCTTAGAGTGGGCGGTTCGAGCAGGAGGGGTTACATTGGTGCCATGACCCAGATGGGAGTGAGGTTTAGGGGGATGAGCGTAACGGGCATAGGCCGGTAAGAGCTGTGTGTGTAAACCTCACAGAGACTGGGGTCTTTAGCCTCCTTGTTAGAGAGCCCGACTCCCATGCCGGCGGACCGGGGTTCGAGTCCTGCTTAGAGCAGGTGGTTCGAACAGGAGGGGTTACATTGGTGCCGTGACCCGGATGGGAGTGAGGTTTAGGGGAATGAGCGTAACGGGCATAGGCCGGTAAGAGCTGTGTGTGTAAACCTCACAGAGACTGCGGCCTTTAGCCTCCTTGTTAGAGAGCCCGACTCCCATGCCGGCGGACCAGGGTTCGAGTCCTGCTTAGAGCAGGTGGTTCGAACAGGAGGGGTTACATTGGTGCCGTGACCCGGATGGGAGTGAGGTTTAGGGGGATGAGCGTAACGGGCATAGGCCGGTAAGAGCTGTGTGTGTAAACCTCACAGAGACTGCGGCCTTTAGCCTCCTTGTTAGAGAGCCCGACTCCCATGCCGGCGGACCGGGGTTCGAGTCCCGCTTAGAGCGGGCGGTTCAAACAGGAGGGGTTACATTGGTGCCGTGATCCAGATGGGAGTGAGGTTTAGGGGGGTGAGTGTAACAGACATAGGCCGGTAAGAGCTGTGCGTGTAAACCTCACTCTCCTGATCTCAAGAGGCGCTATAGCAATTGACGCTAAAGACTGCGGTCTTTAGCCTCCTTGTTAGAGCGCCGACTCCCATGACGGCGGACCCAGGTTTGAGTCTCGATTAGAGTGGGTGGTTTGAACAAGAGGGGTTACACAGACAGATAGATGGATAGACAGACAGAACGACAAACAGACAGACAGAACTAGATAGATACTAGAAAGATAGAAAGGTAGATACCTGGGTTTCGGTACCAGTTCATCAGGTACAGGTGTCCATATGGATTCTGGTGATTTCTGCTCTTTGAATCTGCCCTCAAATACACGTGCAAGTTGCTGCATGTCAAACGCACACACCGCCGAGCCGGGGATGCTGGGTAGTCACAGAGTTGCAAGAGGGTCAAGACACATCACTGATCCAACCCACACCTCAAACACATGCATACACACACACACATACAGTCTCACACCTTTTCACAAAGCACACACACGCTGTTACCCTAAGCCAAAGTGACATGTCACAACAGGACTATTAGTTTTTCTGCAGCTGACAGACTAATCGACCAATCTGCCTCTACAGCATCTCATTATAGAGTGTCTCGACAGCCACTCACATCAGTAGGATAAAAACTCAAGCGCAAATTCAAGTTGATGAAAATTCAAGTGACTCAACAAGCTCACCATATTTACTTAAGGCTATTTTATAACACACAGGCTATAGTATAACTATAACAATACGCACATGGACAGCCTTATGGCACTTTCATGGTGCTTTGTAGTCTACTGGAGCTTGATAGCATCTAGTCACTATATACTTTCAATGTATGGAAAAAAGCAGCAAAAATTCTTCAAAACATTTTCTGTTTCATTAAAGAAATACACCTATCTTGGGAAAGACATGAGGGTGAATAAATGATGACAGTTTTATTTTTTGGGGTGAATTCTTCCTTTTAAAAACTAAAAACTGAGAGAAAACATATATCAGCAGAATATTATATCTTGATGTGCATAAAATACAAAGGAAATCATATATCAGTCAAACACAGAAGGAAACTGTAAAATGACTGTAAAAGGATGGGCAAGTGTTCTCACTGGCTGTACAGCCTATAGTGTGTGTGTGTGTGTGTGTGTGTGTGTGTGTGTGTGTGTGTGTGTGTGTGTGTGTGTGTGTGTGTGTGTGTGTTCTGGTCTGCAGGTGTTCACCATGTGTTCCAGGGCAGCTTGTCTCTCTCCCCCCTCCACCTCCAAACAGTGGGAGGTCAGATGGACTGTTGGGGAAACTTGGATCCTCTTATCTGACCAGATTTCAGCTTTCAGGCAAAACAACAATCTTATCGAAAGGCTAGTAGTGAACTGAATGGCATTCAAGTGTGATCTGATGCATAAGCAAAATTAATACTTAGAATTATACACTAACATTCAAAAGTTTAGGGTCAGTTTTTTTAAAGAAATTAATAAGGTTTATTCAGCAAGGATGTATATTAGATTTATAAATTATTACTATAATAATTACTCCTAGAGCTTTCAAGCTACAACCACCAACTGGGCCAGACCTTCAGACTGCTCTGACTCATTCATAACAAATGTATAGGTTTTTACTTGTTCTTAATTTCACTTTTCTTTTGCAAAACTCCCTTAAACTAAAAAAGAAATCCATAATGACATTCTCTTCTAGGAAATGTTTGGAGGGACAACAACAGCCCAAACATGAGCAAATTAACAAGGGATTAATTACAGAAATCAGTGTGATGATAATAACAACATGTTAAAAGAAAGAGAGAAAAAAACTGAATCAGAAAAAGAGGAAAAGCAACAGAATGAGACTGTAAAACACAGGAGCCGGATGTTGGGCTGTGTCTGAGGTCACACATGGTCCCTTCAGCTGCTCTGAGAACATGTGTGTTTGGACCGCGGTGACAGATTTGGCGAGTTCTGTCTGGTGTCCCGCTGGAACCGGAGGGAGAGGGCTTGTCTGCACCCCTCATCTGACACTAGACCTGCTGAGCCAATGCTGGACAGCATTTGGCCAATACTGGGTCAATGCTAGACCGAAAATGATCTAAACCACAATGTCCTTTATCTTAAAGGGTTAGTTCACCCAAAAATGAAAATTCTGTCATTAATTACTCACCCACATGCCGTTCCACACCTGTAAGACCTTCGTTCAAAATCCAATGGCTCAGTGAGGCCTCCATTGCCAGCAAGATAATTAACACATTCAGATACCCAGAAAGCTACTAAAGGCATATTTAAAACAGTTCATGTGACTACAGTGGTTCAACCTTAATGTTATGAAGTGACGAGAATACTTTTTGTGTGCCAAAAAACAAAATAATTACTTTATTCAACAATATCTAATGATGGGTGATTTCAAAACACTGCTTCATGAAGCTTCGAAGCTTTACAAATCTTTTGTTTTGAATCAGTGGTTCAGAGTGTGAATCAAATCGCCAAAGTCATGTTATTTCAGTAAACGAAGCTTCGTTACATCATAAGTGTTTTGAAACAGTTCGAAATTTTAATGGTTCACGTGACTTTGGCAGTTTTATACACGCTTCAAACCACTGATTCGAAACAAAAGATTCGTAAAGCTTCGAAGCTTCATGAAGCAGTGTTTTGAAATCGCCTATCACTAGATATTGTCATAAAGTCGTTATTTTGTTTTTTTGGTGCACAAAAATTATTCTTGTCGCTTCATAATATTAAGGTTGAACCACTGTAGTCACATGAACTGTTTTAAATATGTCTTTAGTAGCTTTCTGGGCATCTGAAAGTGTTAATTATCTTGCTGTCAATGGAGGCCTCACTAAGACATCAGATTTTATCAAAAATATCTTAATTTGTGTTCCGAAGATGAACGAAGGTCTTACAGGTGTGGAATGACATAAGGGTGAGTAATTAATGACAGAATTTTCATTTTTGTGTGAACTAATCCTTTAAATGACAAATCCATTGTGGCAAATCCAATTCCCTGCACTTCTAACAAAACTCAAAAAGTGCCTCAGACTAAGCAAACTATCTTTCATAGATTTGATTATACAAACCCTGACAACTTTGGTAAATCCATTAAATAATTCATCCTCAAAAACCTGTGACCCATGACTTACAGACGTTTATATGCATACAGACAAAAATAGAAGTCAATGGGAACCGAAAGTGTTTGGTTACCAACATTCCTCAATGTAAATTATTTTGTATAAGTCATACAGGTTTGGAGTGACACAAAGGTGAGTAAATGATGACAGAATGTTCATATTTGAGTGGACAATGGCAGCTCACTAGGTTTAGAGCTTATAATTATATAGATTAACAAGCTGAATTTTCTAATCAGACACCGAAAAGAAAACCAATAGAATCATGTAGGGAATATAATTTTGATGCAAGCTTGAGTTTGACACAATAGCTACATTATCCTGATCACAATGAGAGTGCAAATGAAAGAACATAGTCCTTCCACCTTCCACACAGTGACTAAATAAAAATGAAGTAGATAAGACAGTTGCAGAGCAATCATCGCATTCGGATATGATGAGGTCTGCTCATTCAATTCTAATCATTCCATTTCTGCTCAATTCCACTCTAATATTCTCCACTAATAGATACACGGAAAATACGGGGTCTGATCTGTTAAATATGGGCTATTGGTAATTGAAGGGCTTTGGGAATGAAGAGTCTCATTTGGAAAATTTGGAAAATGCACGCAGATTGATGGACAGAAACGGCGCAGTGGGCATGGTGTTAATGGACTGATTTGGAGATCGGCCTGAGCCCGCCGCCTGCCGCCCTTATGGAGGACATCTGTGCCAAAGATTACACCAAATTAACAGAGATGTCACTGAACGGCATCTTCATCTCCGTCTCCCTTCCCACCTCTCCTGCTCTTCCCTGAGTAGCACAACCTTATAATTACCTCAACAATTTAATGGAATAAAGGGACAAACAATGATGTTCAGCAAGAGCCATTAGTGCACTGACAGCTCTCTCATTTTATCTCAGCAGGTGACTGTAAAATTGAAGGTGATTTAAAGAATAACACAATGTTCTGACACATTGTGACTTTTTAGAAGTGTTTGCTAAGGCAAACATCACTATTATTATTGCTCATAATTAAAAGTGTAGTTCACCCAAAGATGAAAATTCTGTCATCATTTACTCATTCTCATGTTGTTCCAAACCTGTTGGACTTTCCTTCTTCTGCAGAACACAAAAGTAAAGTAAATATTAAGATATTTGAATACAAAATGTTTCTTGAGCAGCAAATCAGCATACTAGAATGATTTATGAAGGATCATGTGACACTGAAGACTGGAGGAAGGAAGTTGTTGTCGTGATATCTCATTTCACAGGTTACAATTAGTCAAGATATCACGATAACAACTTTTGATCAGGCATTACTGCCTGGGTCCTAAAGGAGACCCGATTCCTGGGGGGGACTCGATTTCTCATGACATCAGCCACATTGAATTCTCTTTCGTGCTTGAACAGACAAAAACACAAAATTATGCCAAAATGCCCATTTTGTCAAGTATCCTCGTAAGCACAGTCTTAAATGAGTTAAATAAAGTCTTAAATGAACACAAAGAGTTATTTGGGAAAATAGGATGCAGATCTGTGTCATGTGTGGCAGGTCTTAAAGTGATAGCAGCCTAATAAACCTGCTACAGTCTGCCATTAATGTTTATCAAAGAAGAAAAGAAAAAGAAAATCACTCACTGCTCTTGACTGAATAATTTTTGTAGCTTTAATAAAAAATTAATAAAAATTAATCTATATTTTAATCTAAATTAGCCCAAAAAAAACAAAATAATGACTTCATTCAACAATATCTAGTGATGGGCGATTTCAAAACACTGCTTCATGAAGCTTCGAAGCTTTACAAATCTTTTTTTTTTCGAACAAGTGGTTCGAAGCGTGTATCAAACCACCAAAGTCACATTATTTCAGTAAACAAGGCTTCGTTACGTCATAAGTGTTATGAAATTTCATTGGTTCACCATTGGGGGGCGTAACTTTGGCAGTTTGATACACGCTCCGAACCACTGATTCGAAACAAAAGATTTGTAAAGCTTTGAAGCTTCATGAAGCAGTGTTTTGAAATGACTAGATATTGTTGAATAAAGTCGCTATTTCTTTAGTAGCTTTCTGGGCATTGAAAGTGTTAATTGTCTTGCTGGCAATGCAGGCCTCACTGAGCCATCGGATTTTATAAAAAATATCTTAATTTGTGTCACGAAGATAAATGAAGGTCTTACGGGTGTGGAACGACATGAGGGTGAGTAATTAATGACAGAATTTCTGGGTGAACTAACCCTTTAAAAAACTTTTTTATTTTGTATAAAAATGCGTTGTCGGCTATTGCCGTTGCAAAAAGAGAGACAGGCAGACGGGGTCCAAACTGGAGCCATTTTGAGAACACCTCTTAAGCCAATAAGCTGTTAGAAGTTTATGGCCTCCAACTCTAATCCAGCCAATGAGCTGTCAGATGTAGTGATCTACAGCCTTGTAAACCTCAAGCTAGACAAACGAGCTCTACTTTCACCCTGTTCTCTCTGGCAATCGGCCCTGGTCACCTATCGTCCACTACTTTAAAGGCTTTCTGGCGCTGTGCCTGTGTAACTGACCAGCCCAGTGGGCTTGAGGTGAACGGGCCAAGATCACCTCATCACACAAAGCTCTGCAGCAAAGCCTCTCGCGTCCATTTGAGGCAGGACACGACGGGGGTCTGAGAAATGAGGACTAAATGAGAAAAATGGACACAGCAGAAAGCAGGAGGGGCTTCATGCTGTTTGTACTTTGGCTTAGAAGCTCAGCCATAACTCTAGAGTGAGAACACAAAAGCTCTCCTTTCACATGATACAAAACTACTA
Source organism: Ctenopharyngodon idella (assembly GCF_019924925.1). NCBI lineage: Eukaryota > Metazoa > Chordata > Actinopteri > Cypriniformes > Xenocyprididae > Ctenopharyngodon > Ctenopharyngodon idella. The sequence continues at coordinate 37,887,948 of NC_067221.1, read as the reverse complement.
CGAAAATGAAGATTTCATTTAAAGTATTTAAAAAATACAGTTAGAATTGTGGCATTTTATTAATACATTTCATTATTTTTGTACAATTGTATTTTTGTATTGTGATTATTATTATTATGTGTATAATAATAATCATAACAATAATATAACTTGAATTAATAATAATAAGCAGAATAAACAATTAGCTCGTCAAAAATACAGTTTATTATCCTAACTGTACCAAGTAACAAAAATATAAATATCAGTTAACCAGTTAATGTTCCATAATAATAATAATAATAACAACAACAAAATCAACAATAATACCAAGTGACATAACATTAGTAAATAAATTATACTATTCAATAATAATACTAATACTAATATTAATTAAATCATATTCTTGCACCAGATAATATATAGTTTATTATCCTAACTGTAGGCTGTTGATGGTTAAATATTAATATAGAAATCAGTTACTGTTCCATAATAATAATCATCAGATTAAACAAATCTTGCACCAGACGTTGGCTGTTGACAGTTAAATATTACTATGGAAATCAGTTACTGTTCCATAATAATAACATACTAATATTAATAATAATAATACCAGGTAACATAAAATATTATTTAAAAATAATAATAATAATAACAAAAATATATTAATACAGCTATTAAAATATTATAACACATAACTGAGTTACTGTTCAATAATAATGATACCAGCTAACATGAAATATTAGTAAAAAAAAAAAATACTGTTCAATAATAATAATAGTAATAATAATAATAATACCAGGTAACATAAAATATTACTAAAATAATAATAACAATATTATTATTATTATTACACATTTTAATATAATTACTAAAATATTAATACATAATAGAATTACTGTTCAATAATAATAATAATAATAATAATAATACCAGGTAACATGAAATATTATAAAAAAAATAATAATAACAAAAACATACTAATACAGTTATTAAAATATTAATACATAATCGAGTTACTGTTCAATAATAATAAAAATAATAATACCAGGTAACAGAATATTAGTAAAAAAATGTTTCTGTTCAATAATAATACTACCAGGTAACATAAAATATTAGTAAAAAAAAAGTTACTGTTCAATAATTATAACAATTATTATTATTATTATTATTATTATTAATAAACAAAAATATTTTAATATAGTTACTAAATTATTAATACATAATAGAATTACTGTTCAATAATAATAATAATAAGAAGAAGAACAAGAATTAATAATCATCATTAATAATAATAATAATAAGAAGAACAAAAATAGCATAATAATATAATAATTCAAATATTAGGTATCTATTAATAAATTGTTACTATTGTTCAATAAGAAGAACAAGAACAAGAATAAGAATTATTATTATTATTATTATTATTATTATTAAAAAAGGCAGTAAGCCAATCAAGGCTGTGCATTACAGTGATTTGTACCATGATTAAAGTAGATTACCTGAGGTAAAAACACTGTAATGGACAGCCTCCCGTGGTTTATTGAGAGAATCAAACATAAAAAACAATAGCAGTCGCAATACACACATATATAATTGTATATTTCAGAAAATGTTGTCACAAAAGCATAAAAACGATCCATTTCATGACATTTTCTCCTTAAATATCCAACTTCTCATTCATCTTGACCCCTTTCCTTTCTCAACAGCTGTCCTAGAATTTACTCTTTCCTATAATGAAAAATCTAGCAGAGCAGATATAACACCAAAAACATTCCACTGGAAGCTGATGACGAAGCCCATTTTTATTCTAATCATACAAACACAATGAGAGGTAATCTACTGAAAACGGCCCTCATCATCTGCCTGATGGACTGCAGTATATCATACTGAACGCACACTTACCCGTGGAGCCTGGAAGACTAGTGAGAGCTCTTACAGTGTGTTACGAGCTCTCGGGACCGACACAAAGAGCAGATAGAACAACATTTGGGCTGGTTTTATTATGTACTTGACTGTTTATCCATTTAGCTCAGCACAGAACAGACCGATTCATTCCCTTTCATAAAAAGCTCACATTATCAGCTGGTTGTTCAGTATCTTCTGCCATCTCTCTCCGTCTCTTTATCTCTCTCTTCCCCTTTTATTTTGGGTCTACAGTATGTAAATGTCTATTCTCTATTGGGAGTTATTTCAAGCATGTGACCAAAAAAATCCTGTTGTTTCAGGAGGCATGCTGTGGCAAAGCAGTGTGTTCAAGTCAATGTGGAATTCAAAGTCAAATCTTTAGTGTTTTGTGTGCTCCAGAGATCATTTCTTCTGAGGTATTTCCAGGTATGCTGTGTGGAACTGTATAACTGCTCTGTGATACGACAAAGAGACATTTTACATCTACTGTATGTGTCAATCACACGTGGAGTTCTTATTCACTTATTTAAATTTTTGAATTGTTATGCCATATTTGCTCGGAGGGCTTTTAGTTTCCACAGAGATATAAAAGTCTTCTCACCTCTCGTGCAAATCAGCCTGTGGCGGTACTGTACTGATGGCATCAGATGGTAATACCACGGTACTTTGTAAGACAATTATCATAAACAATCAGAAGAAAAATTCTGGCTGAGTAAAACAACTGACAGCGGTCATTAACCTGCCTGTCAGCAAATGAGTTAGAAAAGACTTTATACATATACAAAGACGGTGCACTCAAATTACTATGGAAGCTTGTTTCCGCCATGAAATAAATGAAAAAGGAAATTGCAATTTTTTATCTCACAATTCTGACACAATTCTCAACAAGTCAGAATTGTGAGATATAAACTCAAATTTGCGAGTTATGAAGTCAGAACTGCGTCATATAAAGTCAGAATTTATATCACGCTATTCTGACTTTTTTCTCGCAATTCTGACTTTTTCTCAGAATTGTGAGATATAAACTCGCAATTGCATGTTATAATGTAACTTTATAATGCAATTGTGAGTTTATATCATGGAATTCTGACTTTATAACGCAATTGCGAGTTTATATCAAGCAATTCTGATTTTATAACGCAACTGCGAGTTTATATCTCGCAATTTTGAGTTTATATCTCAAAATTCTGACTTTATAATGCAATTGCGAGTTTATATTTCACAATTCTGACTTTATAACGCAATTGCGAGTTTATATCTCGCAATTCTGACTTTATAATGCAATTGCGAGATTATATCTCGCAATTTTGAGTTTATATCTCACAATTCTGACTTTATAACGCAAATGCAAGTTTATATCTCGCAATTCTGACTTTATAACGCAATTGCGAGTTTATATTTCACAATTCTGACTTTATAACTCAATTGCGAGTTTATATTTCACAATTCTGACTTTATAACAGAATTGCGAGTTTATATCTCGCAATTCTGACTTTATAACGCAATTGCGAGTTTATATCTCGCAATTTTGAGTTTATATCTCACAATTCTGACTTTATAACGCTAATGCAAGTTTATATCTCGCAATTCTGACTTTATAACGCAATTGCGAGTTTATATTTCACAATTCTGACTTTATAACGCAATTGCGAGTTTATATTTCACAATTCTGACTTTATAACTCAATTGCGAGTTTATATTTCACAATTCTGACTTTATAACAGAATTGCGAGTTTATATCTCGCAATTCTGACTTTATAACGCAATTGCGAGTTTATATCTCGCAATTTTGAGTTTATATCTCACAATTCTGACTTTATAACGCAAATGCAAGTTTATATCTCGCAATTCTGACTTTATAACGCAATTGCGAGTTTATATCTTGCAATTTTGAGTATCTCACAATTCTGACTTTATAACGCAAATGCAAGTTTATATCTCGCAATTTTGAGTTTATATCTCACAATTCTGACTCTATAATGCAACTGCGAGTTTATATCAAGCAATTCTGATTTTATAAGATGCAATTTCGAGTTTATATCTTGCAATTCTGACTTTATAATGCAAATGTGACTTTATATCTTGCAATTTTGAGTTTATATCTCACAATTCTGATTTTATAACACAAATGCAAGTTTATATCTCACAATTCTGAGTTTATAACGCAATTGTGAGTTTATATCTCGCAATTTTGAGTTTATATCTCACAATTCTGACTTTATAATGCAACTGCGAGTTTATATCTCACAATTCTCCTTTAATAAGGCAATTGCGAGTTTATATCTCACAATTCTCCTTTAATAAGGCAATTGCGAGTTTATATATCGCAATTTTGAGTTTATATTTCGCAATTCTGACTTTATAATGCAACTGCGAGTTTATATCTCACAATTCTCCTTTAATAAGGCAATTGCGAGTTTATATCTCGCAATTCTGACTTTATAACGCAATTGTGAGTTTGTATCACGCAATTCTGACTTTATAAGAGGCAATAGCGAGTTTATATCGCACAATTCTGACTTTATAACTCACAATTGTGAGTTTAAATCTCACAATTCTGAGACAAAAAGTCAGAATTTTGAGATAAAAAGTCTCAATCACCTTTTTTATTTTATTTTTTTATTTAGTGGCAGAACAAGGTTCCATGTATTACTTATGAATGGGAGAAAGTTCACATTTCTCTAGATGTATACAGACACACACAAAGGTTGTTTCTAGCACTCCGTCACTTTCTCTGACTCTCACTTTCTTTGCACATTTTGACAGATGTCACAACTGCTACTGTAATCTACAGCACAATGTAAACTGGCCATTTACAACCCCGTGGAAAGCAGATCAGTGTTTTGCCCATTGTTAAAATGTGTTTATGGCATTTCTTAACATCCCTGATAACTGAATTTTAAACAGTCTTTCTCCTGAGACAATCAAACTCTCATGACTCTTCGCTTTGTCTTTCTTCTGGAGAAAAAAAAGCCCCTTTTAGGCAGACTATCAAAAGAACAAAATCCAAATTGCCTTGAAATTGGATTCATTCGTGCTGCTCGGGTTCAAAACAGACTAATAAGAAGCTAAATCACAGAGGAACGAGCGTACGTGCGTGTGTAGAACCGTTTTCCATTTCCCTTCAATTTAGTTATGTTTCGTAATCTTTACACATTTAAGCAGCGAATGTCACAAAAACATGTCAAGATCATATTTCACCACCACCACCAGAAGAAGTAATATTTTGCTTAAAGAAAAACAAGCCTATTTTAGGACATTCTTTTAATGACAGTTAAGAACTTTCATCCTCATTACTATAATGAAAAATCTCATTCTCACAACCGTATAATTACTGAGAATTTTGGTGGAAATTTTTTGTGCTTAATTGTCATGTCAAATAAAATAAAATAAAATAAAATAAAATAAAATAAAATAAAATACAATAAAATAATAAAATAAAATAAAATAAAATAAAATAAAAAATAAACAAGCAAATAATAATAATAAATAAATTAAAAATTTAAAATGAATAAATAATACATAATAAACAAAAAAATAATTAAAAAATAAAAACAAAAATAATTCAAAAAGATAAATAAAATAATAAAAATAAATAAAAATTATAAATAATAAAAAATTTTAAATAAACAAATATATATATATATATATATATATATATATATATATATTTGTTTATTTAAATTTTTTTATTATTTATAATTTTATTTATTTATTATTTTTATTTTATTTATTTATTTATTTATTTATTTATATTTTAATTTTAATTTTTATTTTATATAAATTATATTTATTTATTTATTTATTTATTTATTTATTTATTTTATTATTTTTTTTTTTTTTAATCATACATATACATATACATACATACATGCATTTCACAAGATTTTGGTGTGAAATATGGCGCAGACATGTTCATGAGAAATTCACCTTCACAGTGCTTTACAAAAAATAGTAACCGGACACATCTTGGAACGGAAACTGATAAGACAATAAATGGTGCCAATATGATTTGAGGAAATAACCTCCTCAAAGGTTTTTGTCCTTATTTGCATCAGGGCCGTTGAATCGCATTACTGTCTCATCTGCATTCATCATTGACACACACAGATCGTTCCACTATACTGCAAATGATCAAACCATGCTCTTTAGTATTCATCCTGTATGAGTGTGTGTACCTGTTTGAGGGTGTTGAAAAGACCCCCAGTATGACGTCTCTGCCCTGCATGCGTATGATGGGGCTGGTGGACTGCAGCAGGTTGAAGTAGAAGTGTGAGTCTCCAGGGATTGAGCAGTTCAGACGTGCTTTCAGAAACGACGTCCACTGGCGCTCTAACACACGCTGAGAGCCACCCAAATCACCTTTACACACACGTGCCACGCGAGAAACCATCACCTAACACACACACAAACACATTCAAAAAGAAAACAGTTCCGTTTTTATTTCACACAACCTCTTTTTAGTACCAGAATGAAAGTGACTATTCACTGGAGAACTGATTTTCAACCTAACACTTAAATCGTGAGAATTCAGTCTTTTGACTACAGTGTAAAAACTTAAAGGGGCCATATTCTGCATTTTTTTCTCCCCCAGAATTCCACTCGTAATGTCAGTAAAGGCTTCTTGTGCCAAAAGCAGTCATAATTTAGTTTTACTTAGCAATTTTCTAACCTCTCTATGACAATTAAATTAAAAATGCCTTTGCAACTGGACCTTTACTCTACTGTACCTTTAATATGTAAATGACCTCTGTTATGATTGGCTGACCTCTGAGTACAGGGCGGGGCACTATCAAACTTCAGAATTGGGTTGCTGTGTGTGTTTGTCACAAGCTTCAAATTGGAATGAATCTTTTGACATGCACATTGCACAAAAATAGTTTCCCGCTGTTGTTGCATACTAACCATCATCCTACCATTGCTTCTTTGTTTTTCTATTTTGGGTCCTAATTAAGAGACGACGAGCACATGACACTTTGTGTTGTGCTGCTTATATTTGTCAAGCAGTAAAAACGCCCCTTCCCGCACACAAAACAAGGCATCTGTGGATGAAAGTCTGAAGCAAGGACTGCTGGGACATTATCCTGCATCACTTCACAGACAATGAATGGAAGGAGAACTTTAAAATGACACGAAAGTCATTTATGACACTATATTCAACAACAACAGCATGACCCATGTGACATAAATCATTAAGCCATTTCTACGTCATTGCATATGCGCAGAGCTTTTCAGTTTCAGTTTTCTATCCGATCAAGTATTACATGTCGAATGGAGTCCTACAATCCGAATTACATTTAAATTGGAATTGGCCAAATCATTCCGATTGATGTGGTTACTGTGTTACTAGTCCGATTACAAACAGATTATTAGGGTCCATGTAAAAACAGCTACTGTAGGTGCTTTTCATACACACACTCTCTGCATTAGTGTGTGAGACATTCATGCTAAAATGTGCCACTCAAATGATAATGGTAGGTCTGACATACTTTCAAAAACTCTTATTTACTCTTATAATTAGATCTTCTGGTGTTTAGGAGTAATAGTATATATCCTACACCTTATTGATTAACAGTAACTGGATGGTCAAACTGCCGAACACTGAGTAGGTGTCGTTGATGTGTACACTACCATTCAAAAGTTTAGGTCAATAAGATTTTTTTCAAAGAAATTAATACTTTTATTCAGCAAGGATGCATTAAATTGATCAAAAGTGACAGAAAAGCCATTTACAATTAGGCTTGCCAAAATATCAGTAGTCGGTACCAATACCAGTACAATTTTGCGGTTCTCTGTACCAATTTCGGTACCAGAGGAAAATCTGTTGAATTAAGTACTTTAAAAATTTTGTGTCCTGTTTTGTCTTGTCCGTTGGCTCTTAAGGCCAAGTCACACCGCACAGACAAACACCAACAAACACATTAGCTGGGTTTTGTCTGATCAGTGTGTTACCCCTGTCGGCACCTGTTGGCGTCGGTTGGGGTTTGTTTTCACCTGACTAAACATGTTCAATCAGCATTTGTCAGTGTCTGTTGGGGCAGTGTGAACATGACAGTTATTTTTCATAAAATTCTAAATCCAACAGCCAACTTGTTTGTTGGTGTTTGTTGCCATTTGTCTGTGTGGTGTGAATTGGCCTTTACTGTCAATAATCGCACATTTAAATATGGTTCTCAATCCAGAAACTAAACTTGTATTCAGATTGTGAATGGGCAATAAACAGAAAGCAAGACAATAGCCCTCCGTTTATAACCACTATGGTTGTCAACCTCTAAAGCGTAAGCTCACTGAATTCTGCACTCGCGCCAAAACTCCTGTTATAATAAAATTGTCTTAATTGTACAATGAATCTCCTATTAACGTGTTTACACTTTGTTGGTTATAATGAAAGGATTTGCATTGAACAAAACAAAACCTTGTGTGTTTTCAACCTTGTGTGACTAACTTACTGACTAGCACCTCTGATAGGCCGTTGCGTTCATGCGCTCAACAGATACAACTAAGATTGGCTACAATGATCAACACTTGTAAAAACACGCTGTAAATAGAAACCTTTGACACTCAGAGTGCTCAAACAAACACAAATGAGAGCGTCTGAAAGCAGCGTCTATCAGCAGGTCCTGAATATGCCCAGTACTTGATACTACTGGTACTGTACACACATAGCACCGTTTTATCACCAACTGGTACCGGTACGTTTGACAACCCTATTTACAATGTTACAAAAATTTCTATTTCAAATAAATGCTGTTCTTTTGAACTTTTTATTCATCAAAGAATCCTGAAAAAATCCACAAGAATATTAAGCAGCAACTGTTTTCAACATTGATAATAACAAGAAATGTTTCTTAAGCAGCAAATCATCATTAGAATGATTTCTGAAGGATCATGTGACACTGAAGACTGGAGGAATGATGCTGAAAATTCAGTTTTGCATCACAGGAATAAATTACATTTTAACATAATTCAAATAGAAAACAGTTATTTGAAATTGTAATAATATTTCACAATATTACAGTTTTTACTGTTTTTTTTTAATCAAATAAAAGCTAACTTCTTTAAAAAAATCTTACTGACCTCAAACTTTTGAATGGCAGCGTAAATGTCCACCTGTATATTTCTTTCTTACCTTCTCCAGGTAGTTGAACTCCATGGCCATCTCCCTGAAGAAGAAGTAGATATGAGGCCCCCATTCCACGGCACTCACAAAATAAGGCTCTGCAAAACACACACAAAAGCAGGCTTTAATTTTCTAAAGGCATCCTATGGAGAAATTGAAGCTCAAATAAGTAAACACTCATCAGTCATTATAAAGACATTTCATCTGAACAAACAACATATGCACAGTCCCAGAGGGAGGCAGGGAGATAAAGAGATATACAGCGAGAGAATGGCACAAACACGAGTGAATGAGGCAGAGATCGTCCTCATAAAACATGCATGTCCTCTTAAATAAAGCAAAGAGAGTGAAGAGAGGACATTCGGAGGTCTTGGCCTCTCCTCTCTCTCTCTCCTTGAGCAGAATGTGCTTTATAAAGCAGACGCAGGTCTTTGTGGCTCAAAACGGGATGTCGGTCTTACTCTCTGAATGATTCTTTTATAGATATATTCATCTCATAGCTCTCCAGCATTCAAAGTTCAAACAGAGAGCTCTAAATTATACACACCTCCACCCTATTCTCATCCGAACGAGGCTCCAAGAGCTCTGTGCAGTTTCCTGTGGTTACAAGGTCTCACATATTTGTGGAAAAACAACTCAGGTAAAAATAAATAAATAAATAAATACAAAATAAAAAAATCCCATTTGGTTTTGTTAGCACTCTCTGTGTGTCTGGTGTGAAATCACACTCAAAATTCACTGCTGTGAACTGCTTCCTCAAACTATTTTAAAACCCACAAAACAAAACCCTACTTCAGACTGACAGGTAGATTGCAGAGTGATGAAGATGCAATCCATTTTACTACAGTAAACATTTCCTGAAACAACTTCAAAGGAATAGTCCAGGTTAAGTGCAGCTTCTGCGCTATTGACAGTGTATGTGAGCATTAGCACAGAAAATAAGTTTGACTTGTCCCTCATTTGAATCTGTTGCTGTATCACTAAAAATAATGTTTATAATACACAAAAATAGTGTTAACACTGTCATGACCGATTAAACCCAGTTACTTTTGCTCTTTATCCATCTGAAGAAGGTGACATGTGGGACATGTTATAACTAAGAATGGGTATGGGCAATCATGCATAACAAGTGTTTGTTTTTTGTGGATAGTTTTTTGAAATAAAAAGTTATTTCACGTATTTCTTTGTTGATTATCTGTCAGTTGTCCTATTGAAAGGCCATACTTGATGTCCATTTATCACAATGGTAAAACACAGCATGTCTAGTTAGTAGACATGAAACAAACAAATTATACAGGGCTTCTTTAAAATAGTCAAACAAGTTGATTTTGAAAAATGTAGTTTTGCACATCCACAAAACACTGTTTAAACAGAGCTGAGCTTTAATAACTCCTCCAACAGGAATTACAGTACATTGTACAGTACATAAGTCCATGCAACGCAAAGAGTCCACTTCAAAAGGACAATTTAGAACAACATCTAATAAAATATGTTTTAAAAAAAAATTCTCAAATGATTTGAATTATTTTAGAAAGTCCCCAAATAAAGATAATTTTAAAAATTACAGTACCATTCAAAAGAATGGGGTTGGTAACTATTTTTTTTTTATTATTTTTTTTTAAAGTCTCTTATGTTCACCAAGACTGGTGAACATAATTATTTAATCAAGGATCTTTGATTAAATAATCAGGATCATTACTCCAGTTCTCAGTGTCACATGATCCTTCAGAAATCAATCTAATATGCTGATTTGGTAAGAAACATTTCATATTATTTCATATTATACATATTACATATTATTATTAGAAATTTCAGAACAGCACTTATTTGATACAGATTTTGTTCTTTCTAACATTGTACATGTCCTTACTATCACTTTTGATCAATGAGTTCTGGTTGAATAAAAGTATAATTTTTTTTTTTTTTTTTAAATGTTACTGACCCCAAAATGTTTGAATGGGAGTGTTCTTTGTTGTGGCAGATGAAAGCACTGAAAAAACCCTCAGTGCATTAAGCATGTTTAAACATATTTTCTGTTTTTTTTTTTACTTTTTAAATGAGGGATGAATCAAAATTACTTTCTGTGGTATGCCACAAATGCCTAAGAACATTCCTTTAATAAGATAAACAGAGAGAGAGAGAAATAAAGAACTAAACAGATGACAAATAATCTTAATATATTTGTATTGCCAAGCCAGGCCCAGAGCCACGAGGTTTCTGTTTTCCCCACAGTTTCAATTTGTCCCCCCTCCACCCCCAAAACGTGATCGATTTTAACCCTTTGACACGTACGTTCACACCGGTGTGATCAGAACATTCAGTGCGTCACTTGATCAACTGCTAAATTCAAAAGTGCTTTCACGCTTTGGCTAACGCCAAATTTCATATCACAACTATTCAGTGTTTTCAACCATATAATGTTTATTTTAGGTTTCAGACATTTAAATACACATTAAAAACATTTATAGTTTGTTAAATACACACTGATGTATGGAAGAAGCATTATTAATAATCCTTTCTATTATAATTTAACAATGTGTTTTATTTATATCAGATACACATTGTGTAGGTAACTATAAAAATTACTCTATTCTTCTCCAAGTTCACCGGCCACTTACTTTTATGTAATTTGGGAGGATTTGGTAATAATTTACGTTATGTAAATCCGACAGATCCGATTCTCTGAATTGTGATGCAAACCAACATGGCGGCGCCCATCGCGCGTTATAGATCAACTAACATTATAAAGATGTTTAAACAACAAAACACAGTCACTTATATCTGACAATCTGACAATCAATTATATATTATTATATAATTTAAATTATATATATAAATATAAATACATGTAAATATTTCTTAAATATATACAGTACTATGCAAAAGTCTTAGGCACGTCAGTATTTTCACCCCCAAAAAAGAGTTTTAAGCCAGTTATTTATATCTTTTGCTGTAGTGTGTCAGTAGGAAATATCAGTTCACATTTCCAAACATTCATTTTGCCATTAATTGTAATAATCCAGTGAGATTTTTGAATACACAAGGAGTCTGACAACAGCTGGTGCTCCACACGGAGATCTGATCTCACCATCATTGAGTCTTTCTCTGATTACATGAAGAAACAGATGAAACTGAGGCAAACTAAATCCAGAAGAACTGTGGCGTGTCTCCAAGACGCTTGAAGAAACTGACCTTTTTTGGGGAAACCAAACCATTTTTGGGGGGGTGAAAATACTGACATGCCTAAGACTTTTGCACAGTACTATATACAGTATATATATATATATATAAAACAATATGAAATATATATATTACAGTACCTCTGAACCATTTGGAATCGTGCTTGATCGTGCGCAGGGCCGGACTCTCTCCTAGACTGCGATAAATGACAGCATCAATGGCCAGGAAGTCAGTCACTGTGCCTGTGAATAAGCTGCCCTCTGGGGTCAAAGGGCAGAGGTCAGTGGTCAATAACCAGAAGTGAGCATCGACATTGTGCCATGATGATATATGCGTTTGAAAAGTCCTTGAGCATAATGATATTATGAAAAGGTTAAACACATTTATGGAGGCAAATTAAAACATCTACAAATGAGGCGTTATTAAATATTATTATGTTGTGCATCTACTGGGTGTACGGCTCTTATTATCATCACAGATTAAAGAGTGGTAAAAAAAGTACATTATGTGAATAATGTGAGGTTAGGTTAGAGTCATTATATGGCCAGAAATGTGTGCCATTACCTGCAAACAGAGCCACGTTAGCGTGTTTGGGATCATACGGACATCGGGCCATTCCGCTGATGGGTTCTCCAACTAATTCCAGAGTGTCTCTCTGAACAAACACACACATACTCTTTGTGAGGATGGGATATGACACTCTCTGAGAGGATGATAGCTGTTATAAACCACACATACAGTATCTCCAAACACATTCACAAGTGCTGCTATCATTTCTACACGCTTCCAGCAACAGTGGAGAGTGTGAGTGAGCGTGTGCATGTGTGAGAGATGGACCCTTCAAACACAACTGTCTGTCCATTTATCTCACAACTAAAACAAACCCACCAACCTGTCTCCAGAAGGGTTTTCTCAATTTTATTTATAACAATAAAACAGTACGGCTTTCATGTCAAAGTATACTGTAAAAAAAGAGGTAACACTTTACAATAAAGTTCATTTGTTAACTTTAGTTAATGTATTAGCTGACATGAACTAACAATGAGCAATACATTTGTTACAGTATTTATTAATCTTTGTTAATGTTAGTTAATAAAAATTCAGCTGTTCATTGTTTGTTCATGTTAGTTCACAGTGCATTAGTTAATTAACATTATCTAAGATTAATAAATGTTGTAGAAGTATTGTTCATTCTTACATCACTAATGTTAACTAATGAAACATTATTTTAAATTGTTACCAAAACAATTTCAGATTTAACTGCAAAATATGAGATGTGGCCTGAAAATGAGGAAATGCCCACATCAAATTTCACCCAAAATCCAAAGAAAAATAAGAACATATATTGCATTAAGAAAATGAAGCATTCAATACTAAATGACTAACTAAACATTTGGTAACACTTTATAATATGGTCCTTTTAGTTAATATTGGTTAAAGGAATTCAATTAAAATTAAATAAAATTAAAACAATTCAATATTTCAATAGTTCAAAAAGTTCAATTTTAGCTGAGGTTCATTAAATAATATTAACAGATATTTGTAAATGTTGAAATTAACATTAACTAAAATTAATAAATGCTTTAGAAGTATTTATCATTGTTAGTTCATGTTAACTAATGTAGTTAATAATGTTAACAAATGAAACCTTATTGTAAAGTGTTACCAAAGTCATTATCTCTCTAAAGAAAATGAATTGTTTGGTCATTAATGCCCATTTTCTTAATGCAAAATACAATTTCTTATTTTTAACATTTGATTTTGGGTTGACATATAATTCAGACATGTTCCTGACAGATTCAGCCACAAAACCACTAACACATTTGATTCAACTCTTAAAATGAACATCATCTCCTCTGAGCCCTTCAGTGTAATTTTGTGCATCCATTTATTGAGTTTTAATCATTGAGTCGACTGCACTTCCATCAATGTTCATCCGCTTTCATCAGTGTTAATCCATGTGTTCTACTGAACTGATTCTTTTTAATGATTCGGTGAAACTGATTCACAAAGCATTTCTTAATGACTGGACTGTAAGAGAAAAAAATGTTTAGTAGGTGAGTGACATGTTGCAAACAATGCAGAATATGTAAATAACATGTAAAATCGTGCACTGCAACCAAGTTGACTAGCAATGAGAATCACAAGAAATGTAATGCACTGTAAAACCGAACAGTGAAATTAATTAAATGAAATGAGTTTGCTTCACTCAAATAATAATGAAAGTTCATTTTACTTAATAGAAAAAGTTGCATGAACTCAAAATGTCATTGTAGTAAGCTGAACTTAATATGATTGAGTTGAGTTGCAGCACATTTCTAATTCCCAGCTTGCTTTGCTTCAGACTGTATAAATAAATGTTGAATTGATGTGTTATTTTGTGTGTTTTTGCACAAGATTAACATAGAGAGACATAAGTTAATGTTTAATGTTGTGTTATGTTGAGATTACAGGGCATTCTGTTATGTTAGTTTTGTAGGGTTACCATTGTGGTGAAGAGTAGAGCTTGTGGTTAGGTTGAGGATGGGCTACTGTATGTTGTTTGATTATATACATGCAAATATATAATGACAGTCTCTTTGAGTTATAATAGCATGTGTTATTTGCTATCAAACATTTAACCAAGATCTGAATGTGATGTTTACATAAATGAACTGTCTGTAATTAACATTATGATGAGTGGGGCGAGGCTGAGAACTGTGGGAACGAAGGGATGCCGGTGACGTGATTGTTAATGAGAGACACCTGTGCACCACAGTGGCCTTGCTCCGCTCCCACAGCTCTTGGCACCGCCCACTTGTCACAAAAAGTTTAAGTAACTTAGAAAAATTAGTTTGTTTACTTAAATGTTTTGAGGTAATAAGTTTCCTCAAATGCTTTGACTATTCTGAACTTATTGAGTTTTACAGTGTGGTACTGATTTATCAACGATCCTATTAACAAATATTATTCTTTTAGTACTTGAACAATAACTGTTTCTATATACTATATACAGTGTATATATACACTATATGTACTCTAAAAACTTTAAATTTTATTTGCTATTTCTTTGTAATTAATTGTGAAATTTACTAGCAATTTGGTTCTAAACCTTTTTTTTTTTAGTGTACTTAAATATACACAAAAAAGTTCAAGATTTGAGTCTTTCAGGCTGACTCATTAAAAAAGAATCAGCTCGAAGCTGAAATCTCACATATTGTACATACACAAATACATGCAACAAATTAAAACAATGAGTTCCTGTAGAATTTCTTCTACATATAGTAGGATGAACAGAACTGGATCTTGTGATGTTTGTAGTATTACACTTTACACGCTCTACATGTTTGCTGAGGGTAAACACAGGGGAGACAGTGAAGTCTACAGGCATTGAGGAACACTCACCGTGTAATTGGCACACAGCGGGTTGAAAGCATTCGTCCCGCACACAAACAGCCCTCCATCATGGCTCAACAGCACCTTAATATAATTACGACACTCCTCCTAAAGTAAACAGAGAGAAATAGGAAAAGTTAATCTTGTTTATACTTATATATATATTGTGGCAAGCAGGGCGGGGCCGAGAGCCGTGGGAACGGAGTGAGGACGTTGGTGCGAGTGTTAATGAGCGTCACCTGTATTTTGCCATAGTAATGAAAGAGTGTCATATTATAGTATTAGAAGTGTAATACTATATTTTCCAAGAATAACATGATACATATTTTGTAGTTTGTAGTATTATGATGATTCCATGTCTGATGAACTATGTAATAAAATAAAAATAATCTGAAATATAAAATACAATACAAAACAACGTAATAAAATATTTTAATAGAATTTAAAATAAAATACAATTATTATAGATTTATTTATGATCATAAATATTTAATATTTATTAACATTACTTGTATAGTTCATTTGCCCTGTTGTTATTTTATTAATATTACTAATACAGTAGGGTTTAAAGGTCTGAGAACATATTGAAAATCTGGAAATAACCAAAAAGCTTTAGGATTAAAACTGAAAGAAAGAGAGAATGAGAGTTTGTATAATTATGTTATCTCAATATGCATAAGCACAATAGAAATGACTATTCCTATTAATTATTGTGTGGAAACAGCAGAAATGATTTCAAACTCTGTGTATTTGTTTTGCCAGGCTGATCTTCTTTGAATCACAATGACTTGGCAGCATTTGACTTTCATGTCATTTAACAAAGTCATTTAAATCCTAATTAAAGTGAAGGAGAGAGACAAACAAAAACATAGAGTGTGTGTGTGCGTGTGTGTGTGTGTAATGGGTCAGACATGAAAGGATAGGGTAAGATGGACAAAAGAATAAGGCTGTAAATATTTACACGACTTCACAAGTAATTTTCCCCCAGACATCATTATTTTGAGAGCTGTGTTTGTTTTTGAAGACAGACACCAGATAAGTAGGTCCCAGTTTGCAGCTCCGTCACAGAGCCCACACAGTGGTGATCACCCTAAAACATACATTTTTCTCCTGGTTTTTACATTGTATTTGGACTAGATAGGCACAATGGTGCTGCATGTCTTTGTGTAGCACAGAAACAGGAAGTATAGCTGGACTTGAATGCATCATGACATGAGTCCAGCTATAAAAGCAGTCCTACTGGATAACCAGCTGCGAACACTCATGTATCAAGAATGCCTTTGTTCCCTGACGGACATCAATGGAACGTTTTGAAGTGGTTTTGTGTATTTTGCTGAAACCTCTGCATGTGGGCCCCAACATGCAGCTCCACCGTAGGGCCCATTCACCACTCTGCCCATTGAGTTTGGCTGGGCCTCCTGGTGGAGCTGAAACCCGAGGGGGCCGACACTGAGGTCAGGCTCTTTGAGGTGATTAGCAGGACTGCCAACGGTCTATGTGTTGTTACAGATGCAAGTCCACCGTTCATGGTGTGTGTGTGTGTGTGTGTGTTTGCACAAGGGATGTAGATCTAAGTGTCGTTACAAATGCATTCAAGCTGTTCACAGCGTTAAACACACACTCCCTATTGATAGATCAACTTACAGCATGTGTGTGCATGTGTTAGAAGAACGGACAGGGATCTTTTCATTTTTGATTAGCTGAAGAGTGTGTGTGTAAGGATATAAAATGACACAAGCTTTCACCTCTTATTACTGTGAGTATTTCCACCTGGATGCTGTGAAAGATTGAGGTATTGAGGTGTTATAACATTCCCGCACCAACAATGCCAGTTTCTTCCCTCTGTGTGTTTTTCTTGGTGATACAATGCAAATAGCAGCGGCAAAATTAGGCAACAATTTGCCCATAATTACCCACCAATTAGAAGACAATACAGCTGATCTTCACCCTAAGGGGTCGTTTACATAACACCGCAATTTTTTATGTGTTTTGGCCGTTCATTTACACAACAACGGCATTTTGAGGCTTAATATTAGGCCTTGGTTACATCAGCAGGAAAGGAACTCTGTTTTAGACACTTGATGAGAAAATTGATGAGAACTATAACAAATTAAGACTTAAGACATTTATTAAAGGATTTGTTCACTTCAGAATTAAAGTCATAAACATCCAAGATGTTTATGTCCTTCTTTCTTCAGTCGAAAAGAAATTCAGGTTTTTGACATTCCAGGATTTTTCTCCATATAGTGAACTTCAACAGTTACCAATGGGTTGAAGGTCCAAATTACAGTTTCAGTGCAGCTTCAAAGAGCTCTAAACGATCCCAGACGAGGAATAAGGGTCTTATCTAGCGAAACGATCGGTCATTTTCTAAAAACAAATAAAAATTGTATACATTTTAACCACAAATGCTCATCTTGCACTGCTCTGCGATGCGCCACTCATTACTTAATCACAAAAGGTCACGCGTGACGTAGGTGGAAGTATCACGGTAGGATGAAAAACTCCAACTCATTTTCTCCTCCAACTTCAAAATCGTCAGACATCGTTGTTTTACCTTTTTTTTTTTTAAGGCTGTTTGACTTAGTCTTTGCACATTCGCCTTGTAAACACTTGCTCGGCGCTTCCGCCTACATCACGCATGACCTTTCCAACATGATTACGTAAAGCGTGGTGCATCGCAGAGCTAGAGCAATCTATTTTGTTTTAGAAAATGAATCGCTAGATAAGACCCTTATTCCTCGTCTGGGATCGTGTAGAGCCCTTTGAAGCTGCACTGAAATTGCAGTTTGGACCTTCAACCTGTTGGTAACTGTTGAAGTCCACTATATGGAGAAAAATCCTGGAATGTTTTCCTCAAAAACCTTAATTTCTTTTCAACTGAAAAAAGAAAGACATAAACATCTTGGATGACATGGAAGTTAGTAAATTATCAGGAAATTTTAATTTAGAAACTTGATTTAGAAATGAATGTCTTTAGCACCATCTATTCCTGTCTGGACTCATCGCTGGCTCACAGGTACCCCATAAACATACAGCTAAACGTGAGCAAAACAGCCCAGCTATGTCAGTGTGCTGTAAACTCTCTGCAAGGGTGGGGAGATCTTACGTTCCGCTTCATAAACTGTAAAATTGAATTCATCAGAGATGCAGGTTTGCGAGCGGGTCGATCCGTACACCCGACAGAAGTGTAAAAAGCAGGTTTCGCTCTGGGGAAGAGCACATGTGGTTCAGGTCTCTGTGAAACACCATCAAGAAAGTGTCAAGATTTATCCTTCAGATTAGAGCGTGTGACATGGCAGTATACGTTCTCGTACCCCAGCAGACTCGACTCCTTTCTACTCTGATCAAAGTCTGTCTTCTCCTTCCTTACTCTCCTGTCTTTCTTCTCACCTTCCTCACTCTCCACCACTTCTTGTACTCTCTCTGCATGTCTCCGTTCGCTCCCGTTCCACCCACTCAAATTGCTTTTCGCTTCTTTCTGCATCAAATTCACTCACTGACTAAGGTAAAGGTTCCCAGACTGTTTTGTCAGAAAATAAAATATTTTCTTGAAGCATCCCCTGAGATTTTAAGTTACTTTAATGCCACATTCATGGCTCTCTGGTGTTTAATTTTCACATGACATGCCAGAAAATAGATAAAATATCTATTTGTATTAAGTGTTTTATTTTAATTGTTTTTAAAATTTTAAAATTACTTATAAACAGGTCTGCACAACATGGCAAAAATTATATTGTGATTATTTATATATTTCAATTGTGATATAACATTTAAATTCCATATGAAAATGTCTCATATTGCTACTGAGACACCCAGACAAAAAGAACAAAAGGGGCTTTCGCACCAGAGTAACCTTTTCTAGAGCTATTGGCGGAAGTACCCGCTCTTTACTGTGTTCCCAGGGCAGGAACTAGGAATGATTTTAGTTCTAGGGACTCCTTAGGGGGAACTAAATTAGCTCCTACTTCAGAGTATGGTCTAAACAAGCACAATAGGAACCACCAGTGACGTCAGTGTACGCTGATTGGCCGAACGCATGCGAAACACCAGCACCCGCCATTTAAAAAAAAAAAAAAAAAAAGCAGTGTACACACACAGATTATAGCCTATATATTTACTCCACAAACTAACTCTATGAACATGGAAAACAGTGATAGATGGACCTCTCAACCTTTACGCTAAGGAGAAAATCCAACGCAACTTTGGACCAAGCAAAACATGATTATGTACTTCTGCTCAGCTAGCGACATTGGACATCAACCACACGGCAAACCATAATACTTTTTCATATACTGTCTACTTTCTTTGTATAACAGTTCTATATAATCATGTATTAGACAGGACTGTAAAACAGATCATAAACTAATGGAGAATGTGAGCGCTGTGTGCTCAGGCTCTGGTGTTCTCGGCGCCGTCAAAATAAAAGTCAGAACAACAAGCGTGGCTTTCATCACTTCAGAGTCCCTAGTGCGAATGCAACCAGGAAAATGGCCCTATGGGAACCACCCCATTGGCTAGTTCCTAGAATTAAGTTCCGGTGCGAAAGCCTAAAGACTCTACTGCAAATGAAAATAGTTACTTTTAAGGGCATTCACATTTGGTTTCACTCTTTAAAAGAACTAACACTACAAGCTACAATACAAATATTTATGTTTTAAATTCTTCATTTTCAAATGTTCAAATCTCTTACCTTTTAGCATGCATAATTTTGGTAATATTTTAGTAAAAAACTTTATTGGTAAAATAAAGTGAACCTAATGCATATTGTGTTACCAAATGCATGTTAAACTCACAGTGCTTGCAGAGATAAAGTTTGTGGGAAGCATCATTTAATGTGAACAAAGCCGTTCTGAGAACACATATGTGCATCTCTTCACTCTGCAACATGCAGTGCAACAGACTATATACTTTACCTTTGATCTGATAATCACTATTTGATGATATATCACTGTTTCTGTTATATTTTGATTAACTGTGCAGCCCCATTTGTTTAATTTTTATGTTACATTTAATTTCATTCATTATTAGCTTTTCAGTAACTCACGAATCCCCTGCAGTTCCCTCGTGGAACCCCAGGGGTTTGCGAACCCCCATTTGGGAAACCCTGGTCTAAAGGTGCAGTAGGGGATTTCTGAGAAACACTATTGATATTTGAAATCAACCCAAACAAACACACCCCTCCCTTCATTGCTCCGCCCACAAAATGCATGAACACGCAAGAGTGGATGTCTCTTGCTTCGCGAAAAAAACAAACAAAGATGATGAACGAACGACAAGGAAGAACAAATAATAAACAGTACACAAGAGTATACACAAGCAAGAGTTGGTTGTTAGTCTCCAGCAGCACCGCAGCTCAAGACAAACAATGACACTCAAAACGGTGCTGTTACTATAGCTAACATAACAACAACAAAATAACTTGGTTCTGTGAAACATAGCAAAACCAATGTTACTCACGTATGGAGCTGAAACAATGCAAACTCGGCATCCATTTTCAGGCCTTCCCTCTTAGGTCTCTCCAGTGCTGGTAAGCTTTTCTAATATTAACATGAGTCCTAAAGCTCTTGCCTGATCATAACCAGTGATATTCCACTGACCTTTTCTCTTTTGTAATGTCTCTCAGCCTTCTCTCTTTCTACAGTGTTTTTTCATATCTCCCTCTTGCTCACTCTCTCTCTTCCCCTATCATGAGTGGACACGCCCCCTACTGCTGATTGGCTACAAATGTGTTGTGCTGCTAGGTCCAATCCACTTTCAACAGTGTTTCTCAGAAATTGCTTACTGCACCTTTAAGGTATAGATGGATAACTGCACATTCAGTACCTAGACAGAGTAGGTACTATAAGGTGCAAAAAGGAACATACGCAAGAGAGAAATCACAAATTACATATTTAACATGATATGTGCAGCTGTAAAACTAGTAATTGTGAATGTTTACACAGTGTATTCAGATTTCTGCGACTATATTATGAGTTGAAAATTACCTATGAGCTGAAAACACCAATGGGTTCACATACTTTTTCCTGCAGCTTTATAGCTCCCCGCAATTATCTAATTTGTGCCTACTTTATTTTTCCTACGACATTTTAGGTGAAACATTTGCGACAAACTTCAATGAAACCCATGAAAAGCCTTGAGCTGTAAAATAGCAATATCTGAGCAATAAAATTTTCTTCAGGACTGAGCAAAAAGATATTCAGTGAATCCTTCATGAAGGAATCCCATTGCTCATTTTCATTCAGAACGACCATACAAATAGAGTTCTCTTCCTGCAGTGCCCTTCAAGCTAATAAAAATGACAATTGTAACTCGTCGAGATACTCGAGAGGCTGTGTGTGTCTATTATGTCTTTCTCACACACTCATACACATTTATACAATCCATATAGGAGGAGGCAGATGTGATCTTGTTGTAGTCCCTATGTTGTTGCTGAAGAAATCTGTTTATCTCGTGCTTCATAAAAGCCAATCAAAGCAGCACGAGTGACAGCCAAATGCAATAATTCAACTCCTACGTCTGAAGACCCTTCATATGAATTATGAATGATCCATTTATCTACCTCTGAAGATGTTATTGTGATTTAATGCACTACTATCAACGTTATGTTGAAACTGTTTTGATCAGATTTGAACTGGTTACTTTGGCCACGTTCACACAGCAGCAGAATACGGCTGTCAGTCCTGTATTTGAGTCTTTAATACAGTTTTGTTCACACACAGTTCGTTTATGTACTGGAGTGACAACCGCATTCTGTAAGCGAACTCACACATGTAAATTTTCAGGACTCACAACCGCATTTTTGAAAAACCTGCGCTGTGTGAACGGAACTGGACTGGACAACTAGATTTCTGTCACGTCATCCAGTGCGAGAGGGACATGTCTACTGAGTGTTGCAGGTTTCATGTGTGGTTTCGTTAACTTACATCGACCGATATATGAGGGTTTTGGATCCAGTCACTGTTATCCAGTGGAGCTGCTCCCGTCAGTTTTTTGTTCCACCAGTGGTCGGTTAATGAACATTTAATGGATGAACTCGTGGCTTGATTGGACTTGTCATGTTAAAAGTGATAAGACCTTTCAGTTTTAATGGACACCACCATCTTTGATATGGTTACTGGTAAGAGAATACGGGCTTGACTCCAGTTGCAGGTTCATACACACCGTTGCTGTGTGAACGGGACATTTCGAGACTCAGATCTGTAAGTAAAAGGTGGTTGTCTATCCCAAAAACTGACAGTGTGTCTGTGAACATAGCCTTCTATACTAGGTGCGATGTGATTACTTTCTAATATCGTTATTTATCTGTTCATATGGAAACAGTTAGGTAAAACTAAAACTAAAACCATAAACTTTCTTTACTTAAAATAAACTTTAACTGAAATAAAATACAAAAAACTTATTTTATTTCAGCTAGCTGCCAAGGCAACATTTCTCTTTTTCATTTAGTGTAACTTGATGTATTAAAATAACTAAAACTGAAATAAAAATTAATAAAACCTATATAGACATATTTAAAAAACTAATGAAAATGACAAAAACACTGATTCAATATATATATATATATATATATATATATATATATATAAACTATAATGATACTAAAATAACACTGTATGGAAAGCAAAATGCTGCACAAAACAATAAATAAAATCAGAAAGTGTTTTAATATACAGCTTTGTTAAAGAGCATTTTGGTCAAACCAAAGAGTCACATGACATTAATGGCTGTGATGATTGGCTCAAAACAACCTGACAGCAAAATTGACTACCTATGAGCAAAGAGAGCATATTTCAAATAACATACTACGCAGGAGTTCAGCACTAGCTGAGCAACTGGCATTAAGATGAATAAGAATTAGCTTTCTCCAGGAATTACAGAGCTCCTTCATTTCTTTCCTCAAAATCTGTTTAGGAATAACGTTGTGTTCCGCAATTCAGACTTTTTTTTTTGCAATTGCCAATTTATATCTCGTAATTGTGACTTTTTTTCTCAGAGATAAACATTTGCAATTGCGTGTTATAATGTCCAATTGTGAGGAAAAAAAGACTGACATTTTTTCTTAAAATTGCGAGTTTATATCTCACAATTCTGAGAAAAGTCAGAAATGCGAGTTGTAAAGTCAGAATTGCGTGATAAAAACTTGCAATTCAGAATTGCGACTTTTATATCTCCCAATTCTGACTTTATATCATGCAATTCTGACTTTATAACTCACAATTGCAAGTTTAAATCTCGCAATTCTGAGAAAAAATGTCAGAATTGTGAGGTAAAAATCGCAATTACCTTTTTAATTTTTTTTATGTAGTGGCGAAAACAAGCTTCCATAATTTTGTTATGTGATTTTGTCATTTTTATTATATTATAATTTTTAAAATATTTATATATAGCTTTAATTGTTTATTTCCATTTTAGCTTTAGTAATTTTATTACATCAACTTAATCTTAATTTACGTTAATGCCAAGGAAACAATTCTCATTATTGTTTTCATCTAATATTTATATTTTATTTTATTTCAGCTTTATTTCAATTAATGAAAATTATTTTTTCCTCCCATCCCATATTTTTTCCACCACCATGTCCCTTTAGCAGCTGCATAGTTCTCTTCACATGTTTAAGATATATTTTGTGGAACAAGATGCTATTTTGCAGATCCTTACTGTAGTAAGTGTGTATGTGCGTAACAACGGGAGTCAGAATAAGGATATTGAATTTCCTCCCTTCATTATCAAATCATGTCAGCTTAAATCAAGCAGCAAGGCCACAATTACTGAGGGAACACATGCTACATCAGATCAAACACATTTCATCTGACAGCACTTTGTAAAGTCCATCTAATCTTATTCCAGAGCATATGAAATGCAAAAACTGGCTCCTGGATCAGCAGTCTGATATCATTGGTGTGTGGAGGTGTGCGGTCAGATCTTTGACAGAAGGATGGGTAATTGGACGTGTGTCTCAAACTGACATATTTCCGGCCTTTTTCGCTCCTTTTCTGTCCGTCTGTGCTAATATTCTGTCTATCTCATATAATTAGTGGCAAATGCTGTGAAAAAACAGTTTATAGTGTATGAGGTAATTAGTGACTACGAACAAAAACAACACAGAAAGAGCAAGAAAGAAAAAGCAAGAAGGAGAGAGAATGAGACCCTGTTGCAGAAAGTGCCGGAGGCAGAGATTCGCAGGTGCGTGTTTGATGTCTCAGATTTCTGCGAACATGTGGGTGGGTGGCAGACAGGTCTAATTTGTAAGCTCCCTCTTGCCAAACAATAATCCTTGTCCAGGTTTGACACTCGGTCCCTTGAAGTTCTCTCCCCTGCAGTCATACACATCTATTAAAACGCCCTGGTTTGCTAAAGAGCGGGAAAGCAGGACTCCTACATTATGAAGGTGGGCAGAAGGCAGAGGGTAATTAGCCTCTGAACTGAAGAATAAGAACAGGTTTATCATGAAAACATCAAAGAGAGACACAATTGCGTCTGCGATTCAGACATGAGAACTGAACTCAGCTCAGAAAACAGGCCTTCACAACCTCCTCAAGTTAAAGAGAATATGAAACCAAGAGTTGAGGACAACTATTTGGGCAGGATAGATCAAAGGATGTGAAAAAAAACCCTATATATTTTCAAAATTAACTAATGATTTTGCAGAATACAGGGGTCTCGAGGTGTGATTTAAAAGCTGAATTATTTTTCATTTCATGTTGTCTTAAAGCTGCAGTCCATAACTTTTTTTGGTTAAAAATTATCCAAAATCAATTTTTGAGCAAGTACATAACCAGCCAATGTTCAAAACTATCTCCGTACCTTAGCCCGATTCACAATAGTAAGCTTGTAATAATGTTTTATAATAAAGTCGGTACTGGTAGGTTTCCGTGGGAAATTCGAGCATGCAGCCATACGTCTTTACATCATTACATCACGTTTGTTATAACGAACTGGTAGCCAGCCAGTAGGCTATATGGCATGTGGAGGATGCTGGTAGCAGATCATTTATAGCCTTTTCTCACAGCAGCTGCAATAATTAAACTTATCATTTTGATGGCGGATTGTAATCCAGAAAGGTCCAAATGGCAATCATCAGTGACAACTTTAGATTCACCAGTCAGAAGCAAAAGACTTCGGACTGCGGAGTGGCTACAGAAATTGAAATCTACAGGTAACGCTAATACACGCTAAATACACATAGTCACGCAATGCTGATGTTGTTAACATTAACAATTTGAGAACAAAGTATAACAATAATAATAATTTGCACGGTTTGACGTGATCCGAGCTATGCGCGATTGTAATGCTTTTTTCTCAGTTGGTCAGAACAGAAGTGGCAGACGTTACTTGTTCAGAGGACATTTTCCACTGAAAAATCTTATTTTTGGTCATACTTCCAAGACGTAGAATCTGTGATTCCGAAGTACAGTATCCACACTGTGCAAACATTAGATTCATCCGCGCTGAGGAGCCGTGCTGATACACAACCCACGTAAAGATGATAATTCCGCAAATAACTGCAATTGCAGGTTTCAAACAGAGATGGCGACAAAGAGGCAAAACTTATGGACTGCAGCTTTAAAGGGATAGTTTCTCCCAAAAATAATGAGTTTCATTGTTCTGTTGCACACAAAAAAGATATTTTGAAGAATGTTGGTAATCAAACAGTTTCTAGTCCCCATTGGCTTCAGTATTTTTTGTTTGTTTGTTTTTTTGTCATTCAAGTCAATAGGGACCAACAATTGTTTGGTTACCTACATTCTTCAAAATATCTCTTTTTGTGTTCAACAGAACAAAGAAAGAAAGTTTGGAAAAACTTGAGGGTGAGTAAATGATGACAGAATTTTCATTTTTGGCTGAACTATCCCTTTAAAAATACACTCCTGGCAGGACACTCAAAAAAAACAATGCAAGAATGAGCACAAAATCCAAAGATGTCTGAATTTGTGTGGCTATATAAAACTTTTTCTAATTAAACTATCTACAACTAAAAGCATAGCATGATGTCATGTTGCTAAAATATATATATATTAAAAAAAAAAAAGAGAAAATCACTAAACGACTAATTTAGGGAAAAAATTCGAATTGCAATTTTGCATATAAAAATTGCAGCTGCAATTTAAAATGTGATTTAAAAAAATGATTATATATCAATATGACTATAAAATGATATAAAAAACTATTTTTATGATATTATATATTATTATATATATTATTATTTCTAAATAAAAATATTAAACTAAATAAGAAATATTACTATTGTAATATTTTACTATGAAATAAAAATAATCAAGTATTTAAGAAAAATAATATAATAATGTTTATTTTATACTTTCTTCATTTTCAAACCACCAAGCTTTTATTTTGGTGGAAAAATGCAGAAAACCTTCTCTTTTGTTGACAACAGTTGGTTTTTAAGCACTTTTCATTACAAGTAAGGAAAGATGGTTGGTGCATATTGCGTTAACTGTGCAGCCCTATCAAATAGTTCCTATTCCAAAAGGGGTTGTTTTTGCAGTGATGAACCATAGAAGAACCATTTTGGGTTCCCAAAGAACCTTTCAGTGATCAGATCTTAAAAGAACCATTATTTTCCAACCTATGGAAAGGTTTCATGGATGTTAAAGGTTCTTTATGGAACCATAGATGCCATTAAAGAACGTTCATTTTTAAGAGTGTTGTGTCTTAATGATCCATCCCTCAACAGATCTCTTGCAATAACGGCCATGTTTCCTACAAACTTGGCAAATCACCTTCTTATAATCATCTTAACGTCTGTGGTTCATTATATAATGATACAGTAACACCTGTTTTTACCAAGCCAGCATGTAGATCGCTCATTATTGAGTAGAACTGCTGCAGGAGCTGTCAGGTCCAAATGTGCTGAATAAAAGCCAAAACTGTTTCCAATGGAGACGCCAGTATGTGATACGCACAAAAGTACATGAATATTCCCTTTCAATAAAATTACATTTACCACCAGCTTTCCATCAACTGTATCGCTACGGTAATTGCAGCAGAAAAATAAAACGCATGAATCCAGTGCATTCAACAATGAGCCTCGTTAGCTCTCGTTAATGGTGGTGTGTTTGCCAAAGAAAGAATTAAAATGCATAAATTAAATAGCATGTAATAGCACATGCAGTGCTAGATTAATGTGGACTAAAGTAGAGCAACTGTTAAGAGAAACTGTTTTGCCCAATTTTAAATATTGTGCAAAGCGTTGGTTATTTTTGGGTATTATATCTTTGACTGAAGGATTTTTCAAATAAACCTGGCATTGGTACAGTTAAAAACACAAACAAATAATAGGAAAATCTACATCCCTCAATATCATCCGAAACTAACCAAGGCAGTAAGTAATTCTCCGCAATAAGGTTAAAAGCATCCGCTGAGAGTGGCATTTTCTTGTGAGACTGCAAATATAAACCAAATCTTTATTTTATACATTTACTCTCTGTGACAATTTATTCATATGAGACTGTATCCAGCTCTGCCACAGGTTTGAAACATTGAGCTCTTGGCAAGTAAATCACTCAAACAGCTTTGAATGAATTTCTCCACTCAGACAGTGCTAAAAAGGCTGTGAAACGTGAAAAAAAAAAAAAAAAAAAAACTTGTGTTATTTGGCACTGAACACTCACCTCATGTTTGCCCTTCATTCTACAGATGCGGATGTCATTCTTATTGGATTCCCACGTCCTTTTCTGCAGAATGACAAAGGGATAAAATCATCACCGACATTCATGGGAGGGTAAGCAAAGTGTTCATACATGCAATTATGTGTGTGTGTAAGAGACAGAGAGCAGTACAAGGGCTCACCTTGCTGTAGAACATTTCATCTCCAGACACATGGTCCAGTTCCACTCGATAAAGGTCATCTCTGCACCAACACACATACATACCGCATACACAGACCATAAGTAACAAAGAAAATGGGAATGAGCCTTAAGTTAATTATTTAAAAATAGTGTTTTTTCCTGAAATAGCATTTTTGCAGATTTCCATGCAACAGCGACGATTTACTAAAAATGACGAGAGTTGTTTTTAGTGAATATATCTTCTATTTATTAAATATATCCTGCTTGTTCTATTGTTTTTTCTCATTTTGAGCAATCTAACAAAAATGAATGAGCTTTATGCTTAAAAATGGGAAAGAGAGGGGAAAAATACTAATTGGGTTTAGAAAAATTTACTTAACTGAAAACATATCATCTTAAAACAACCCTTAATATCTTAATATTTTGTTTTAAGTAAATTTACCAATACAACTGTCACGTAACAGAGATGTTATTGTTGACTAAAACTTAAACTATTAAAAAATTGTTTCCGTTAATAAAGTTGAAATTACATAAAATATAAATATTCAATGAAGAACTTAAACTTTAAAAACTTAAAGAAGTTTAAGCACTAAAATTACTAAAATTGAAACAGATACACTACATTGCCAAAAGTTTTGGGACGCCTGCCTTTATGTGCACATGAACTTTAATGATATCCCATTCTTAATCTGTAGGGTTTAATATGGAGTTGGCCCACCCTTTGCAGATATAACAGCCTCAACTCTTCTGGGAAGGCTTTCCACAAGGTTTAGGAGTGTGTTTATGGGAATTTTTGACCATTCTTCTAGAAGCACACTTGTGAGGTCAGGCAGTGATGTTGGACGAGAAGGCCTGGCTCGCAGTCTCCGCTCTAATTCATCCCAAAGGTGTTCTATCGGGCTGAGGCCAATCAAGTTCCTCCACATCAAACTCGTTCATCCACGTCTTTATGGACCTTGCTTTGTGTACTGGTGCGCAGTCATGTTGGAACAGGAAGGGGCCATCCCCAAACTGTTCCCACAAAGTTGGGTGCATGAAATTGTCCAAAATGTCTTGGTATGCTGAAGCGTTAAGAGTTCCTTTCACTGGAACTAAGGGGTCAAGCCCAACCCCTGAAAAACAACCCCACACCATAATCCCCCTCCACCAAACTTTACACTTGGCACAATGCAGCCAGGCAAGTACCGTTCTCCTGTCAACTGCCAAACCCAGACAGATTGCCAGAGAGAAGCGTGATTCGTCACTCCAGAGAACACGTCTCCACTGCTCTAGAGTCCAGTGGCGGCGTGCTTTACACCACTGTATCCGATGCTTTGCATTGCACTTGGTGATGTAAGGCTTGGATGCAGCTGCTCGGCCATGGAAACCCATTCCATGAAGCTCTCTACGCACTGTTCTTGAGCTAATCTGAAGGCCACATGAAGTTTGGAGGTCTGTAGCTATTGACTGTGCAGAAAGTTGGCGACTTCTGCGCACTGTGCGCCTCAGCATGCGCTGACCCCGCTCTGTGATTTTACGTGGCCTACCACTTCGTGGCTGAGTTGGTGTTATTAAAAATAATCCAGAGGAGATCTGCACACTGTTTCTCCCTTTATTTAACAAAGTTTAAAAGTGGCAATGTTTCAGTCAGAGACGTTGCCACTTTTAAGCATTTAACCTATCACGGTACCAATTCACTGAACTCCTGAGAGCGACCCATTCTTTCACAAAAAATGTTTGTAGAAGCAGTCTGCATGCTTAGGTGCTTGATTTTATACACCTGTGGCCACGGAAGTGATTGGAACACCTCAATTCAATGATTTGGAGGGGTGTCCCAATACTTTTGGCAATATAGTGTATAAATTAAAGCTAAACAGAGATATTGAAAAAAATAAAAATGACAAAAGCACATACATTTTTTTCAAAACTTTTACTAAATTTAAAATGAAAACCAAAAATATAAGCTAATATTTTTAAATATTAATCAGTTCTAAATGGTATATAAATATTTTTAAATTAAAATAACACTGTCATGTAAGCAATAACTAATTCTGATTTGCTGTCTTACTATATAATCAAGAATATTTTCCCACTACCAGTAAAGTACATAGTGTAATGCATATTAGATATTAGAAGTATGCAAATCAAATTGCACCCTAAATCATATGACTAATCGAGACAAGACATAAAGTCTGTGAAGATATATTTTAGCACCTGAAGCACTAAAGGGTTTTGATAAAACAAATCCATCAACCTGTCTATGAGAAAGTCTAAATTTGAGCTCTCAGCTGATGTCAACCTCAGAGTTTTGTGGTGAAAGTAACTGGTTTATCAGAATTTCCACTTTCCAGAGTTTGTAAGAGCGCTCAGAAACTCAAGATAGACTATATCTGTTCTCTAGCTTCAGAGAGAGAGAGCAAGCGTTTAAGCTGCTTGACTGTGTAATGGTTAAAGGTCAGCGAACAGGGGTTTAACTTTCAACCACCGCCTAACCAGGACCACATGCGAACTCCCCTGAGAGTCTAAATCCTCCCAGCTCAGACTTTGAAGAACTGTCCATGTGACGGATTTCAAAGATGTAACTAAATGTAACACCAGTCAAACTGGAGACAGATTTCCACATGCACACTTTGACCGTGTGTAAAGAACATGCTGCTATATTGGCTGATTGTGTTGAGCTATTAGCACATGGGTGTTCATGTCAGAGCTTTAAAACGGTAATGACATTTTCTCATTGTGTAACTTGTCGTTTCCGATTAAGACCAATTAGGTACTGAGACTGTTTAGTGAAACAGAAAGGTTTTAATAAAAGAGAGGATATTATAGTCATGTCAGATTAATTTATAAAGTAAAACCAAATTGGGTGATGTTGCTGCATGAATAGAGTGAATGAATCTTGAAAGAGTGAATGAATGGATTTAACTTCTTGTTGATTACCACAGAGAATCATTTACACTTGTTCCTTAGTATAGTATGTGCAATTTTGCTTGCCCTTGCAAGATGTGCAATATGCAAAATTATTATAAAAATGATTTATAATTTGAAATGTGTAGATTGTGTCATTGTGAATGCATGCGGACTTTACCTGGCTCCAATGTAGAGTGTACGATTGACTTTCAGGACGGTCTGAATGTACAGCGGCTCCTGGCGGGTGTAAGAACGATGCGCTCGGCCCACAAACACTGGATATCGCCTCACCACTTACAGATAAAGAAACAGACAGAATTCAGAAGGGGATGTCAAAATGTGGAAAAATGACTAGTTGAGATGGAAAAGAGACATTATGGGCATCCAAACAAAAGAGCCAAAATATGAAGTATAGATGGATGAAACAGACACTAAACCACAGGCAGGAATGCGTCCATCACTTTCCCAGAAGAGTTAGAGACAGAAGACCTCTGAGACAGGAATAAAGGACAAAAACATACATCATTGTGTCTTCTCCATGCAGAGTCCAACAACAAGTCATCTTAAAGGGAAAGTTCACCCAAAAATAACAGCTATGTCAATATTTACTCACCCTCATGTCATTCCAAACCTTTCTTTCTTACGTAATATACTGGTCACTCTGACTATATGCAATTAAAATGAATAGGAAATCACCATAAAAGCATCATATATACAACTTGTGTTCCATATTACAAATTTTCGGAAGTCATGTGACAGCTTTTTATGAGAAACAGGAGCACACTTATCATTACTTACTCATAATCCATTACAGTGAACTTTTAACACACTTAGACTGAATCATTGAATTAGTGAGTTGAACTCAACAACTGAATCAGTTTATGAATGAATTATTCAGACCAGTTTTTGAACTGATTGAAAAAAACTTAAAATGACTAAAAAGAACGATATAAAACTAACTGAAATAAATTAAGTTTAAGTAATAAAATTACTAAAACTGTTTTCAACTAAAAATGGAAAACTTTTTATGCGTTTTGGCCGTTCATTTACACGACAACAGCGTTTTGGCGGCCTGAAAACGCAAACTTTTGAAAACGTGTTTCAAAGTGCAAGTTTTTGAAAACGATACCTTTAATGTCTCTGTATAAACTACAAAAACGCAAATTTGTGAAAATGGTGGCGTCATGCATGTCTATTATGTATTTAGTCTATAGGCGTGTAGTGTTTCTTTAAAAAGTGGCATCGCCATCTACTGGCCTGGCATGCATAATACAGTTTTTTTAATCGTTTTCGCAGATCCATGTAAACTGGGATCGTTTCAACAACGTTGTTGTCTGTACTCGAAAAACACAAAAGAAAAACTTTTTTATTTTTAGTACATCGTTGTCGTGTAAACAAACCATACAATTTTAATAAAATAAATGAAAGATAAATGGAAATACATAAATATATATATATATATATATATAAACTAATAACAATGACAAAAGCACATAAAATGACTAAACCTTAAACTAAAATTAAAAAGAAAACTGAAAATATAAAAATTAAAGCTAATTTAAAATACACAGTAAGCGCTAATCATACTATGGCTAATGCAACCTGCCCAGACAATCAGTTAGGACTCCTGGGCCAATGTCCCGTCACATAATTAATATTCATGAGCAAAGCTGATAAGTTTTATGTTGTGTCCCCCACAAGATTCCTGCAGTTCAGCGTGTGTTCACACATTTCAGATAAGGAAAATTGCTTTCCAAATGCTGTGGAAAGAGGTTAAACACAATTAGAAAACAGATTACCACTGAAAAAACAACAAACAGGAAAGTGTCTTCCATCCACAGTGAGATGAATCTGCATTCTGTGTCTGAGGGCAGAGAAGCCTGAGGACACCCACATATTTACTGAATGCTAATAATATTCCGTACAGTTTCTGCTAGTAATTAATTCAACTGTAATAAGCAGAGAAGGATAGAGATACTGTTGTCTTTGCTGGCTTGTTTTGCCTTTAGTTGTTTGGACACATTTCACAAGGGTTTAAATGTTTTTGTGCTTTGGAAAGAGCAATTAAATGTGGAAAACCCTTAAAAAGGTCATGTTATTTCACTTTGATTCACACACACACACACACACACACACACACATACACACACACACACCCCTTTGTTTTTTATCTTCACTGACTTCTGAGCTAATGATATTTTCTGTTCTTTACCTCTAAATCTACTCCTCACATAAACCATTCTGCTTTTTTAACTCTCTCATTAAAACATTATTTAGTATGTTTACTAAGCATTTTCTTTGCAGAGAGCAAACACTGGCAGGACCCTAGGTGAATTCAGGTTTAACTATCCTTGTGGGGACAAAACATACACACATATACACATTGTGCTGGATGACCTTTAACCCCTGGTCTCTACTGAATCATTAAAGATGCATGAGTGGCTGTTCATCAATATCACTTATACTGGTTTGTGGGATCTATAGGGAATACAAACCTCTCGTACAAACACACATCCATAGTTTGTGTCTCGTTATTCCAGCACCATCATGTTGAAAGTCTTTTAAAAAGACCACAGCCATATGGTGTATTTCATCCATCCATGAACACTAATGTGCTAAACTATTTACAAACAGCGCGACATGTCCACATCATATGTCAACCATATGTATATTTAAAGGAACAGTCTGGAAATGGCTTAACAACAGTTATAGTGCAGCATACAAAGCTTTAACATAGCCACAAGAAAACAGTGATTTTACCACATTTAAGTGTGGAGTGTGAATTACACAATAATGTCTAGGGGGTTAACTTTAAGTTCATAGAATTTCAAAAGGTAGTTTTTTACGCTGCAAGCTGTTGAGATGCATCACATGCAACCCAAATGGTCTCTTAGTGCAGTTAGCCAAACATCAAAATCTTAAGGATTATTCTTTAATGAAACAAGCCAACTTTGTATATGGGTCAATGACGTGATGGGTCATTTTTTTTGTCCAAAGGCCTAAATAATAATAAAAAACAAAGATATGACATCCAAAGTATGTAAGGTAGTACAACTAGATTTCTTTTATTGAATCCAAAAGGTTTTAATTATATTTTTTTATATATATATAAAGGTATTTTAAAGATTTTGACGCGTCAAGAGGTCATTCTGTCTAACCGTCCAAAGACCAATACAGCCGTTTCATTTGTGATTAATATATATAAAAATGTAATAAATGTATATATTTTTTATTCTGCCATGATTTTATAACATCATATATCAACATAGTGCAAAATGGTATTAAAATTATGTGTAGAAGTCGTTGCTTTGTTATGAGAAAGAATGTCCAGAAAAATTAATTTTATTAATGTCATTCAGTGTAACCAATATAAAGGGACCATTTTGGATCAAGTCATGCGATCAATATCATGTGACAGGATGTGACATCATTCATACACCTGCACATGACCACATGGTCGTGAAGCAAAGTAACTAACGCTCTCTTAACTATTTAAAAAATGTTTTCACTTGCTCATACGCATGTCCCGAAACATCAGGTCATTCGGTACAACCGCTATAAAACATGGAAAATGTTGTAATATTTTAAAAACCTGTCTTAAATATAAAATGTTTGATTGTCCTTTTGCTAGATAGCTAGCAAGCTAACTAACTAGCTAGCTAGATATCAGTCTGTTAGCAATAAAACAAATATTGTCATTTGGTATGTAATTCGGAAAAAATGGTGGCAAATTTTGTCCATCTTGTAAAAACAGAAATAAAAGCAGTGTTAATTGATTATAAAAACCACATAATCTCTTTCTTATAACGTAATAAAACTTCAAAATTAATTATATATCCATTATGTTATTTTTTTACACTTTTAAAAACCTTATTCGTCAATGACCAATATATAAATCTATTTCATGCCCACATGACTTCTGTAAATTAACAGTTAATGCACTAGTATATGTAGAGTACTTTTTAAAGGGTTAGTTCACCCAAAAAATGAAATTCTGTCATTAATTACTCACCCTCATGTTGTTCCAAACCCGTAAGACTTTCGGTTATCTTCGAAACACAAATAAAGATCTTTTTAACAAAATCTGAAAGATTTCTGTCCCTGTTATTTTATAGCTCTTATACTTGAAAGTCTAAAATCTCCAAAAAACAAAAACAAATTAATGGTATTTATTGAATTAAAATAGCTATGGTATCATATATTTGGCATCTTTAGCTTAAACCAGTCATAATTTCCAAAACATTAACATTTTACCTTAACCGTGGTAAAATCACTGTAACTTGGCACAGAAAACCTTTCTTATGATGTTTATAATCATGAAATTTGGCATTCAACTGATGTGCATTTTTTGGAAGGCAAAATCTCAAAGCTAATTTATGAGCTAAAAATAGTAAATGCTGATTGTGCTGTTATGCTTTAAATGAGCATGCATTAAAGAACATAAATGTGACATGTATGTCCAACTGAAAACTAACCTGCTGATGTTGCTTAACTGGTACAGTGTAATTGGGGAGGGGGCGTGTGCTTACCCTCAGCAGGGGCGGAGATTAAAGGGCCAGGTTCCTCTGGAAACGAGCAGGCAGCCAATTGGAGGACAGCAAAAATCCGTAAGAAGCAGGGGGTCAGGGTCGCCATGGCAGAGACACACCAAAGCTGTGAATGCAGGAGAAGAGAAATGATGTTAAATTATAAAAATGGTGAAAAGACACACATTGCTATAGTGAGTTGCTGTTCACTATCTATATAAGCAGCACCCTTCTAGCGCAGCATCCTAACAGACATGAAACCTCATAAATGACTGATCTGAAATGCTATTTATCTTCAGCAACACAGAGTTACACAAATAGTGAAAGCATGGGAGAATTGATTAAGACTCACAGTTGATTCCAATATAGTCTGATGTCAGCTTGTTGCTAAGCTAATGGGTTAACAATGAAATAAGCACAATATTAGTAATATTACACACAAATATTGCATTCAGTTCAGCTATTTAAATTGGATGGATATATCCATCAATAGTTTCAGTATTGAACAGAAATATACACTTTTGGCTAACTGGGCCATGCTATCTAGCCAAACACTCTCTTTTCCCCAAAACAAGTTAACAATTTTTCAGTCTACTGTTCGGAACAACCTCCATATCAGACACGCCTAAAAAGTAGCCTAGGTAGTAGGGTGTGCGATATATATATTATCTATGATAATATTGTAATTGCTGTTTTAACAATGTGCAATCTGAAATTATCGAGTATGTCCCTCACTTTACAAAAACCAAACAAAAACACGCTTTGAAACTGCATAGATGTAGCCTTTTCGGTTTAGGTTAGACTACAGTGCATGAGCATTTACAGTGCATGCTCTCACTGAGTGACTTACTCTATTAAAATGAAGTAAAATGCCCCTGCATGAGTATTTGTCTTTTGAGGCTATAATAATATTATATGATATAGTTAAGCAATCACACAAAGAGTGCCATTTTTTCCCCAAATATTAGCATGATTGCAGTTTAATAAACAATTAAGTGACTTACATTTTAGACACAATATTGCCTGTTTTGCTCTATTTTACCAACAAAAATAGTTCCAAACAACGCCACGGCAGAACTGTTATGAGTCTGTTTTGAGCGGTGTTTCATTACTGAATGAATCAGTCCATTTGAACTAATCGCTTGAATTAATGGATTAGCTCACTTTAAAATGAAAATTACCCCAAGCTTTACTCACCCTCAAGCCATCCTAGGTGTATATGACTTTTTTCTTACTGATGAACACAATCAGAGTTATATTAATAATTATCCTGACGCATCCAAGCTTTATAATGGAAGTGAACAGGGGTCACGAGTATGAAGCTGAAGAAAGTGCATCCATCCATCATAAACGTACTCCACACGAGCCCGGTCAGTTAAGTTTTTTTCACAAGTTGAATACGAAAGGTGTAGGACATAGTGTTTTGAACTGTGAGAGGCATTACAATTTCTTCCTAAGTTCAATACAGAAGGTGGTCTGGCAGAAGCTACATATTTTACTTTATAAC
The DNA here is from genome assembly GCF_019924925.1 of Ctenopharyngodon idella. Classification (NCBI taxonomy): domain Eukaryota; kingdom Metazoa; phylum Chordata; class Actinopteri; order Cypriniformes; family Xenocyprididae; genus Ctenopharyngodon; species Ctenopharyngodon idella. The sequence goes on along the minus strand of NC_067221.1, from coordinate 37,850,661 downwards.
TTGGTATTGGGTATTGGGTAACTATGGATATTTTTCTTACACAAATGCATCGCTTTGCTTCAGAAGGCCATAGATGGATGTGGATGGAAGCACTTTCTTCAGCTTTATACTCATTGATCCCGTTCTCTGCCATTATAAAGCTTGGATGCATCAGGATATTTATTAATATAACTCCAATTGTGTTCATCAGAAAGATACACTTAGGATGATTTGAGTTGAGGGTGAGTAAAGCTTGGGTAATTTTCATTTTAAAGTGAACTAATCCTTTAATGACTCAATGATTTGCTCATTAACAGTGACTTGCTGCCACCTACTGGCGGTTTTAGTTTCTTATTTAAAATATCTTTTCAATTTTAAAATAATTTTATTTATCATCAATGTTTTATTTTTAAAACATCAAAACATTATTTATGCATTTGTAACTGCAGGTTAAATGCATTTATGTCCCCTCTGAGCTGCATTAAACAGTCTATGTAAATATATTTAAATGCCTCTTCAGATGCAGCTTCTGTTTCCTCTGCATTGCAAAGACAAATTTTGTTGATACTGATTTCATTCGATTTGTAATTATTTGTAATAATTTGACAAATAGTAGATTTTGAACAACGCTTTTGGACATTGCTGATATTTGAAATCAACCCAAACAAACCCACCCCTCTCTTCATTGCTCCGCCTCCAAAACTCACCCTTCAATCCTAACCACCCTGCTCCGAGTCGGTCTCGAACCCCAGTCCGATCAATGCTGACAGGCGAGGCGAGTGCACTGACAATTAGGCTAAACACCACATTCTCTAGCGGTCATCAGTGAGCAGTGGTTTACCTGCACAACTCTCACTATCTGGCCTCTGTTACACATGCAATGCGAAAGTGTATGTCTGTTTACCACAACTGATGCACAACAAAATGCTTCACGAAAAATAAAGAGCAGATGATAAACGAACGACAAGGAAGCACAAAAAATGAACATACAGTTCACAAGAGTCTAAATACAAACAAGAGTTTGTTGTTAATCGCCAACAGCACAGCAGCTCCAGACAATCATGATACTCAAACCCAGTGTTACTCACATGTGAAGTGTAATCAAAGCAGCCTCTGCGTCTGTTTTCAGGCCTTCCCGCTTAGCTCTCTCCAGCGCTGGAAAGCTTTTTTAATATTAACGTGGGTCCTAAAGATCTTGCCCAGTCATAACCCTTCATTCCAGTAATATTCTTTTGAGCTCTTTTGTATGTGTCTCATCTATCTTTCTGCAGTTTTTTTTTTAAATCTCCCTATTGCTCCTTCTGTCTCTTCGACCGTTATAGACACGCCCCCTTATGCTGATTGGTTACACGTTTGTTGTTGGTGTCGGCTGACTAACTTCCAGTGTTTTTCAAAATCTACTTACCACATCTTTAATTAGGTAAGAAAAAATTGCCCTTATAAAGGTAAAAATGTATTGAAACGATCATTTCTGTCACTGCTGTGAACTGACCACAGCAGTTCTAAACCTGCCAAGGTACCAGCACAATAACAGACTCAGCAAACTAATGTCTGATCATCGTTATAATCCCAGAAAATATTGAGATTTTTTTTTTCAATATCGCACACCCCTACTAGGTAGGCAGCACATCAGATTTTGGAGCTAATGATATAACAACAAACAAACAGTCTCTGAAAAGATACAGGTAAAAATGATTGCAAAGGAGTATCAAACATCCTGAGTGTTAGGCATGCTTTGTGCCCTCAATTATACTTCATATCATTATATTCTGAAATGAAACAAAATGCACAGACGACTCCACATGAGTGTGAGGCAAAACAGTAGCCTTTTGTCATTTATTTGGGCACTTTATGGAGAACAGACTACTTACAAAAGCCACAATACCTGTCTGTAAAGCAAAACAGACTTGCACGATTTTATCGGGTGTTAGGAAACCGTCTGTCTACGAGTGAGTGTAAATGGGGCATAAAAGTGTTTAACAAAAGCTTTCATCTCTGACAATCAGTTCTTCCTTCGGACAGAAACCAGATGAGAGTCTTGAGGGCTTCGCTTTCACGGACAACCCTCAATTACCGTACCGTCCCGAGACCACACACACACTAACTCAAAGACACACACCACAATTCATCTTCAGCACCTTTCTCATTGAGTCTGTGGAGGAAGGAGTGGCCAGTGGCTTTTAGAACGATGCCACCATCTGCTCTTTTCTTTTCCACACTCCTTTTTCATCTGTCCTTTTCTTTATTTCACAGCATGATTGCGGTAATTGGGTAATTTATGAGCGCATGTCAAACCTCCCCACTGCAGTATATTACTGACACAAACACACATGCAACAGGGTGAACCATGGTCAAGCAACATATATCACATTATTTGAACAGTCTCGCAGAACCAGACTTTTGACTATCAGTATAAAGCAAATATAGTTTGTTTTATTTTTACATGCTGTGTAGGAGCGGGTAAAAAGACAGAAGAGATAACTCAGTGTTTGGTCAGTTTAAAAATCAAGAGGGAATGCTGAAGAAATCAGTGGAAAATGTGTTTAGAATGTTTGGGTTGGTAAAATATTTTAATGTTTTTGAAAGAAGTCTAAACCTAAGCAAGGCTTCATTTATTTGATCAAAAATACAGTAAAAATAGTAATAATGTGAAATGTTATTGCGATTTAAAATAAGTGTTTTCTATATTAATATCTTTTAAAAAATATTATTTATTTCTGTGATGCAAAGCTGAATTTTCAGCATCATTACTCCAGTCTTCAGTGTTACATGATCCTTCTGAAATTTGCTGCTCAAGAAACATTTATTATTATTATCAATGTTGTGCTGCTTAATATTTTTGTGAAAAACCATGATAGATTTTTTTCCCCAGGATTCTTTGATGAATGGAAAGTTCAAAAGAACCGCATTTCTTTGAAATAGAAATCTTTTGTAACAATATAAATGTATTTTCTGTCATTTTTTATCAGTTTAATGCATCCTTGCTGAATATTAATTTAATTATTAAAAATAATAATTTCAACAACATACATAAAAAAGCCATCCAAAAGAAAAAAAGAGCTTGAAGTTTTGAGTAATAATTGTATAAAAAATATTACTCATGCCATTAAATGTATAGTCTGAAAGATAATTTCCAAAAAATGATCAATTTCATCATTAAAACCTAAAAAAAAATGTTAAGTCAGTACACCATGGCTCCAAAAATAAAAAAATTTGGCACCAAAAATACAGAAAATTTTTGACATTTATTGGCGCCAACTCAATGAGTCTGTCAATGAATTTCTATATTTTTTGGTGCCAAATTTCTATATTTTTGGAGCCGTGGCGTGCCGACTTCATATATATTTTTTTCTGTTTTAAGTTATTTTTGACCGAGCACCCACTGTGAGCAATCTGGCATATGCATGCTTTTGTTTTGTGTTTGCATCATTAAAGCCAAAAAATCTGCTCAGGAGCATTTTAATGTCAGCGACGGTGAGGATTTGTTTAAGACCTCTCTCAATTATCCCTTCTTCAACTTTCAACAGGCCTCCAACAATATACATATTACCAGTTAAATGAGATGAAACAATGAGTAATGTAATTAAGACATCCCTCAGGATGATATAAATGAAAGAGATCTGAAAGAACTTTAGATGCCTTTGGTGAACAGCTTCCAAATTAATAGCAGCATTTTGAGGGTTTAAATTCATAAGGCAGAATGAATCTCAATGGCATTAGAGAGAGAATGAGCGACTCTATTAGTCCATTAGCACACAGACACAGTGTTTATCCACCGCACACATAAAACAAAGAACATTGTCAAACACATTACTTTAAAGAGGCCACATCCTACACGGTTTTATGTACAGCGATGCTGCAAAGACAAACTTCACAATTACTGCTGCACAAACTTGAGGTTAGGGATTTGAACAAATCACCAACCCTAGGTAGCCTATTAAACTTCAGTCTGTAACTCATCCTGTATTGTTTGTGCTACAGTCATGAATGATACCTCAAATCATGCAACTTGGTGAAGAGATGTGCGCTATTACTTTTCTAAGCGATCAGACTTAAGCAACCACATAGCAACGCACTAAAAACCACCCACATCACACTTGCATTATGGTAGCATGTTTTGAACAGGCAACTACTGAAATGTTTTTTGTAAAAAAAAATAATTTTTTAAAAAGATTTCTGAAAGAGCTACAAGTGCATATAATGGCACTTTTACAAGATGTAAAATAAGTCTCTGATGTCCCCAGAGTGTGTATGTGAAGTTTTAGCTCAAAATACCCTACAGATCTTTTTTTATAACATGTTAAATTTGTTACTTTTTGAGGGTGAGCAAAAACGCTCCGTTTTTGAGTGTGTCCCTTTAAATGCAAATGAGCTTCTGTTCTCAAGAAGAGGGCGGAGTTTCAGGAGCTCCTGTTAGCACATAGTACTGCTGATTACCTCACGCAGACTCAGAAACTGTGCACCCTTTATGTTAAAACCAGAGTCGGACAATGATGGAGAGACTCAAGAAGAAGTAACAACATGTAGAATGCAACGGGACGTTTCTGAATGGTTAGTTGATGAATTTATGTAGCTGGTGTGGAGTTAACTATCTTAAAGTCATTAATTAGCATATTCTGTTATGACAATCTATAAATTGCTCATGTGAGAACTGTTGTAAGATGCCTACAGAGCTAGAGAATATATGCTGCATGAAAACAGAACAGGTATAGTTTAGTTTAATTACGGTTATAACTTGTCATTTTGTCCTCTTGCTTTTATGACATGCTATTGCATTTGTGTTCTGTAATGCAATAACATGGCCTCACCCTTATTGTGTGTTCTCGGGGGCAGGGTTTATGTAAATTTTAGGGTTAGTGATGTCACCAACACGGGAAGAAGCTTGTTGTATTCCTTACCAGCCTTTTTTTGTAGTCCTTAAACAGCGATTTCTTTAAAAAAAAAAATATCTTGCTTTCCTTTGAACTTTGAGCATCATAAATTTGCAGATGTTGTTTGTACTCAAACAGTAACATTACACACTAACTAAAGTTAAAAAAATGAAATCATAATCAACCACTCCTTTAATTTCAGTAAATGGTCTGACTGGACTGAGCTTAATTTATTTGATACAAAAATACAGTAAAAACAGTAATATTTTGAAATATTATTACTATTTAAAATAATTTATTTCTATTTTAATAATATATTTCTAAATGTACTTTATTCCTGTGATGCAAAGCTGATTTTTTAGCATAATTTTCAGTCCTCAGTGTCACATCATTCTAATATGTTGATTTGCTGCTCAAGAAATATTTCTGATTATTATCAATGTTGAAAACAGCTGTTCTGCCTAATATTTTTTATATAAATTGTGATTTTTTTCAGTACTCTTTAATGAATAGCAGTTCAAAGGAGCAGCATTTATTTGAAATAGAAATCTTTTCTAACATTAATGATCAATTTAATGCATCCTTACTGAATAAAAGTATACTTTCTTTGAAAGAAAATCCTACTTTAAAAGAGCCAGGAAAATCAGTTTTTTCCATGTTATGACCCCTTAAAGTTAAAAAAAACAAATTTGTATTCAACAAAATAGTGTGTGTGTGTGTGTGTGTGTGTGTGTGTTTACAAGCGGTTTATAAGGGGCACTAAAAGGACAAAAGGACTGGTGGCACACAGAGCTACTAAATGCTTCCCTATATCTCCCAAAGAAACCATTCATTGTCTAAAGCCTTCAAAACTGCTGTCTCTCCCTCCATCTCTCTCTAATCTCCCCTCCCCGTCCCACTTCAGACTGAACCCCTGTGCCCACAGGATAGGTCAGAGGTCAGGATAGGTATCCTCCCATCGGGTCTTGCCGCAGAGAACACGTCTCTAGTACAGAATGCGTCTGTAATTTAGTTTAAGGAGGTCGTGACCGAGCCACAGACACATTAAGTTTTGTGATAGCTCTAAATGAAACCTAATAGGCAGTGATACCACCTCAATTGTTCCTTATTAATGGAACTCACACACACACACCTCACAAACTCTCTCACTTCCTTCCTCTCTCACACACTCAGTAACAAGGCCTGAATAACACAGGAACGGTCCAAGTCTTTGTTGGCAGGCTGACGGCACTAACAGCCATTAAAATGAAATGCTTTAAACAGCGGTCAAATACACAGTGGTTGGAAATCCCTCTCAGATGCACGTCCAAAGCAAATGAAGTGTGCAACATTTACGGAAAATAATGACTGGAATGTCATTGAGGCCAAGCTTACCTATTGTCCACTACTCTGAGAAACTTCTAACCCAAGTGTTCAAGTGTTCCTATGTATGTGTGGAAAACGTTTTTTTTTTTTTTTTACTTTCTAATCATTAAAGAATCCTTAAAAAAATGTATCACGGTTTTCACAAAAATATTAAGCAGCACAACTGTTTTCAACATTGATAATAATAAGAAATGTGTCTTGAGCAGCAAATCAATCAATCAATCAATCAATCAAACAATCAATCAAGTTTATTTCAGGAATACATGGCCTCTTGGCCCATAGTTCCACAGAATCACAACAGATACTCTTTTCTTCATTCCATGATATATATACAATGCCAATCTCCATGCATACTCAGAATTACAAACATGTGACATATCAGTACAAACATCACTAACAAGAGCAAGATCACCCAAATATTTCTTACGCAGTTCCTCATGCAAAGAACAATCATACAGGAAATGTTTCTCATTTTCTATCACAGAAGAATTCAAAGTTAACTTACAATAATTGCAGATTCTCTCTGCTACTGGTGTGTTACTCCATCTGCCTGTTTATATAGCTAAATAGAGCAGCAAATCAGCATATTAGAATGATTTTTGAAGGATCATGTGACACTGAAGACTGGAGTAATGATGCTGAAAATTCAGCTTTACTGTCACAAGAATAAATTACATTTTAAAATATATTCTTATAAAAAACAGTTATTTTGAATTGTAATAGGGTCACTCCATGACAAATCAACCAAATTTCAGAAAGGGAAACAAGATACATTTCTAGTTTGAACATTATTTATGCTTCAGACATTCCTCTTTAAATGCAATAAGTATCAGCTGTGTGCAAAGTGAACCACATTTGGTTTTTCGATCACTGAAAATTGATAAAATTCAACAATTTGAAAATGGAGCTGCATTGAGATCCCCATATCTATGGGACTGAAGTATATAGGGCCTTGAAAATAAAGATTTCAAAAAGAAAGTTTATTAAGAATGAGAATCTAGAATGATATTAAGATATCTTTAATACTTTTAGAGTTACAGGCATGCAAACTTTGGAAAATAAATATTTATGGCACTCAGACAGATATGTTCTATGCAACTGAGTTAATAGAAAAACACGAGATACATTTCTAGTTTCAACATTATTTGTTGTTCAGATATTCCTCTTTGAAAGAAGTAACAGCTGTATGCAAAGTGACCCACATTTGGTTTTTGACCACTGAAAATGTTTACTCATTGAACCGCATTAAGATCTCCATATCTCTGGGATTGAACAATTAAGGGCTTTTAAAATGAAGATACCAAAAGAAATGTTTGTTAAGAACCAGAATCTAAAAGGATATTAAGATATATTTAATACTTCTTGAGTTACAGGCATGTCAACCTGAGGCAGAAAACACAAGAAGTGCTTTTTAAGATTTTTGAACTCTCACCGTTGGCATATAATGAAACAAAGATTTCTAAAGTCAACAGATTTTACTAACAGACATACCAATCTCTGTGTAAAAATAAAATAATGCTGCTGCCATCTTTCTGAAGTCATTTTTACACCCCTGTAAATTGGCTCCAAATCTCAGGTGAAAATTGTCATTTTGTCCCCCCTCTAAAAAATAATGGAGTAAATATTTATTTACTCAGTAAATATATATCGGTGACATTTAATATTTTGGCTTTCATCACTTTTTATGTTTGTCTTTCTACAGAAAAAATATTAACAAAATCAAAAATTTGAGCCGGGGACCTCTGTTGACAATGATGACCCAATAATATTTCACAATATTAAAATTTTTACTGAGTTTTTGAGCAAAAATGCTTTGCCATTTGACTGTAATATTGTTGAAAACATACTAATTTTTTAGGATTCATGCATTTAATTAATTTTAATTCAGTTTTTAATTAATTCAATTAGATGGAAATTTGTTATACAATTGCATACATGTAAATCTAAAAAACAGCAAAAAATCTTTGCAAACAGACACATATGAGACAGTAATGCCCTACTCCCTTTGCTCTCATGAAGTACACTTTAGAGTGTAGAGCGTTCCAAATCAGTCATTTTTGAGGTTCTTTTTCACTTAGGATGCTGGACAGAAGACAGCAGCCTATGTAGGCAGTGTAGCAGTTTGTTTGGAACTGAGCCATAAAAAATCTCTCACCATACTACTGTTATTTTGTGTCCTACACATGATAACATCCGAAGATAACCTAGAAGAGCCATTTTAGGGGTGTATAGATAAACATTGCTGTGACCGGGCTGTCCAAACAGTTCAGCAACATTAGCGTACGCACTCAAGATCACCAGATTAATCTGATGTATTGGACCACTTTATCTCAGGACTAAGCTAAAACCAAATAAACACCTGAAAATATAATTGATTCTTTTATCAATGCCCTTTTTTATAATTACAATGACCTCCTTCTAGTCGTTTGCATAGCGTAGCAAAAGTCTGAAGTCTTCCAAAACACGTCTCGCAGGTCAAAAAGTCGAACCTCAACATTTGTCAGACAAATAAAACAAACCACGGCGACTGGCACACTGACGCCCTGCTGTCCGCAAACAATCCGGAGAGTGTCGGGTGGCATTCAAACACAAACCAGGAGACCTCGATATTTTCCTATCGCATCCCTTGAGGCTTGCTTTCGGGCCTCCATAAATACACACAGGATGTCATATCTCAGCAGGGTCTGTGCTATCTCTCGGCGAGCATCCAGCCTCTCTGCCGGTGACCTCTTTACATGGTCTGTGGTAGGTGAAGTTTAATGCTATGGAAACAACCACAGCTCTGTGTTTGATGGAGGAGGAGAGGAGAGAGAAATAGAGGTCGGGCAACGTTCTTGTTATTTTAATGAAGGAATAATAATAGGAGTGAGATAACCTGGTGAGATATCACAGATGAGGAGGAAAAGGGCAAGAATACATACTGTACCGCACAATGCTGCTGCTTTGTCCTGTTCCCATTTTATACTCTCTAATGGGGCAGTTATAGAGGAATCGTATATGATGGATATCATCACTGAGTTCTATATGTTCTGCCCAGTGGAGTATCAGAAGTCTTGAGGACCCTCCGTGAAATATTAAGCAGCACAACTGTTTTCAACATTGATTATAATAAGAAATATTTCTTGAGCTGCAAATCAGCATATTAGAAGGATTTCTGAGGGATCATGTGACACTGAAGACTAGATGAATGATGCTGAAAATTCAGCTTTGATCACAGGAATAAATTACATTTTACTATATATTCACATAGAAAACAGCTATTTTAAATTGTAATAATGTTAAAAAACATTGTTTTACTGTATTCTTTCATCAAATAAATGCAGCCTTGTTGAGCATAAGAGACTTCTTTCAAAAGCATTTAAAAAATCTTAACAACCCTAAACCTTTAAACGGGAGTGTATGTTTCTTACAAACTATAGGTAGAACATTTACTGTACAAATCCTGTTGAATATTAATAGGCCAATATGTTTCCACATATTAACTCTATCCATTTTAAATCTCTATCAATAAAGAAAAGTGACTGAGGGACTCTCACATACACAAAAGCCCTATTCGCACAGGATTAGAATTATCTGGGGAATTCGTGTGATTTCGAAATTACCCCCGACACGCACGGGATAAGCAAAGCCTATTTTTTTTCCCCGAATTTACTGACTTATCTCCCAGATGTGCACTATTTTGGATAGGCTATTGGAAATGTCTTGTTGTTATAGGTCTAGCTGTATGATACATCATAAAGAGAAGAATGTTCCTTACCGCATGTTGCTACATGTCATCCATCTCCAATAAATCAATAAGTCAATAAATCAAAACGGTCAGATAACTAAATAAAAACAATATCAAGAGACAAAAACACTCATTATTAGGAGTGCCCCCTAATAGTCGACTAAACGTTATTTGACGAGAAGAGGTATAGTCGACCAAAATGTTATTAGTCGGTTAGTCGCAGAAAGAAAGAAAAAACTCCACAGGAAGTGGTGAAGTCACACAGTCTGTGAGGGACAGATCGTTAATGGCGGGTCCTTGTGGTAATTGCAGTATGTTGGGCAGGAAATCCATTGACCTCAAATGTGGCTTATTATTTGAAACAGGTACGTAGTAGCAACTTTACATGGCCGCTCACTAACGTTAACCTAGATAAATGCACGCTATTATTAGGCGAGGGTGGAAGCTAAAGTATTTGCGCGCTTACAGCAAGACATGGAGGCACTAGCGCGATCGCTTTCAAATTTTCCTAATAACAACTTAAAATACTCCATAATTTTTGGTCATACAGATAAGAGTAATACATCATTCGAAACTAAAGGATATACTTTCATTTGTGTAAACTCACAATAAAAACAAAACATTGTGCTTTTGTAAAACAAAGAAAACAAACAGGATGCCATTTTCTGTTGTCCCGGTTTCCTTTCCATGAAGTTAGTTGAGCGTGTCACAAAAATTAATCCAAACTCAGCATATAGGCTACTAGCAAGCTCTTGCGTGCCATCTGAACTCGCCAATGGCGAGTCGCCATTCTTGTTTTGGGTTGGTGCATAGATCGTCTCTTCTTCTTCTGCTCTTTTTCTTGTTGTGGCGGTTAGCAATTACCGAGCATGCCCCCTTCTGGTTTGGAGTGTGGATGGCATGCGACAGACTGTATTTGCCATCTGACTGTATGCACTGAACCGTCTTCATCTATTTCTGTAAACTAACAATAGCAACAAAATGTTGTGCTTTTGTAAAATAAAGGAAACAAACAGGATGCGTTTCTTCCACCTCGGTCTCCGTGAACTACAGCGCATCACAAAAATGAACCGAAACTCAGGCTACTTACCTCACTAACATGAGATGCATATCTATAGAAAGCTTGAAATGTATACTTTTAAATGAACCAATACAAAACAAATACTCTCTGTGGAAATGGCGAGTCAGCATCATCAACTTCACAGACCCTGATTTAGGAAACACTCATTTATTAATAAATAATGTCTCCTTGCTATTTTTTGACACATTCATAATCATTACTTTTGCTGGTGCTCATTATCACACTCACACATAGCCTACGCATTAAAACCCAAGTCAAATTATTTTAGTAGTCCACCCAAAAACTACAATTTTGTCATCATTTACTCACCCTCATGACATTTTATCCTTGAAGCACACACACACAAAACTTTTGAAGAATATTCCTGACAAAATATAGCTGAAAATCTTTTCCACGGAAGAATTTAAATCTCATTTACACTTTTTAGGTGTGTCTCTAAATGTGTCTACGGATCCATTATGGGTGTTTAGAAGCAGATTTATTCAGTAATATATTTTCCAATAGGAACCACCAGTGTTCAGAATTTCAAATGGTGTATATGATGTGCTGATTGTGATGAGCACATTAGAATTCTCTCTAACGCAGGTCTGCCACCTCCAGCTGGAGTCCAACGGGACTCACTCAAATTAGAGTCAAATACGGTGAGTCATACAGAATAATACATCGATAAACACAGACGGATGGATGGATGAATAGAGAAAGGAATTGCTGTATATTTGCAGAGAACACTTCACATAAAAATGCCAAAAAACAAAACAATTTAGCATAATGATTTTTGCATGTGTAAACGCCACTCACATTCTCTTCAGAGAATGTACAAATTTTGTTTAGAAATGTATCAATACCACATGTATCAGTGATTTTTTGTCACATAAATACCATGATAATCACTAAGTAACATAACACATAGATTACATCAAAGTACCTTGGTATTAGTATCTGATACTATCACTGTACTGTGGTACTGCCTCAGTAGCTTTAAGTAAAGTAAATGTGTGCATGTGTACATCATTGCTCCTGTTTTCATATAGATAGGCACTAATGAAGCACCTTGTCAAATGAAGGGAAAAAAGCAGCAGCAAACTCATCATTTTTCCTGCCAAACATGTTGTCTCTCTCTCACGTACACATATGCAAATACATTTTCCTCATCAGTATACTCCAAACGTATACAACAACACAGCCTTTCACCTTTAGCTTTAGACTGCTGTAGGAATCCATTAAAACCCTGTAAAGCTGTAACCTTCACACACACACCATCTATCGTTGATTGTCACCTATTTTATGGTTACTCACACGCTAAAAATTTTCTAATTTGTGTCACTCTTGAAAAAGGTCCAAGAAGACAGCTACTTTCTCACATCTGTTATGATTCATAACTCAGTCTTTGTCTAAATTTATATAATGCACGCTCCTCTACATTCAAGAGGACAAGCCGGAGTCTCTATATGGGCTTTAATGTGGCACAGATATGATATATGAAGTCATATTACAGCACAGCTCACAGTCTAAATCACAGTGTCTTATGTAAGCTTCTTTAATATACTTTATGTAATATTGGACTCTGAAAGCACATTGTAATAACTAGCCTGTCATTTTATGTAGTGTATATGTGAGAAGAACACAATAAACTAGAGAATGTTCACAGCATAGCGACTACCGCAAACTTCCTGATAAACACATTATGAAGATTAATCATGACTGCAAATGCACAGACCAGGGGCATACTGTTTTTTGCACTATGTACACACACAAAAAAAACATATTTTTTTTAAACATTTTTTTTAAAATTAGAAATATGCTAGCTAGACTAGCTAGAACAATAGAATGATAGATAGAACAATGTTCGATAGATAGACAGACTGACTGACTGACCGATTGATTGATTGATTGATTGATTGATACATAGACAAATAGACAAGACAGCCAGACAGACAGACGATGACAGATAGATAGATAGATAGATAGATAGATAGATAGATAGATAGATAGATAGATAGATAGATAGATAGATAGATAGACCAGACAGAGAAAACGACAGACAGACAAATAGGTAGATATATCGACAAAACAATAGATAGATAGATAGATAGATAGATAGATAGATAGCTAGATAGACAGATAGACAAAATGACAGACAGACAGACAGACAGAGAGACAGATAGATAGATAGATAGATAGACAGACAGACAGATATATTGACAAAACGACAGACAGACAGACAGACGATAGATAGATAGATAGATAGATAGATAGATAGATAGATAGATAGATAGATAGATCAAATTATGAATTAGAAGAATATCTCCAAAGTGTCAAAAACACAAAGCAGAGACGGATCCTGACCAAGTATAGGCTCAGTGAGCACAGTCTAGCCATCGAGACCTGCAGACACAGAAAGAACTAGTTACCCAGAGAGCAAAGGGTGTGTGTTCACTGTAGGACAGATGAGATCGAGACAGAGATGCACTTCCTCCTTCACTGCCACAAATACATACCTATAAGAGATCTCTACTTAAACAAATTAAAAAACAATAAAGAACTTTACAGCCATGACTGAAGTAGAACAAATAAAAATAATATTAGTAGAGGGACAGACAGCAGCACTGGCTGAGAGATACATGTGGACGTGCCACAGCCTGAGAGACAGCAGGTGAATGTGTGTAATGTGTGTATTGTGTCTGACCTCAGTGTGTTTCCCTACTGTCCACCACAGTGACCCTCAGTATGTGTGTGTGTATATATGTTAAAACACTGGTATAAGACATGTTCTAATTTGTTACACTGTTAATTTAAGTTTAAGTTATGTTATAATATTTGATAGTGTTATAATATTTGATAATATTTTCTTCTATTATACAGATGTTTTTATTTTTTTATTTTTTTATGTATATATGCTTTGGCAATATTGTATTATTTACAGTCATGCCAATAAAGCAATTTTGTATTTGAATTTGAATTATAGATAGCCAAAACGACAGACAGACAGATAGACAGATAGACAGACAGATAGATAGATAGATAGATAGATAGATAGATAGATAGATAGATAGATAGATAGATAGATAGATAGACAGACCAGACAGAGAAAATAACAGACAGATAGATAGATATAACGACAAAACGATAGATAGATAGATAGATAGCCAAAATGACAGACAGACAGACAGACAGATAGATAGATAGATAGATAGATATATCGACAAAACGATAGATAGATATAACGACAAAACGATAGATAGATAAATAGATAGATAGATAGCCAAAATGACAGACAGACAGACAGATAGATAGATAGATAGATAGATATATCGACAAAACGATAGATAGATATAACGACAAAACGATAGATAGCCAAAACGACAGACAGACAGACAGACAGACAGACAGACAGATAGATAGATAGATCGACAAAACGATCGATAGATAGATAGATAGATAGATAGATAGCCAAAACGACAGACAGAAAGACAGACAGACAGACAGACAGACTGATAGATAGATAGATAGATAGATAGATAGATAAAACAACAGACAGACAGAAAGACAGACCGACAGACAGAAAGACAGACAAAACGACAGACAGACAGACAGACAGACAGATAGATAGATAGATAGATAGATAGATAGATAGATAGATAAAACAACAGACAGACAGAAAGACATACCGACAGACAGAAAGACAGACAAAACGACAGACAGACAGACAGACAGACAGACAGACAGACAGATAGATAGATAGATAGATAGATAAAACAGACAGACAAAAAGACAGAAAGACAGACCGACAGACAGAAAGACAGACAGATAGATAGACAAAACGACAGACAGACAGACAGACAGACAGATAGATAGATAGATAGATAGATAGATAGATAGACCAGACAGAGAAAACGACAGACAGACAGACAGACAGACAGACAGATAGATAGATAGATAGATAGCCAAAACGACAGACAGACAGACAGACAGACAGACAGACAGACAGATAGATAGATAGATAGATAGATAGATAAAACAACAGACAGACAGAAAGACAGACAAAACGACAGACAGAAAGACAGACAAAACGACAGACAGATAGATAGATAGATAGATAGATAGATAGATAGATAGGATGAGAAGGTGGCAGTTTCGCTGAGATAATGAAAAAATTCTAGCTTTAAACAACAGTAGGCAGTTTACAGTATCCTAGTATGTACTCAGATACGAATTCAGTTAAAAGACTACATTCTCCATCCTCAGACTGCGTTCTAATTAGACCCCAGACTCTCTCCTTACATGGCTTGCTAAAACACATTGATTGAACTTTCTAATATAATGTTTATTGACTAATCTGTGAAGGTTAGCATTAGCATTAGTGCTAGTCAAGGGCCCCCAGTGATTCGTAGCGAACCACGTTTAGCCTAAAAGAGGTTTTAATCCCTGCGGCGTTCAGCCTTTGATCTAGACTAAATCACTGCACTTCCACCCATCATACTAAGATGCACAATATAACTAATGGAATAAAGAATGAAAGAGATGGGGATTGGGCCAGGAAATACAAGTTTGAAGCAGCTTTAAAGACACTTGTAAGGATTTAGCAATTTCCTGAGAGACACATAGGGTTGGCACATCATTTTAATGGGTTTTCCGAGTCCTCTGTGAGATGGGATGTCATCCATTGCTCCTTCCAGTGCACTAACATCAAGCTTGACCTGTGTTATTATAAATACAGCAATGCAGTTGAATGAAGCACCACCTGAACGCTGCATGTCACTGCAACGCGAGTTTATAGCCCGCTCCGCACAAGGTCCTGCGGGACAGAGAGTAAGGAAATGAATCATGGACATTTTGATAGAGTCAGCTGGTTTCTGAGGGCACAAGGGCACATGCTGATGAATAAGAGAGCGAGAGACACAGGATATCAGTGCTACAGATTTAGATGACACCTAAACCACTTACATTGATTTAACATAGGAGCTGTTGTCACTGTATCTTATGTAAAAACGAAAAGAAAAAGCGGTCTATTTTAAGTCTGATCAATCTCAGTGTTCCACAGCATTATGCAAACAACATGCACTTCATGTACATTGTCTTATATTTCAGGAAAACAAAACAATTATGCAACCTCAATGCGACATGGCACAGGAAATGCAATAGTAATACAACTTAAAACAGTTATAAACATATATAAACATATACCATAGTAAGCATAGCTTCCATCAAAACACCATTGTTTTTACAGTTATTATCATAAATTAATGTCAATGACATTGACAGTTTACGCACAGATATGGAAGTAGGAAACGAAGAGCGGATAACATTTTGGAAGATGTTTGTGCAAAAATTCAAAGAACTCTCCACACCAGCCCCATCAAGAAACCGAACTATTGTAACCGCAGGAAACAGGGTTACACTGGGTTAAAAACTTCAATTTCCCGCTACAGCTGGAGGAGCTGCTCGCAGTGTGTGTGCAGTAATGTGCTCTGCTGTGGAGACGAGGATAATAAACCTGTTTATGGGGCTGTTTTATGAGAGGGATGTTTTATAGTGGGTGGCAACGGCCCTGGGGACAGAAGCTGTCGCTGTTAGCCACTGTTGCTAACTAATGTTTATTAATATTGAACATCGCAAAATGGCTAACGTCATATGAGGTATTTAAAAGCATAAATACAGCTGTCTAGATCGGTGAAAACGTCAAAACATACTGATCTCTGACAATGTTAGTTATTAATTAAGTCAAAAATGAAAAACTTTTCCAGTCTGATGTACAGGTCTAATTTCAAATAAAAATAAGAATAAAATTAACTTTTTGAGGCCAGTGTGTATGTGTGTGTGTGTGTGTGTGTGTGTGTGTGTGTGTGTGTGTGTACACACACACACACACACACACACACACACAGTATATACACCGATCAGGCATAACATTACGACCACCTTCCTAGTATTGTGTTGGTCCCCCTTTTACTGCCAAAACAGCCCTGACCCGTCGAGGCATGGACTCCACTAGACCCCTGAAGGTGTGCTGTGGTATCTGACACCAAGATGTTAGCAGCAGATCCTTTAAGTCCTGTAAGTTGTGAGGTGGAGCCTCCATGGATCGGACTTGTTTGTTCAGCACATCCCACAGATGTTCGATTGGATTGAGATCTGGGGAAATTGGAGGCCAAGTCAACACCTCAAACTCGTTGTTGTGCTCCTCAAACCATTCCTGAACCATTTTTGCTTTGTGGCAGGGTGCATTATCCTGCTGAAAGAGGCCACAGCCACCAGGGAATACCGTTTCTATGAAAGGGTGTATATGATCTGCAACAATGCTTAGGTAGGTTGTACGTGTCAAAGTAAAATCCAGTTGGATGGCAGGACCCAAGGTTTCCTAGCAGAACATTGCCCAAAACATCACACTGCCTCCGCCGGCTTGCCTTCTTCCCATAATGCATCCTGGTGCCATGTGTTCCCTCGACCATCCACGTAATGTAAAAGAAAACAAACTGTGATGCACTGTGTATTCTGACTCCTTTCTATCAGAACCAGCATTAACTTCTTGAGCAATTTGAGCTACAGTAGCTCATCTGTTGGATCGGACCACACGGGCCAGCCTTCGCTCCCCATGTGCATGAGTGAGCCTTGGTCACCCATGACCCTGTCGCTGGTTCACCACTGTTCCTTCCTTGGACCACTTTTGATAGATACTGACCACTGCAGACCGGGAACACCCCACAAGAGCTGCAGTTTTGGAGATGCTCTGACCCAGTCATCTAGCCATCACAATTTGGCCCTTGTCAAACTCACTCAAATCCTTACGCTTGCCCATTTTTCCTGCTTCTAACACATCAACTTTGAGGACAAAATGTTCAGTTTAAACAGCTCATTTGCTCATTTCTGTAGAGACTTCAGAAGGATACCAGCATCAGGAACAAGTGGATGTTTATACTGTTTCCTATGCAACGACGTTAGCCAATCATAACAGTGGCCATTTACTGACAAGCCTTAAAGGACCCGCCCCTTAAAAACGGATCATTTCAGACAGAGGGTCAGAATGAGGGTTGAAAATAGTCATTCCACATATATATTTATTTTGGGGGGCAAAAAACTTTATTAACATCAATATGAACCTCAACGAATATTAAAATAAAAATAAAAAATCCATGTCATGACGTACAGGTAGATGGATGATAGCAAGACAGAATGCAGGTATGTATGTGTATTTCTGTAAGATTTTTTTTTTTATTGCAGAAGTGGAGCAGCTTTAAAAATATACAGCTGTCTTTTGGGTGTTATGGCAACAAGGAACCACTATCTGCTATCACACACAACACAAATTTTCAAAAGGAAGCCTACATCGCAAAGGGAGTGGGCACCATAAAGCAACTCCATTCCTAGCCAAAGGCGAACTAGATGTATAAAGCAATCAGAAAGCAATTTTTGTCTAGACCTCTAATCCCTGCAAATAAAAATTAGCCAATCAATACAGACGGAAACAGCTCATTTTGACAAGCCTTCAATCAAATACATGTTCAGCTTTATTTCTCTTCAACGACAAGAGATTCAATCTTTCTGCGGATCATTACTGTTCTCTCATTATTTTACTTCTTTAGCACATGAAAAGGAATCTGAAAAGCAGGACTGAAATAAAAAATGGAAGCGAAAGAAAGGGAAAATCAGAATTATGCTCAGAATAGCATACTACCATTATACTACATATTACTGTATGCTTCAAATCTTCTTTTTCAAATTTTTACAAGAAAATGTATTTTTGTGTCCAAGCACACTTGGCAATAAAGCTCTTTCTAATTCTGATTCCAATTACACTCTGATTCCAATTTCAGGAAGGATGCATTAAATTGATCAAAAGTGACAATATAGACATTTATAATGTTGCAAAAGCTTTCTATTACAGATAAATGCTGTTCTTTTGAACTATTCATCAAATAATCCTGAAAAAAACAACTGTTTTCAACATTGATAATAATAATAAATGTTTCTTGAGCAGCAAATCAGCATATTAGAATGATTTCTGAAGGATCATGTGACACTGAAGACTGGAGTAATGATGCTGAAAATTCAGATTTAATCACAGGAATAAACTGCATTTTAAAATATATTCAAATAGAAAACAATTATTTTAAATTGTAAAAATATTTTACAATATTACTGTTTTGCTATATTTTGGATCAAATAAATGAAGCCTTGGTGAGCAGAAGAGACTTCTTTTAAAACATTAAAAAAAATTACAGTTCTAATAATTTTAGACACCACTGTATATATATATACACACACACACACACACATAAAAATTAAAAATAACTAAATGTGTAACATAAGAGGTCATTTGACAACAAGCATACTTTTATGCTGTATCCCAAAAGTTACATGAAAATATGTGAATGGAAACCTAGTTAACAATTTTTTGTCTCTAAAATATTACAAAAGACTTTTTATAATTTTTTTTTTTTTTTTTTAAAGTTCCATCTAAATAAATTGATTGCATAATCTAATTTCCCAAAAAGAATATTGTTTAGAATAATGGATTCTAAACAACATAGAAATGCCACAATTTCCATTAAAAATAATGGCTAGTGCAGTGGCTGTGATATACTTAAACTTACCAACATCCATTGCCATGGTTTTTGGAATGACTTATCTTGAGAGGAAAAAAAAAATTACGTTTTAGTCACATAACATCAGTTAATGGAAACACCGTCATTTCGCAACAGTTTTGCGCAAATCTGAAATGGAAACCCAGCTACTGAAACTAAAATAAAACTAAATATACCTGAAAATTAACTTATGCTTTTTTTAAATATTACCTTTCATGCAGTTTGTAATATAGCTGTTTGTGAACATAAAAGGTCTGCAAAGTTTTAAAGTTTTAAAGATCAAAGTGTACAACAAATAAAGCTTTTTGTCTCCTAAAAGATAGAACTGATTCAAAATGAGTCATCAGTAATTCCAGTCTCACTTCCTGTTACATACCTATGTAACAAATTTGCATAATGCCAGCCTATGATCTTCATTGGCTGCCCGCAAACAACGTCTACTTTGACCCGCCCTCAAACACTGTAGTTGTAGCTGAGAATGAAAGAGTTTGTTTCATGTTGTCGACATGTCGAGAAGATTCTGTTTTCAGCGCTGCAAATCCATTTCAAAAGGATGAGGACTTACACTATAATTGATACAGAAAAAACTATGCCATCGTTCGTATCACTGTGTTATCGAGTGCTGAGGAAGCCTCTAGAGCTGAAATTAATAGCCGTTTTGTTTCCAACACACGCTGTAAGCAGTAGACCAATCACAACAGACTGAGCCATCTGACCAATCAGAGCAGAGTAGGCTCTCTGAAAGTGTGGGTTTAGAGAGACTGAATCTTCAATCAAACCATTTTCTTTGAGATATGAGTTGATGTGCAATATATATTATGAGAAAATTAAAGTGTTTTTGACCTTGAATGCATGTAAACCTATTGTAGGAGACCTTCAAAACAAAATTAGGAACCTTTAAAATAGCATAATTGGGGCACTTTAAATTCAAAAAACCAAACTAACAACCATAGTATGAAAACAATGTACTATGAACAACCCTAAAGTTTTGCTGTCTGCTGCACAGATGCACTGGTTATTTTTTCATACTACAGCCAGAGTCTGATTCTAAAGCCAAGACTCTGCATTAGTGCAGCAACATTTGCATTTATGACAGCTTAAAATCTGGAGCAAGCTGTAAATATGCACACGCACATAAAACTCAAATGAATATGAGATATAATAAATAAAAAACGTGATCAGTCAAGATCACATTTAGACGCGCTGATGAAAGGCAATCTATCTTTGGCACGAATGCGGCATCACCATGGAGAACAAGCTTAAAGTTTTGCGTTTGTACTTGTGTTGAACTTGCATATACAGACTTCATGTGCACTGCAGTCTTCAGATCTGTTAGTGTGACAATATGTGCGCACACACACACACACACACACACACACACACAAGCACAAGCTGTCAGTCCCTATTTTAAAAGCTCCCTGTTGATTTTTCCATTTCCTATTTATGTGTCATCAGAAAATGTCGTCGTAAGTGTGATGTTTAAATAATGAGACGGGTTCAGATCTGTGACTTCGTTTAATAATTAATGAGCGGAGGCTAATTACCAGAGCGCAAGCTGAGTGCGAGAGGAAGAACAGGATGGAGTCGCAGACGAGTCTCATTGCATGTTCTCTAGATAAACGCAGTGTGCTGTTAGATGGTGGGAGAGACTTCAAATAAATACCCTTTAATAAACATTACACTGAGAGCACAACTCAACTCACAAGCTGTCCAAGGATGGAAGACTAAACTGTGATCTATCACATGCTAATGCATTTCTCAGGCACTCTCTGTAAGCTAACCCAATTAAAAATCCACTTACAAACACTTTGCTAAAGTTTTTAAACATTTACACAAGCATAAGTGTGCAACCTCAAAGTTTTGCATTTCTAGTTTTTTCAATATTACAATATTTTCCTCTTATTCCAGTATAATATGTATAGAGATGACTAGTAACTAACCGCTATACAAACAACAAGTGGTCTGAGTGGCCCATCATGTCTTTGAGTTTGGGGCAGGTTAACCAATTTTGGAAACAATCATTAGTTGTGTTTGCTATGGCATCACTATTACTATACTTTAAGCAAGTGAAATTTGTTTCCATCCAGCATTTTTTAAGTTGTATCCCCACATTTGCATAAAAACATGTGAATGGAAATCTACCTAATGCTAATAACTTTTTTCTGCAAATGACCGAGAATACAAATGCAAATGGAAAAAGTCCCTTCTGAATTTGATTTATAAATTAATTAGCCATAAAGAAGACTTTTTCCCATCATTTACTGACAAACTGAATTAACAGCTGCCATCAGAAGTGAGCTAAATCTGACTAAAAACTCCCTTTGGGAACATCTGTCTGTCATCTATGATTTAAAAAGATTTTTTTTTAATATAAAATGCTAAAGGTTTTCCTTTAGAACAATGAAACTAAAATAAAAACTATATACCAGAAAACTATAACTCAACTAAAAATTATTAAGTCAGTAAAAAACAAAATTAAAAATGAAATATTCCTTTAAACTAAACTGATGCTAGGAAGAAAAAAAAATGTATCAAATATGCAAAAAATTAAAAACCTAATATTCCAGAAAACAATAACTAAATATTTATAGGAAAGATTAATCGAAAACGCTATCCTATGGTTTCACAGACAATGTTTAAGCCTAGTCCCAGACTAAAATGCATGTTTGAGCTGTTTTAAACTAGAGCAACTTAATATGTCAGAGCCATTGTTTTGTCTCAAAATGCACAACAGCAATGTTTTTTTTAAAGTGTTAGTTCACCCAAAAATGAAAATTAATGTCATTAATTACTCACCCTCATGTCGTTCCACAACAGTAAGACCTTTGTTCATCTTCGGAACACAAATTAAGATATTTTTGATGAAATCCGATGGATCAGTGAGGCTCCATTGCCAGCAAGATCATTTCCTTTTTCATTGCCCAGAAAGGTACTAAAAACATATTTAAAACAGTTCATGTGACTACAGTGGTTCAACCTTAAATGTTATAAAGTGACGAGAATACTTTTTGTGTGCCAAAAAAAAAAAAAACGACTTTATTCAACAATATCTAGTGATAGACGATTTCAAAACACTGCTTAATGAAGCTTCGATGCCATACAAATCTTTTGTTTCGAATCAGTGGTTCGGAGCGCGTATCAAACTACCAAAGTCACGCGAACCATTTTGAAATTTCGAAACACTTATGATGTAACAAAGCCTTGTTTACTGAAATCATGTGATTTTGGCGCTCCGAACCACTGATTCGAAACAAATGATTCATAAAGCTTCGAAGCTTCATGAAGCAGTGTTTTGAAATCGCCCATCACTAGATATTGTTGAATAAAGTCGTTATTTTGGAGTTTGTTTGTTTGTTTGTTTTTTTGGTGCAAAAAAATATTCTCGTCGCTTTATAATATTAAGGTTGAACCACTGTAGTCACATGAACTGTTTTAAATATGTCTTTAGTAGCTTTCTGGGCATTGAAAAATGAAATGATCTTGCTGGCAATGCAGGCCTCACTGAGCCATCGGATTTTATCAAAAATATCTTAATTTGTGTTCTGAAGATGAACGAAGGTCTTACGGGTGTGGAACGACATGAGGGTGAGTAATGACTGAATTTTCATTTTTGGGTGAACTAACCCTTTAAGGCACATTTATAAAAGCTACTTAAATATCCTAATTGTACTAAGGCCTAAGCCCTGTCTGTGAAACCAGGCCAATAAGTTAAAAAACTAAATTAAAACTAAATATTTCTGACAATAATAAGGTTGTGTGTCTTCCAAAGCATTTTTTCCGAGGCTAACGTATTTTTCCAATTGTTTTCAGTGGGAGCACCGCGATTTTAAAACGCCAGGAGCGTAACGAGGGGCTGAGCATCTATTTCACGCTGAAGCTCTGAACGCTTGGCATTTTTTTACCAGTCGCCAAGAGAAGAAGAATGTTCAACTTTGGGTAAAACGCAGCGCTCATCGCTGTCACTTTGTACCCAGCCGTCCAATCACAGTGCAGAAGGGGCGGGACAAATATCACACCAACGAACCGCCACATTCTGCTTGTACTACGTCAACAGATGACAACAAAAAGCATAATAACGGAACAAAATAATTTAAAACAAGAGCCAGAGCAAATACTTTACAGTGTATCGGCATTTTTATATAGAAACAGTACAGAAAAAAACTGTCTGTAATACTAGTAACACTACTAAAAAAAAACGCTGCATTGCTGAAGCGCCCTCAAGCGCCCACAGCTAGGCATTTAAAAACGCTTTGGTGGACACACAGCGTAAGGCTACATTCACACTGTCAAGTTTTTGGGAATGACAACTGCCTTTACTTACAGGTGAGAGTCTTGAAATGTCCCATTCACACTGCAAAACTGAAAAGTCTAATCACTTTTGACACAACAACTCGGTCCAATCGAGCCATGAGTTCATCTGTCAAATCTTCATTAACTGACAGAAGAACACAAAACCATCAGGTGACACACAGCTCATATCTCCATCGCGGTAAGTTACCGAAACCACATGTGAAAACTAGCTGTCCAGTCTGGTTCCGTTCACACAGCGCATGTTTTCCGAGAATGCAGATGTGAGTCCCGAAAATGTACAGGTGTGAGTTTGGTTATAGAATGCAGTTGTCACACCAGCAAATAACTGAACTGTGTGTGAACGTAACCGTAATAAGGACTCAAAAACAGGACTGACAACCGTATTCTGCTGCTGTGTGAATGTGGCCAAACTAAACTGAAACATAAAAAAAGAAAACTAAAACTAACAATCATAGTTCAAAGTCAACACTAAATTGGAAAAATGTATTAGAAATTATAAACTAAATAACAAAAAAAAACGAAACTACAATAACATTGCTAGCGACCATGCAAAACATCACAGCAACTGACAAGTCAAGGTTACATTTCTTCAGGAAATCTAAAGATTGCTGCTACTACAGAAATTACACATACATTTAATAATTATTTCAGTTTTTGGTTGACATGTTTTTCCTTTCTCCCTTTGGCATTAATATTTGATTTTCTTCTTAGTTTTATTTCTTTGTAAAATACTAGTTTCTTAAAAGTTTCTTTGTGATTAATAATTGCTGCTGTGAGGAGACCATTTCCCATAACCTCAAACAAACTTTAAACTTAGTTTTCCACTCAGACACCTAAATGTGATAAATGCAGAGGCTTGTGTCGCACTGAAACGTCCCCCTCAGGTCCCAATGAAAGCCAGAGACCGTTAGTTGACCGTGTGTCACTGCTTTAATGCAATAAGCAGAGGAAGAGAGAGAAAGAGAGCGGCTAAATGCTGCAGATGGATCGGCTGTGCAGACTGGCTCTTTCTCTCTCTCTCACACGTCTGTCTACTGTGGGCTAATGCCTGTTGATTTACGATCATGGCACGGGAAGACCGCAGTGTTTGTTGTAATCCTCTCGGCTCAAAACTGCAAGGACTATTAGTGCAGCTCAGCACAATATACACAGCCAGGGCACTTCACCAAATCACACCGAAACAACGGCGACAAAATCAACAGCTGTGTCAGTGTCCCTGCAACCATTAACGCCCAAGCTTTCCCCGAAACGCCCGCCAATGGCCGCTGCACGGGAAGCTTGTCCGGATGAGGTCTCAGCACTAAAGTAAAGTAAAGAAATTGCATCCTATTCTATCCAGTCACAGTCAACATGGGTAAATATGACATCAAATATAACTCTGAGAACAAATATGAGTCATGTTAATGCATACTTCACTGAAGAAATGATTTAATGAGTTTTTGATTAGTCTTTTTTGACTTGTTTTTCAGTAAAAAATAAAAATATCTGAAAAACAAGATACATTTACTCATGCAACAGTGCATGTGTCATTAAGGCTTGTTTTTGTAGACTGTTTCTTAAATTTAAGTGTATTTTGTCTAAATTTTTCACTTGTTTATACTTAAGACAAAATACAGTCATCAATATACTTTCTCTGTAAAAAACAAGACTTACAATATCTTATGCATCCAAATGTATCTTGTTGAAAGGATTTTTGGATATTTTAACTGGACAATAAGACTAACATACACGGTAAGAATAATATTTTTGCAGTGTTTTGCTACTAACACAACTCTTAAATATCTTTCAAAGATTCAATGCTGTGAACTTTGGCGACTACATATGGAAGCTTGTTTCCACCACTGAATAAAAAATAAAAAGGCAATTGTGACTTTTTCTCTCACGATTCTGACATTTTTTTTCTCAGAACTGATTGATATAAACTCGCAATTGTGAGTTATAAAGTCAGAACTGCGTGATATAAACTCTCAATTGCGAGAAATAAAGTTAGAATTGTGGGACATAAACTCGCAATTGCAAGTTATAAAGTCAGAATTGCAAGATATAAACACAATTGCAAGTTATAAAGACAGAATTGCGGGATATAAACTTGCAATTCAGACTTTTTCCTCACAATTCTGACTTTTCTCAGAATTGTGTGATATAAACTCACAATTGTGAGTTATAAAGTCAGAATTGCGGGATATAAACTCGCAATTGAAAATTTATAAAGTCAGAATTGTGAGATATAAACTCACAATTGCAAGTTATAAAGTCAGAATTGCGGGATATAAACTCAAAATTGCAAGTTATAGTCAGAATTGCGAGATATAAACTCACAATTAAAAAGTTACAAAGTCAGAATTGCAAGATATAAACTCGCAATTAAAAAGTTATAAAGTCAGAATTGCGAGATATAAACTCGTAATTGCAAGTTATAAAGTCAGAATTGCGGGATATAAACTCGCAATTGCAAGTTTTAAAGTCAGAATTGCGAGATATAAACTCAAAATTGCAAGTTATAGTCAGAATTGCGAGATATAAACTCGCAATTGAAAAGTTACAAAGTCAGAATTGCGAGAAATAAACTTGCAATTAAAAAGTTACAAAGTCAGAATTGCGAGATATAAACTCGCAATTGCAAGTTATAAAGTCAGAATTGCAAGATATAAACTCACAATTGCAAGTTATAAAGTCAGAATTGCGGGATATAAACTCGCAATTGCAAGTTTTAAAGTTAGAATTGCGTGATATAAACTCGCAATTGCAAGTTATAAAGTCAGAATTGCGAGATATAAACTCGCATTTGCAAGTTATAAAGTCAGAATTGCGTGATATAAACGCACAATTGAAAAGTTATAAAGTCAGAATTGCGAGATATAAACTCACAATTGAAAAGTTATAAAGTCAGAATTGCGAGATATAAACTCGCAATTGCAAGTTATAAAGTCAGAATTGCAAGATATAAACTCAAAATTGCAAGTTATAGTCAGAATTGCGAGATATAAACTCGCAATTGAAAAGTTACAAAGTCAGAATTGCGAGAAATAAACTTGCAATTAAAAAGTTACAAAGTCAGAATTGCGAGATATAAACTCGCAATTGCAAGTTATAAAGTCAGAATTGCAAGATATAAACTCACAATTGCAAGTTATAAAGTCAGAATTGCGGGATATAAACTCGCAATTGCAAGTTTTAAAGTTAGAATTGCGTGATATAAACTCGCAATTGCAAGTTATAAAGTCAGAATTGCGAGATATAAACTCGCATTTGCAAGTTATAAAGTCAGAATTGCGTGATATAAACGCACAATTGAAAAGTTATAAAGTCAGAATTGCGAGATATAAACTCACAATTGAAAAGTTATAAAGTCAGAATTGCGAGATATAAACTCGCAATTGCAAGTTATAAAGTCAGAATTGCAAGATATAAACTCAAAATTGCAAGTTATAGTCAGAATTGCGAGATATAAACTCGCAATTGAAAAGTTACAAAGTCAGAATTGCGAGAAATAAACTTGCAATTAAAAAGTTACAAAGTCAGAATTGCGAGATATAAACTCGCAATTGCAAGTTATAAAGTCAGAATTGCAAGATATAAACTCACAATTGCAAGTTATAAAGTCAGAATTGCGGGATATAAACTCGCAATTGCAAGTTTTAAAGTTAGAATTGCGTGATATAAACTCGCAATTGCAAGTTATAAAGTCAGAATTGCGAGATATAAACTCGCATTTGCAAGTTATAAAGTCAGAATTGCGTGATATAAACGCACAATTGAAAAGTTATAAAGTCAGAATTGCGAGATATAAACTCGCAATTGCAAGTTTTAAAGTCAGAATTGCGTGACATAAACTCACAATTGAAAAGTTATAAAGTCAGAATTGCGAGATATAAACTCGCAATTGCAAGTTTTAAAGTCAGAATTGCGAGATATAAACTCGCAATTAAAAAGTTACAAAGTCAGAATTGCGAGATATAAACTCGCAATTGCAAGTTTTAAAGTCAGAATTGCGGGATATAAACTCGCAATTGCAAGTTTTAAAGTCAGAATTGCGAGATATAAACTCGCAATTGCAAGTTATAAAGTCAGAATTGCAAGATATAAACTCACAATTGCAAGTTATAGTCAGAATTGCGAGATATAAACTCGCAATTGAAAAGTTACAAAGTCAGAATTGCGAGATATAAACTCGCAATTGCAAGTTATAAAGTCAGAATTGCGAGATATATTCTCTCGCAATGGAAAAGTTATAAAGTCAGAATTGCGAGGTATAAACTCGCAATTGCAAGTTAGTCAGAATTGCGAGATATAAACTTGCAATTGAAAAGTTATAAAGTCAGAATCGCGGGATATAAACTTGTAATTGAAAAGTTATAAAGTCAGAATTGCGAGATATAAACTCGCAATTGCAAGTTATAAAGTCAGAATTGCGTGATATAAATTCGTAATTCTGACTTTTTCTCGCAATTTCAAGTTTATATCTTGCAAATCTGACTTCTTTTCTCAGAATTATGAGATATAAACTCGCAATTGTGAGTTATAAAGTCCAATTCTGAGGAAAGAAGGACTTGCAATTGCGAGTTTACTGTATATCTCGCAATTCTGACTTTATAACTCACAATTGCAAGTTTATATCATGCAATTCTAGGAAAAAAAGTCAGAATTGTGAGATAAAAAATAAAAGAAAATCGCAATTACCTTTTTTTTTAATTCTGTGGTGGAAACAAGCTTCCATAACTATTTGGTAAAATCCATCAACGCTAAGTACTTCAGAAATGCTCGACAGGTCTCATTCATGGAACAAACAAAATTATTTTCAGTGTAAATCATTCACAAACCGTGCTTTATCAATGATTTACACAATTCTTTCTGCTAATATGTAATAAATGAGGCTCGTTGTATCAGTCTGGTACCTTGAAAACAAGAAGAATGGACTGAAAAAAATAATAATAATAAAATGCACACTGACTGCCATACATTATGAAGAGAATTTGTTAAATTAAGCATATTTTTCGAATTTATTTTCATAATTTACACATTCATCTAAAACCAAATTTAGTTAAGCTTATAAAATAATAAGCTAAGAAAAAAATATTCAATTGGATTAATTCAAAATCTAGCACAAAAAAAACCTTGTAATTCTCGCTCATCACAAAAGAAAGAAATGTTTCAAATGAATGTCGTAAGTGTTTTCAGATAATCGTTACTGTATCTTGTTAGTCAAGTCCACAGGATCCTCGTATACAGTGTTTACATCATGCAGTTCACACATCCTGACACTTGCTTCACTGCTTCATTGTGAACAAACTCAACAGCTTCTTTGTTTCTTTCTGAATGTATATCGGTGGCTGTTTTGTTCATCTCAAGTGATCAATATGCGGAAGCTCCAGCGTTATTCACTCTTCTCCTATGTTCTGTGCTTGTTGCTCTTTCAATAGAGTGGGGTTGAACCAACAGTTCATTTAGCAATGATTCTAAAACATTTAACACACAACTGACTAATATTACCATACAATATTTACTGTATTCACGCTACCATTCAAATGCTTGGGGTCAGTAATATTTTTCTTACTTATTTTTAAAGAAATGTATACTTTCATCCAACAAGGATGCATTAAATTGATCGAAAGTAACAGTTAATAGATACAATTTTACAAAAAAATTATATTTCAAATAAATGCTGTTCTTTTGAACTTTCTATTCATTAAAGAATATATAAAATGTGTAATGGTTTCCAAAAAAATATTAAGCAGCACAACTATTTTCAGCATTAATAATAAAAAAAAAAAAACATGTCTTGAGCAGCAAATCAGCATATTAGAATGACTTCTGAAGACCGGAGTAATGATGCTGAAAAATCTTTGTCATCAGGAATAAATTACATTTTAACATATATCAAATAGAGAAGAGTTACCAATCCCAAACTTTTGAACTGTAGTGTGTGTGTATATATATATATATATAATTTTTTTTTCTTCTTTTTTGACAGGTCTAACATGTCTCGAGCACAAACACTAACCACTGCATTGTAGCTCCAACTGTTTTTAATATTATGTAAATGCGCAAGGGCTACAAATTGATATCAAATACAACCTGCAATCAGAAAAATATCAAGCACAACCTTAAAACATTGGTTCTTAACATGTAAAATCCAGGTCCTCAAGCAAAACTAGAGAATCACTGCTTTACAACACACCGAATAGATTCTATACAACTAAACCAAGAGTAAAACTCAACACTGGCAGACTGTACAGAAATGGCTGCAGACAAAGCTGAAAGCATGAATGTGCAAAATCAGGCAGAGGAAGAGAGGAACAGCAGAGCTGGATGACTCCGTTCCTGGTATACTTTGCCGGAGGGCAGCTATAAGATGAGATGTCTGTGTGTGTGTGAGTATGTGTGTGTGTGTGTGAGAGAGAGAGAGAGATTGCCGCAGTGTCTGAGGCACATACTCTTCTGCTAACAGTTGGACACTCCATGTTATTCTGAACATGTCAAACACTCTTTCACTTTCCCCTTTCCTCAGATATTTTATTTAAGTATACACTTTCTTTCAGATGTTTTTCCTACAGTTCCTTTGGAGAAAGCAAATCAGACAATTGTTTACATACAATAAGACTACAGAGCTATACATCAAATGTGGATGTCACAGATCAGATCATTTAGTTTGAAATGTTTGAGATCTCTGACATTTAATCTCAGACGTACCTCAAAATCTGAGCACAGTTTGACATGTTGTTGAGATTTTGTCTAAAACTCTAGAACTGACATATTTGAGGTCTTTTAAGGAGAGAAAGTCTCGATTTTGTTTTCTAACATTCAACATTGCTGTCTAGGAAGGGGGGGAAATTTGATATTAAAGGAATAGTTGATGCAAAATCAAAATTCTGTTAATGTTCACTCACCCTCATGTCGTTTCAAACCTTACTTTTGTTTTTTAGTTGAACACAAAGTTATAGCAGAATGTTCATGCTGCTCTTTTCCATGCAATGCAAGTGTATGGTGACCATTGTTTTTGAGCTTCAACAATGAAAAAAGTACTATAAAAATAGTCAATATGATTCTTCTTGTCTTCTGAAGCAACACAGCTTTGTGAGAGGAATTGACCGAAATTATATTTGAGAGCTATGGCAGAAAAGATCTGTCAATTCCTCACACAAAGCTGTCATATGACTTCAGAAGACTTGGAATATAGTGCATGAGTCTTATAGGCTACCTTTATGATTATTACGATAATTATACAGATGACAAAAGGGTGTGTAAACGATAACAGAATTTTCACTTCTGGGTGTCTATGCCAAAAATGAAACTATAAGGAAATGTTCTCACCTACACATCTGTTCATGTCTTTTTCTGTCTATCCCTTAATATATACACTACCGTTCAAAGTTTGGGGTCGGTAAGATTTTCTAAAGTGTTTGAAAGAATCTCTTCTGCTCACCAAGGCTGTATTTATTTGATCAAAAATAGAGTAAAAACAGTAATGTTGTAAAACATTATTACAATTTAAAATAACTGTTTTCTATTTGAATATATTTTGAAATATAATTTATTCCTGTGATCAAAGCCTCCAGTCTTCAGTGTCACATGATCCTTCAGAAATCATTCTAATATGCTGATTTGCTGCTCAAAAAAACATTTCTAATTATTATCAATGTTGAAACATGCTTCATATTTATGTGGAATCCGTGACACATTTTTTTTTCAGGATTATCTGATGACTAGAAAGTTTGTTTGAAATAGAAATCTATTGTAAAATTATAAAAGTTGCATTTGATCAATTTAGTACGTCATTTCTGAAAAAGTAATTTCTTTCAATAAAAAGAAAATCTTACTGACCCAATACTTTTGAACGGTAGCATATCACACAAGAACAATTATTCTGACTCACATTTTTACCAATCCTGACACATGGCTTAACAATTACTGTACACACTATAACACACACAAACTTGTACTTTTGCATGCTGGGATGCAGTCAAGCCCATTTCACAGCAGAAGTGGAACCTATTATAGAGTCATTGTTTCGCAGATGCCCTGCCACAGTTTGAAGGCCCCCCGCATGTTGTTGAGCCTGCGAGCTGGCAACAGATTGGTCCAATTGTACGGTGAGTGGGCAGGTTCAAGTGATCTCGCTGCTAAAACGTCCAACTGAACCCCCTGAAACGTGTTCTGACACCGCGACGGGTGGCACTTGCAAATTTTGCACTATATGATGGAGAACGGGTGGCAGCCGGTGATGAAATTACATTTGGAAACAAAACAAAAGATGTTGTGTATGCCTCTGTGCTCTTTTTCCATCCCTGACAGATGCGAGATTTGTATGAAAGGATAGCTCAATGTCATCGATCGCTTGCAGGCAATTAATGTCCTGCTTAATTGCTTAAGTCTATCAACGGCTTTTAATTTGGCTCGCATGCGGATCTCTTCTCTCTTTTGCTGCATTCGCAAGACACTCAACCAACATATGCAAATAACTGCCTCAAGTGAGATATTACATCCTAGGGCCGGATTCATGAAAATCTTTTAGGAAAGAAAATTAATGTCAGATTCTAAGAACTCGCAATTCTGAGAAATAAAGTCAGATTTGCGATATAAACTTGCAGTTCTGAGAAATCGTCAGATTTGCGACATATAAACTCGCAATTCTGAAAAATTAAGTCAGAATAGCGAGATATAAACTCTCAATTCTGAAAAATAATGTCAGATTTGCAATATATACTCACAATTCTGAGAAATAAATTCGGATTTGTGACATGTAAACTCAGTTTATATTAGTTATAAGAAGGATATTTTGGAAAGCATTTTGGAAAGCATCAAAAACAGAGTCATTTTCCTCTTTTGCACTCCAACAGATAATAAGACTAAAAAAAAAAAAAAAAATGAAAATTTTCAACATGACTACCCTACTCTCCCTACTGATTTTTCCCTTCTGCTTCTGTTGCCGTGGAAACAGTAAGCGATGTTCAACAGGGCTAGAGAAAGAGAGAAATAAATCGCCGCCAGTCTCATTCTCACCCACTGAGAGCATATGTGTGATCAAATATTTGACTTCTGTTTGACACATATATGTGTTCGGATATGCCAGCCTATGGGCTGAGGAGGTAATGGCGTGAAGGACAGCTTCAGTGTGGGAATGAAGGTTGCCAATGTTTTGAAAATCTGTGATATCTAAGTTTTTTTTTTTTTTTTTTTGAGGACTAAACAAAATCTTTTTACAAGTCAATATTACCAGATAAAAGTTCATACTGCCTGAAATTTCTACATATTATTATGCAGAAGTCTGTTTGAAACAGAACAAATCAGGGCTTTTTTCCTAATGCTAATGGTACATCCTTTTTATAAACCGGATTTCAAATGTTTTAAAAAAATATTAGCGGTACATGCTAAAGTAAACAAACCCTGACTACATACTGTAACTCTTAACCCTAAGTATTAAACTTTAGTGGATAACTCTTTCCACACCATTTGCGCTACAAACAAGATATCTCAATTTGTGTGGGTTTTTTTTGAGAAGAGGTGGGCTATTACTTATGATTTTTGCTTGGTGGACAGACAAAAATCTAGGTAAAAAAAATCCCAAAGACTTCAGGCCCATTCACACCAAGAACCAGGTGCGGATTAAGGTCTACACAGGCCCCTAGGCTCAGGGATTTCTAGACAAGAGCCATTTTAGAAATCGAGCACTCATCACTGACCGGGGTTGTGCTGAATTCTGACCCCTGCCAGATTTTTACACCCCCAGTATAGGTAGGTTTATGATTATTATTATAGTTGTTGTGTGGACTCTGCTATTATTTTATATTTAGAATGATTTTTAGAACTATATCTTTATTGTTGCCATTATAGTTATAGTCCAAGATATGAACGGGCCTTTAGATGAAAGGATGGACTGGAGTCATAACTAGGAAGAGAATATCGACGTGAAGGTGTGTTCTTGGGCCAGTAAGAAACCAACCAGAACACCCTAGTAACCACCTAGCAATATACTTACATCCACTCAGAAACCGTAAAGGTACGGTAGGCAATTTCAGAGAGGCTAGCAATAGCAAGCTAGCTTTTGAAAGTATAAGCATAATAAAGTATAAGCATAAGCTACACCTCCTCCAAAACACATGAACGCACACAGCTGGAGTCTAGAAAGCGTCACGAGATGAGAGATGGTGTCATGAAGAATCGGGTCTCCTTTAGGACCCAGTCGGAAAAGCCTGATAAAAAGTTGTTAACCTATTTCACTAGGGCTGGGTATTGACACAATTTTCACGATTGGATTCGATTTCTATTCACATGCTTGCGATTCGATTCGATTATGATTTCGATTTGATAGCGATTATTTTGGATGTAGTATATCAGATACAATACATGGCAAATTTTCTAGAGGAAAAAAATCTCTCAACTAATGCTGTAAAATACACATAGGAATCAGTTGGTACTACATTACTATAATATTGTTAAAATTAACTTATATATAATTAACTTTCATTTATTACTCACCCTCATGCCGTTCCACACCCGTAAGACCTTCGTTAATCTTTTGTGTCGAATCAGCGGCTCGGAGCGCCAAAGTCACGTGATTTCCACAGTTTTGTGATTTGACACGTGATCCAGATCACTGATTCGACACAAAAGATTCGTAACGCTCCGAAGCTTAATGAAGCAGTGTTTTGAAATCGGCCATCACTATATAAGTCGTTATTTTGTTTTTTTGGTGCACCAAAAATATTCTCGTTGCTTTATAATATTAATATTGAACCACTGTACTCACATGAACTGATTTAAATATGTTTTTAGTACATTCATGAGAGGAAATGTTATTGCTGGCTATGCAGGCTGAGCCATAGGATTTCAACAAAAATAACTTAATTTGTGTTCCGAAGATGAACGAAGGTCTTACAGGTGTGGAACAGCATGAGGGTGAGTAATAAATGACATTATTTTCATTTTTGGGTGAACTAACCCTTTAGTGGACATGGGAGAATCGTTGTCATTAATAAAGTAGGATCGTGCGGGTGCTTGAATCGAAATCGTGATCTTTTTACGATTAATCGTGCAGCTCTAACAGGCAGGTAGGACATCGGATCGAATGCAATGATTGGATGAACATTTTTTGGTCCTGAGACTTCTACAGATGATATATGTACGTTTTAATATTTAGACTACTTCTATTATTGATTGCTATCAGGGTGTGAAGAGAGTTTCAACCAGTATAACAAAAAGTGTTTATAAAACAAATTGCCTACCCTACCTTTAACAACTGCATAGTAATGGCCTGGCAACCATCCAACTTAACAATTAGCAACAATTCTGTACTAGAGTTTTAGGGTTTTTATTAAAGCTGTCAAATCAATGAATCACATCTAACATAAAAGTTCGTAAATATATACACACATGCATACACACATATATACACGATTAATCGAATTGACAGCACTTGTTTTTATATAAAAAAATAGGCAGGAGAATGGTACAGATTTATGATATCATACTGACCATCAGACATAAACTATAAATATATATAAATTCTGTAGTGACAACAAGTGACAGAGTTTAATTAGATTCATATTTAGTTTAAGTTCAGTCTAGAACACACAGACATTAATCAACCACTGATCAAAAGCAGTTTCTGTTCTCCTTCCACATTTGGTATTTCCTTTCTCCTCAACTAGTCACATTTATAAACAATCATGTTTTTTTTTTTACTCTTCCCCTCCTTGCAACAAAATAATTACACTTTAACATAATTACATTTGAAGGCCGCTGAGACATTGATGGTTTCTTCCTGTTCCACTCCTGAGGCCATGCAATCCTTGACGATCCCTGATGCCTGCTGAAACCGTGGCAACCGTCAACTCATTATCTCACGACGAGACCCCCACGGCAACCACAAGGGAAGTCAAATCAGATCATATCATAAACGTCGACTTGGGGATAACCATTTAAAAACACTCTTAACCAAAGTCATTAATGAACCATGTTACCACACACTTCATATTGCGTCTGTTAAAAAGCAATTACAACAAACCGTACTTAAGCGAGATAGATATCCAGGCTAACCGCTACATGGGAGGCTGCGCTAAATGAGCTGAGGTTTAATTATGTTATACGGAGATGCTTAATGATCATTTGCTTATCAGACGATCAAACATGTATGCGTGAAATCGATCACTGACGCTGGGGTTCTCATTTGCCACAGTGTACAGTGAAACTGATTTGTATTAGTTAAATGAGCAAGCACCTGATTGGCCGAGCTCCCTCATATCCCTCCAATCGCTTAGCGGAAACAAATTAAAAGACATGCACTAAAATTATAATACATTTTGGACCAATAAATTGATTCATCATGCTTATTGTTTTATTATTAGTATGCAACAATATAACAAAATTAAGAGCATATGCCTTTTTTGTGTTTGCTAAGACCTAGGTCATGTCCCAATCACACTGTTCCTTTCTCCCCACTATTTTTCTGTCTACAGAGTGTCCATGACTAGAAAAGTAAAAATGTTTTAAAACGAAGGAAAAGTGTAGCTTACAAGACATGAATGGACTGGAAAATATTATTTTCAAGAAGTTTTAATTTTATAACTCATGTGGTATTTGGTGATTTTGAGGTAATATAGGGAGTTGTCACCACATGACATTTTAAAAAAATCAATATCAAAATCAATATCAAAATCAGCTGTTAATAATATAACACATCTTTGTATGTATTATAGTAAATTTATTTTTGACTAAAAATACAAAAAAGCATCATGTCATTGACCCATAAAATAAAGGTATAAAATTCTCTTGGGCCAATAAGAAACCACCTAGCAACCACCAAGAACACCCTAGTAACCTCAAAGCAATGCGTTATATCTGTAACTTAATAGAGGAATTTGAACTTGCAGAGAACCCCTAGCTATCCCTTTTTTAATGTTCCTTGGTTCCCTCTCCTTTGTTTCTTCCGAAATTGTTAAAATAGAGTTTAAAATGTGATTTAATGGGCTAGTTCAACCAAAAATGAAAATACTGCTGTTAATTTACTCACCCTCAGGCCATCCGAGATGTAGGTGATTTGAACCAAGCCATTAACCAAGACAATCACCTACAAGGTGAATCACAACATTACAAACTCTGATTTGAAGCAAAAAGGTTTTTAAAAATCGGACAAAGTGACAAAGGTAACAGCATAATCGAATTAAAAACGATATATTATTATATTAATATAGAAATATTAATCTTCTCATGTACAAATGTTGATTATATATATATATATATATATATATATATATATATATATAAAAACTATATATTTTATTTTTTTATATTTTATAGTTTATTGCTAAATATGCACACATTATATATATATATATATATATACACTCACACAGGGGTGCACATAAGTGGTATGTAGGTGCACATGCATGGTAAAAATAAACGATGCGTACCGGAAAACATGGAGGGTACCAACATTTTTGAGGACCGGTTCACAGGGACATGTTCACTTACAGGAATAGGATATTTCTCCATCTCTGGTAAGATAGCAATCATGATGATAAGTGTGTTCTTTATTAAGTGTGCAACAGATCGCAGTTAAAAGATTAGTTCACTTTCAAATAAAAATTTCCTGATAATTTACTCACACCCATGTCATCCAACAAATGTCCATGTCCTTCTTTCTTCAGTCAAAAAGAAATTAAGGATTTTGATGAAAACATTCCAGGGTTATTCTCCTTATAGTGGACTTCAATTGGCCCCAAACGGTTGAAGGTCAAAATTACAGTTTCAGTGCAGCTTCAAAGGGCTTTAAACGATCCCAGACAAGGAATAAGGGTCTTATCTAGCGAAACGATTGGTCATTTTCTAAAAAAATAAATAAAAATGTATACGCTTTATAAACACAAATGATTGCCTCGCAAGTGCTTCCGCCAGACCACCTTCCGTATTCTTCAAAAAGCTTACACTGTATGTCCTACAGCTTCCCTATTCAACTTATGGAAAAAACGAAATAAAGTATTTTGGGAGCTTGAGATCGATTACATTCACAGTGCTTCATGGGAGTGGGTGGAGCTAAAGAGCAATTTTTGTTCAAAATGTGTGCACTCTATTGCACAAAAAAAATGACCGCCCTAAACTCACACCATTGGTTGGATCAATGTTGCTGTGTCAAGCTGGCTTGTCGAACAAACAGAACAATGATTTTATTATAGGATTTACACTTTTCAGGGCACTCAACCTACAAATGTCTTACTTATAGTTGTCCACATATTTATTAAGTATATATTTTAACATAAAAAACAACATATATTCCATACATTACAAGTGCAAAGTGAGATAAATTGTGAACCGATCAGCTGTGCAACAGGCATTCTCGAAGCAGAGACACTCTTCAAGCAGCCTGCACAGGATAGATGTGTTTTTCTGCCTCTTAACAAAGACATTTCTCTCTCTTTCTCTCTGCATGTGTCATTCTGACAGTCTTGTCAGATTAACTGCCTAGTTAAGAACCGCGGTTGTTTGTTTGTGTGTGTGTGTGTGTGTGTGTGTGTGTGCCGCTTCATTGTTCCCTGCAGTGACTTCTGTTTCCGTTTCCAGACACAGCGAGTGAGCAGTTAGTGGATTAACTCTCTCCTACAGGGAATCATAGGCAATATTGTGCTGTACGACAGGCGTAATAAAATATAAGGCCTGTCTTTAGTAACAATAAAAGCTGTTAGACAGAAGCAGTGGTGTCTATAGTGCTCTTCAGTTCTGGTGATTAGGGAAATCATCTGAAATTCAACTCTGAAATTAGACTGTTGGGTTCAGCGCTCTATTTATCTACAGAGACAGATGAGAACATGCCGTCATACACATAAAAGCAAAAGGGAAGCGAGGTGAGTTGTGTATTAATTGCCTCGTAAATTAAATGTCTTACTCAGAGGACTGAACACATTTAAAACACACAATATATTATTTTAGGCTTTTTTGACTGATAAAAATGTACATTAACAATAACACATTATTCATGAATGAGGCAGAGCACATGCACATTTTAATTTTCTTTATCAGTAATGAAAATATTGCTGTTTTTTGTCTGTTGGATTTTGGCTTTATTTTCACAATAAAACAGATACAAAACATAAAAAAGTCAAAAAACAACAAAAGTAGCAATTGCGTGTTATAAAGTTAGAATTGCAAGAAATAAACTAAGAGTTCTAAGGAAAAAGCAATTTTTCCCCCTCAGAATTGGACTTTATATCTCACAATTGCAAGTTTATATCTCACAATTCTGACTTTATAATTCGCAACTGCGAGTTTATATGACACTTTGCTACAATATAAAGTAGTGAGTGTACAACTTGTATAACAGTGTAAATTTGCTGTCCCCTTAAAATAACTCAACACACAGCCATTAATGTCTAAACCGTTGGCCACAAAAGTGAGTACGTGAAAATGTCCAAATTGGGCCCAAATGTCAATATTTTGTGTGGCCACCATTATTTTCCAGTGCTGCCTTAACCCTCTTGGGCATGGAGTTCACCAGAGCTTCACAGGTTGCCACTAGAGTCCTCTTCCACTCCTCCATGACGACATCACAGAGCCTTCCGTTTGAGGATGCCCCACAGTCTTATATCCCGCAATTCTGACTTTATAACTCCAAATTGTGAGTTTATATCCCGCGATTCTGACTTAATTTCTTGCAATTGCGAGTTTATATCCCGTGATTCTGACTTTATTTCTTGCAATTGCGAGTTTATATCCCACGATTCTGACTTTATTTCTTGCAATTGCGAGTTTATATCCTGCGATTCTGACTTTATTTCTTGCAATTGCGAGTTTATATCCTGCGATTCTGACTTTATTTCTTGCAATTGCGAGTTTATATCCCGCGATTCTGACTTAATTTCTTGCAATTGCGAGTTTATATCCCGCGATTCTAACTTTATTTCTTGCAATTGCGAGTTTATATCCCTCAATTCTGACTTTATAACTCACAGTTGCGAGTTTATATCCCGCAATTCTGACTTTTTAATTTGCAATTGCGAGTTTATATCCCGCGATTCTAACTTTATTTCTTGCAATTGCGAGTTTATATCCCACAATTCTGACTTTATAACTCACAGTTGCGAGTTTATATCCCGCAATTCTGACTTTTTAATTTGCAATTGCGAGTTTATATCCCGCGATTCTAACTTTATTTCTTGCAATTGCGAGTTTATATCCCACAATTCTGACTTTATAACTCACAATTGTGACTTTATATCCCGCAATTCTGACTTTATAACTCACAGTTGCGAGTTTATATCCCGCAATTCTGACTTTATTTCTTGCAATAGCAAGTTTATAACCTGGAATTCTGACTTTTTAATTTGCAATAGTGAGTTTATATCCCACAATTCTGACTTTATAACTCGCAATTGTGACTTTATATCCTGCAATTCTGACTTTATTTCTTGCAATAGCAAGTTTATAACCTGGAATTCTGACTTTTTAATTTGCAATAGCAAGTTTATATCCCGCAATTCTGACTTTATAACTCGCAATTGTGAGTTTATATCCCGCAATTCTGACTTTATTTCTTGCAATTTCAAGTTTATATCCCACAATTTTTACTTCATAACTCACAACTGTGACTTTATATCCCGCAATTGTGACTTTATATCCCGCAATTCTGACTTTATTTCTCGCAATTGTTACTTATATCCTGCAATTCTGACTTTATTTCTCACAATTGCGAGTTTATATCCCACAATTCTGTCTTTATAACTCGCAATTACGAGTTTATATTCCGCAATTCTGACTTTATTTCTCGCAATTTCAAGTTTATATCCTGCAATTCTGAGGAAAAAAGTCAGAATTGCAAGATGGAAACTCCCAATTAAACTCCCAAGTAAAAAAAGGCAGAATTCTGAGATAAAAAATCGCAATTATCTTTTAAATTGTTTTATTCCGTGGTGGAAACAAGCTTCCATAAATATACAATACTTTGCACTACAAAAACACGTCACTATACTGTCATACTAGATGCTCCAAAGTACATATTTTACATTTTATAAGTAATAAAAGTTAAATGCTTGTGGAGATGGTGTGCATCTCAAAAACAGAACTTGTTACATCCTGCAAAATTGATGGTTGCTGGCCACATGGTCCACTATTCACAGAAGAGAAACATATGCGAGTGTTCAAAAGCAACAGTCAGTCTGAATGCATCTCTATTCACCTGGATCACAGCTGTATTAAAGAGGGTGGACAGCACACACTCCAGCTGCGATGCAATCAGACAGATGAGTGGCAGAGAGAGAGGAAGAGAGGGATAGAGAAAGGGAAGGTATGGGAAATCAGTATTCCACAGTCATGCCTTACGACTGCGACAGCTAAGGACACCTCAAGAACGCCAGCGCCGTAGCGCACACACACACACACAATCATTTCTTATTGCTAACTGTGCTCTCCCAGCCTGCCCTCTCTCACCTGCAAACTGTCATCACAAACACACACCAACATAAATATTCACTCGCTCAATCTAGCTCTCTCTCCATATATATATTCAGATGAGAGGTTAAACTCATTGAATAAAACAAGAGGGACTAAAGCTGAGCAATAATCTAGGTCACCTTCATCTCAATCAAATACACACACAGAAAATACACTCACACACATACGCTATCTGGCTCCTTGACTTTGTGTTCTGGGCCCATTCATCATATTCCTAATTCTTCATATTGATTTGTGGCAAACACAAACCCAGAGTCCTTTCCGAGCTCTGAGCTGCTGTAATAGTGTTTCTGTTAGTTTGTCTGAACACATGGGCTTAGATAAAGTGACTCTGCGAAGACATCGGCTACCTTTCTAATACTAGTGCACTGCATACTGTGCAGTCTTATCTATCTATCTATCTATCTATCTATCTATCTATCCATCCATCCATCCATCTGTCGTTCTATCTATCTACCACTTTACTTACAAAATATTAATCTCCAATGCACGTTCACGCAACGTCTGCTCTCGAGTCAACACATGAAGCAGGTGAATTTTTTTCAGAATAAAACTAACAAGTCTACGATATTCTGGTCTCTATGTGGCTCAGATCAGATAATTGTAAGTCAGATCACTTGAAAAAGTAATTGAACACTTCAAATCAAGTTGAGCACATTGCATTGTGGGATACAGCTTTCTAGGCTTTATAATCTACTTGTTTACTGCACATTTTGACAATTGTAATAGGTCATCTAGGTATTCCATGCATACAAAACGTTGCATACTATGCTCTAGAATAAATATGCTGCTAAAATAGCATGAGTAGTATGGTAATGTGCCATTCAGAATATAACCACACACACACACAGCGTTACCAGCTGATGAATGAATCACATCCTTTCTTTATTTTATCACATAGACAGCCTTATTGGATAATATGCTCTTTCCTTAAGAGCTTGTCTTTCTGCCCATTTCTCCGTATAAAGAGACTTAAGGCAATACTGGATTTTTTTTATTGGGGTGGGAGCTAAATGTCGTAATGCACTTTTCAATTTTCTGGCCAATTTATATGCTAATGAGCAGGGTACATCTCCATTAGATTGGCTGGCAGACGGCAGGGCGATCAGGTGATTTTCTGCTCTCTTTCTCCTTCTGTGTAATTAAAGGGGCAGACGAACAGCTCGACATGGCTGCGCAAGCCCACCCCTTCACCTCTCTCTAGCTCTCTGTCTCTCCCGGGGCGGTTTCATAGGAGAGAACTGCTTGGTATGGCGAGTGTGCTGCTGGGTTTAACAGGTCTGGATGCTCTTTTTATGGCTGGTGGTATGGGATCGCTATCGGGGGGAAGGAATGCTCAGTATCTGTAGCTTTCTCAGAGTATCTCATTGTATTCTCTCCTCCTCTCACTTTCTTTATCTATATGGTACACTGCAAATAAAACCATCTCAGCATATCTACAACAATGCCATCACAGCAGTCTCTGACATATCAGGAAATCTGGTCCACATTGCAGCTTATTCTTGCCAAGAACCGCCCACTTAGACAGGAAGAGACCATCTGACCGACATGTAAAGTGACTTGTGCCAATTACACTT
Source organism: Ctenopharyngodon idella (assembly GCF_019924925.1). Classification (NCBI taxonomy): domain Eukaryota; kingdom Metazoa; phylum Chordata; class Actinopteri; order Cypriniformes; family Xenocyprididae; genus Ctenopharyngodon; species Ctenopharyngodon idella. The sequence goes on along the minus strand of NC_067221.1, from coordinate 37,807,729 downwards.
AAAGGGATAGTGAATTCTGTCATCATTTACATCAAAGTTTCTTTCTTCTGTGAGACACATAAGAAGATATTTTGAGAAATTATTCTATACTTAATTAATGTGCAAAAATTAGTAAGATATTGTGAAGGATGACTTGTGGTGCTGTCAAAAAAATATATATCTGGAGGAGAGATGCTCTATATTTTCCTGAGTGATAAAAAAACATATTATTTTCACCTGGCAGATGACCAGCAACACACAGCAACAAAAAACTTAGTCTTTAGACCTTATGTAGCCCCGCCCCTTTTCAGCGTTGAGCTCATTGTGTTCTGTCTTCTGGTTTATATTTCCAAAGGTAAGTTCTTATGGATTTATGAATGAACTCATGATAACTTTCGTTAACTCTACAATAAGTAAATACACTTCACAAACTAATTGTCTTCGACAGCGATGCCATTGAAATACACAGAGCTACCGCAAAAACGGAAGTTCAAACACAAAATTCTAAAGATGGCTGTGCACTTGTTTCTCTGGCACATAAGGCCTATACATGCATCTGTGTAGCAATGTGCAAAAACCTCAGAACACCTTGACAACCACATAGCGACACCCTGGCAACCAGCAAGAACACCGTAGCAAAACGCTAAAAACACTCAAACAACTGCATAACAACAACATTCTAAAAAAAACACTAAGACAGCCTTAGCAACCACATAGCAACATGCTAAAAAACAGTTTAGTAACCACAGAGCAACGCCCTAGCAACACCCTAGAACCCACCTAGAGAAGTGCTAAAATACTCAGAACATACTAACCACACAGAAACATGCTAAAACCATTTAGACAACCTTAGCAAATGTATAGCAACATGCTAAAAAAAAAAAAAAAAACACAGAACACCCTAGTAACCCTATAGCAACATGCTAAAAAAATCTAAACACCCAGAACACCCTAGCAACGGCCATAGCAACCATATAGAGCACCTTAGCACCCATTTAGAAAAGTGCTATAAAAACTCTTAGAACACTGTAAATACTAAAACACTCAAACAACTGCATAACAACACCATCCTAAAAATCACTCAGACCACCTTAGCAACCACATATCAACAGGCTAAAAACACTTAACCACATAGCAATGTCCTAGCAACCAAACAGAACACTAAACAGAATGTGTTAAAGCACTCAGAACACACTAAGGGCTCGTTCACACAGAACGCGCCTTTGCGTCAAAAAACGAGAGACGCTTTGTAGCAATGCTCAAAAACCTCAGAACACCTTGACAACCACATAGCAACACCCTGGCAACTATCAAGAACACCCTGACAACATGTTAAAAACACTCAAACATCTGCATAACAACAACAACATTATTCTAAAAAAATCACTTAAACAACCTAAGCAACCACATAGCAACGTGCAGTTAAAACACTCCAGTAACAGCAGAGCAACGCCCTAGCAACACCCTAGAACCCACCTAGAGAAGTGCTAAAAACACTCAGAACACACTAAGAGCCACACAGAAACATGCTAAAAACCATTTAGACAACCTTAGAAAATGCATAGCAACATGCTTAAAAAAAAACACCCAGAACACCCTAGTAACCCCGTAGCAACATGTTAAAAAATCAAAACATCTTAGCAAAATATCTCAATGTTGTTCTATCCACACAACGATGTTTGGGACCCTGTCACACTGGAGCTTGTTATTTTAAAAAAGCTTTTGTAATTACAGCGTGCAACATCCATCAGACAAACTGATGCCGAGACCTTCCCTGACATAATGTTCCTTTACGTCAGTTTGTCCTGTTCCCAGTAACCACCAAAAGATAAGACACGATTGCACTTTGTCTTTCACTGTTGACAGCAAATCATCAGAATCAGCCATCAGAAAAAAAGTGACAGTGTGCCATAAGATCAGGATGACAATGTCACAATAATGTCATTCCAAAGTGAGAAAAATACATTTCCGCAGCATTCTAAAGGGCTTGCAATATCCCTCCAGTGTGTCACAGAGACAACAACACTGTGATATTCCATCAAAACACAATATTGAGCGATGAAATGAGCTCTGCAGAAAGACCAATGAGACAAATTCTCATACATACTGTAGAATAAGAGCGAGACAGAGATGGGTGAAGGCAAAGCAGAGAGAGAGAAATAGAAAGAAAGGTTCTGGCAGACTAATTAAGCAAAAGGAAGTTTCAAGATATCAAGTTTGATTCAAAAGGTGAGACATTCTGACATATGTGACAACGAATTCCAGTGATAAGAGCGATATCACCTGATACTCAAACTTAAAAAAAAAAAAAAAAAAAATAAATGAAGGTGTTAAATTATGAATTAACAACAATCAGGAAGTTGCAATCTACCTTTTTTTTTTTTTTAAATCTCACTTAACAAATTTAACACAATTTAACAGCTGCAGCCAAACTCATCTGTCATCTCTTATGTTAATTAAAGGTGATGTCATTTTTGTCAAAATAGGACAAATGATTCTACTCTTATTTAAGGGCCCACTGAAGTGCCTTGAAACGTGCAGCATTATTCAATGTGTTGACATAATTTCCACTGAAACAGGAAGACAGGGCGGGACATATCGAACAGCTCCTCCCCTTTTTGAAATTAGCCAATAGCGTTTCGTTTATATCACAGCTCGGCAGTTTCCTCTTAATCTAACCGCTTCTCCTCCTAATCTCCTCCATATCGCTTTAAAAAAACAGCATTCTGTGCAGAATTCAAATGGGTCCGATACGTTTTCTAGTTTGCGCCGACTCGCGCATATAATCCGCTCTGTACTATCGTGTCACTGGACTGGAGCAGACTGTGGGCGCGTTGCGGCGGTTCTCTTGACATTAACATGAAACCAGACTTCATTCGCCTCAATGGAAAGCATGTTTACAGTGTCTGACTCATTCCCTATCCCCTAAATAGTGCACTATGTGCTATTCACCATGTAAAAATAGTAAATGTGTGAACCAATTTCAGCCGCAGCCAATTGTTTCAGCCGCAGCTTCAGCATCTATTTATAATGTAGGAGGCGGGACGCTTCAGATTCTAGAGAGCATTTGATTGGACAGAAAATCTGATGAGAAGCTGAAGTGCAGAGTGATGTCATCAAAATCGCTGATCCATATTGGCGGAAGTGAGAGACTGTAAGTTTGAATGCTTATATCTTCTAAATGCGAATTTTGTCATTTTTGTGGAGCACACTAGCTTATACATAACAGTAAGACTAACATATTCATACTAAAAGCCAAAAAACTTCAATTTTGATTTCATGGGGACTATAAAGGTGCTGTATGTAATTTTTTTGACTGTACTAAAGCATAAAAATACCATAATATGTTTGCAGATATTCAGTAAAAGTTCACATACTTACATACAAAGTCAGTTAATTCTACTTCGAAATGTGTATTCCGTGTACCTAGTTTACCAATTTACCTAGTAGAATTTTGACAACCCGGGTTGCCAGGTGGCAAAAAACACAGCTTATTGCAGCCATAGACGCAAACAAACGAATTGGGTCAGAGATCGCAGATTCTACCCAACCTAAAAAATCAACTCATAAACTTACAGTGTAAGTTGATGAGTTCAACTTACGTCGCCTTCCTTTGTCAATTGCGCTCATTATTGTTGCATGTCCTCAATCTGGCAAACCGCGTGAGCATTGAGTCTGAGGAGGAGTGGGCTGGGGAAACAACTCTCTCCAATATTTTGAATTTGGACTGCAGTACTCATCTCAACTGACCAGTGCTGTCAAAAAAACTTAAATCATGAACCTTGAGACGTGCTCTTTTTCTTTCCTGAGTGATAAAAAATTTATACTTTTCACCCGGTAGATGACCAGCAACACACTAAAAAAAAAATTAGACTATACATGCACCTATGTAGCAACATGCAAAAAACTCAAACACGTTGACAAATACATAGCAACACCCTGGCAACCAGCAAGAACACCCCAGAAACGTGCTATAAAACAAACAACTGCATAACAACAACAACATTCTAAAAAAAAAAAACACTAAGACAACCTTAGCAACCACATAGCAACATGCTAAAAAAGTTAAAACACACTATAGTAATCGCATAGCAAAGCCTTAGCAACACCCTAGCACCTACCTAGAAAAGTGCTAAAAGCACTCAGAACACAGTAACAACCACATAGAAACATGCTAAAAACCATTTAGACAACCATAGTAAATGCATAGCAACATGCTAAAAAAAAACACTCAGAACACCCTAGTAACCCCATAGCAACATGCTAAAAATTCTAAACACCCTAGCAACGCCATAGCAACCATATAGAATACCCTAGCACCCATCTAAAATAGAGCTAAAGCTCTCAGAACACCCTGACAACAATATAGCAACATGCCAAAAACACTCATAACGTCTTAGCAACCACATAGCAACATGTTAAAAAGAAACACAACCGCACAGCACTCCACGAACATCCTAGCACTGTGGCAGTGTGAATTACACAGGCAAGCTCCACTCACACGTTCTTTTTCAGCTGTAAAAATCTAGTTTTTCAAATCAATTTAGTGCCACTAATGGCTCAGAAATTACACACTTCACATTCAAGGCCCAAATTATACATCACACACGTTGTTTTCAATAAATTTAGCCCACAGCTTCAGGGATCTGCCTGTACCTTCAGTTCCAGTCCAGCTGTGTGTGTGAAGCACCGTAAGCTTTCTGATACAATGATGGCAGGAACCCCTGGGGCCTCCAAAGGGCCAATGAGAGCGCTTAACTTTTTATTAACATAACATTTGCTCTCTTAATTACTCAATTTGCATATTTATTGTCAAATTCATAACTCTGAGCTGTAACACATACTCATTTGGCAAATGTTATCTATTTAAAGGTATCCTTCGCAGACTCCGAAGACAAGTTCACTGGCGTGAAGGCGGGAAAACCTGTCGCTCACATAAGATTGACCAATAGCAAACCACAACCATACAACCATCCAATCAATTTCCGATGGAAAAAAATCAAGTCCCACCGCACGTTTTCTTGTTCAAGAAGCCAATTCACTCAGATATACGTCACAATAGGGAAGAAAAGACTATCGCAACTTCCGTTCCATGCTGACTTTAAACAAAAAATCCCTTTAAACCATATCATACAGTAAATAAAACCTGTTCACAATTATCTCATCAAACTGTGAAAGTTTCCAATTGACACATCACTAGGTTTAAATCTTGAATATACGCTTTGTTTGTTTGTTGACATATGGATTTTGAGTGTAAGTAACATAACAGCTGTTTTCCTTGCACTCTGCCCGCTTTTTCCTGATCTGTTTGGATCAGCGTGTTATTACGAATGAACGGAGAGCTGTGCTTATGAATACACAATCACAGCGGGAGAGCAGCGCGAGAGAGACAGGCAGAGAAGATCCAAGAGCGAGAGATGCAAGAGTATTAATGTAAGCTATGGAACCTATAATCATCCGCACTGTTCTCAAGCTAATTCTGTGTGATATTGAGAAGCAGCACACCTTGGAGAGAGCAGATCTGACAGGTGAGAACATTCAAACAGCTGTTTAATTATAGCTAAAATAATACACATTTCTTCACATCTTCACATTTACTGATTGTTCGTGACACATGTAGCAAACCAGATAAAATGTTTTTTTTTTAAAAAGAAATTAGCAATTTAGAAACTTAATTAAATCAAAATTCCATGTCTATTAGCTTCGAGGTCACCTATATGCTAGCTAAAATAACATTTACGCTTTTAAAGTCAACATGAAATAAAAACTGAACTTCTGAATATTGAACAAAATCTACTTTCTTACTACAAATGATTATTTTTTGAAAAAGGTATGACAAGCCCCTTCAAATGTCCCACCTAAACTACCTGATTCAACAGGATACATGTCAATATTTTCCTATTAAGCACTGTTAATTTAATAAAAATAAAAATAAAATAATATTTCATGACTTGTTAAAGTCATCCTAACATGACTGGTAATATTACAGTAATTTGGAAAGGCCACCCTCATTGCAAAAAAAAAAAAAAAAAAATGTTTTTTACTACTTAGTGTTTTTGTCTTGTTTCCAGCCCAAATATCTAAAAATTAAATCAAGATGCATTTACTAAAGTAGTAAAATGCCATAAGATATTATGACTTCTCAAAATTAAGTGATTTTTTCTTAAAACAAGCAAAATTATCTCCCAATGGGGTAAGAAAAATAATCTTGTTTCTGTTTAAGATTATTTTTCTTACCCCATTGGCAGATAATTTAGCTTTTTTTTAACCAACAACTCACTTAATTTTGATTTATTTCCCCAGAAAACAAAAAAAAAAGATCTTGTCATTTTACTCATCCAGTAAATGCATCTTGATTTAAGAATTTTTAGATATTTGGACTGGAAACAAGACAAAAATACTAAGTAAAAAAAAGCATTTTTTTGCAGTGCTGGGGAAAAAAAACTGTATACTGTACATAACGACACCTGAATGATATTATATATAGAGAGAATCAAGTTCTGGCGGAAGTGTGACCTCTGACCTGTTGTATGAAAACTCAAGCACCTCTTCTCTTATATCGAAATCCTCCTACATCATCTAATTTGTAACCAGTGTTTTGTTTTGTTCTATCCTCTGCACTTACGCATTTGTAGCTTACGCTACGCCTACATCACACGTTGGGTCAGAGGTCACCCTTCCACCGGAACTCGACTGTCTCGTAAACATGCGTACAGCCATTGCCGGAAACCAGTGAGTATAGTCAAAGTCCCTTTAAGACAAGTCATTTCATTCATAAATTTTGTCTCTAAACGCTTGAATCATGACAAAAAACAGGCTGGATCAAGCTAATGTGCATGCGCAGTTCTAAATGCGTGTCTCTTGTGTCTCTGTTTCTATAGGAACCGGAGCTTCTAACGGCCACTGCAGTGACACGATGACTTTACCAATCGGTGATTGGCTCTTATTTAGAAGGCGGGACTTATTCCGCCATATTGCGTGTTGTATTTTCTCCCATTCAAAACAATACGAGTGACGCGTCTTGTGTTATTCTATAGTCTTTGTTATAGTTTATAAAGTTTTAAATATGGATTTTTTTTTTTTTTTTTTTTACAAAAACCCATCGCTTCGCTTCAGAAGGCCTTTATTAACCCACTGGAATCGTATGGATTACTCTTATGATAGATGGATGCGCTTTTTAGAGCTTCAAAAACTCAGGCACTATTCAATGCCATTACAAAGCTGGGAAGCGTCAGGATATTATTTAATATAACTCCGACTGTGTTCGGCTGAACGAAGAAAGTCATATACACCTAGAATGGCCTGAGGGTGAGTAAATTATGGGATAATTTTCATTTTTGGGTGAACTATTCCTTTAAGGACCCCCATTGCATAGTATTTGAAAATTCTCTGTAACGAAGAGCATTAGGTGCAACAGAAAACACAATACTGTAAATGTAATAACAGATATAAAAGATGAGTTTGGGCTCCTACACATATCCCCAGCCAAAATTTCTCCATCCTTTAAAATCGTACGTATGACTCAAAGCCTGAGAATATCTCCAGCTGATGCTCCCTCTGACGAATGAATCGTTACGTCTGACTCACTGATTGGCATCTTGCAGCTTAAAATCACTTAATTAACCACAGAGCTCTCAGTTGTCAGGCGTTCCGGATGGCTGGAAATCAACATGGTGCTCTAAAATACTAATAGCTCACAAACTAGCATGCATGTCTCTGTTTATCTGACTAGAAGAGCTTCAAAGAGAGTTGGCAATTTTACAGTTCTGTGTGGAGAAGCAGAAGTGCTGCTGTATTAACTTTTGTCAACTTAACTTTAACTTAAACTACACTGCTGTTCAAAAGTTAGGGGTTGGTACAATTTTTTTTATGTTTTTTAAAGTCTCTTATGCTCACCAAGGTTGCAAAAGAGATCAAAACAGTAATATTATTTAAAAAAAAAACAGTAATATTGTGAAATATTACAACAAAAAAAAACTGTCTTCTATTTTAATATATTTTAACATGAAATTTATTTCTGTGATACAAAGCTGAATTTTCAACATCATTACTCCAGTCTTCAGTGTCACATGATCCTTCAGAAATCATTCTAATATGCTGATTTGCTGCTCAAGAAACATTTCTTATTATTATCAATGTTTAAAACCATTGTGCTGCTTAATATTTTGTTAAAAACCATGACACTTTTTCAGGATTCTTTGATGAATAGAAAGTTTAAAAGAGCAGCATTACTTGACATAGAAATCTATTGTAAAATTACAAGTCTTCACTGTCACTTTTAATTAATTTAATGCATTCTTTGCTGAATAAAAATATTAATCAAATAAATTAGTAGTATTTTCTTAAGCTAGTAAGAAACCACCAAGCAACTGCATAACACCTTTCTTCAGAAAATATAAAAATCAATTTTTTTTTTTTTATTGTGAACTGCATTCACAAAATTACGACAGTGTTTTAGTGTCACATTAAAATAAAAAAATAAATCTTATTGCTTTGAGTTACAGGCTGACTTCATTTTGCTATTCAAAATATTACTGCTATACAAAATATTACTACATCAATCTTGTAATGTTATGACTTTATTCTCATAAAAGGCCTATTATGAGATTATTCTTGAAACAAAATGACTTTATTCTCTAAAATTCCCTTATTATTATTATTTGAATATGGCACTAAAGCGCTGTCACACAAAATACTAGAAAAAACACATTTCTGTTCATATTAAAAAAGAAAATTCATTTTCTCTCTGTAAATGGTGTCTGTTTCCAGCCCACTGTAGACTGAGTCATCACACCTTTTATAACACTCACACAGATATGAAGGTCAGCATCACAGAACTATTTTATTGAAATATACTAATATATTACTATGCTTGAACTGACCTGTCAGACTCAATTCAACACCTTGATGGGCTGGGAGTCCAACCCTGCTGAAAGGTGCCTGGTGACATTTTACCCATAAAGCACAGCATCCCTTGTGCGTGCATCTCTGTCTCACACTTTCATGACCTAAAATTCCTTGGAGGAGCACAGCATCAGCAGCTGATCTGAGCTCAAACCGCCTGCGGACCCGCGCACACAGCCTCAAAGCTGCTCTCTCCTCCTCTCGTCTCCAGGCAACCGCTCGATGCTCTGCCACTTTCCTTATGGCTCAGGGACCAGGTCCTCTCTGGAGCCTATCAGCTAACCGCTAAACTGCTCCTTTTCACTGTCACAACCACTCCGGCATCCGCAGACCCATTTCCATCTCGCAGTCTCCGGGCGCCGCTATAGCCTAGCCGCAAATGTCCCACAGTAAGGGTCTGAAATGAAGCGAGTCGCTCAGCTAACTTCACAGTGAGACTCATTCAAAGTCGATGTGAGAGAATATAACTGTATTTCACTCACCGCCTGATAATGACTCTCTCCTGCCTGCCACGGTCCCACTGGAGAGTCATAACCTGAACTTGTTTCCCAGCTCTACAACTTGAAAACATCCAACATCCATTAAACAGCAGCTCTGGTTAATGGATGCAGTGCTGCTGTGTGTTTTTGCTAGAACGCACCCAGTAGTAATGAAAAACATAGACTTCCTTAAGCCTATTTTAGACCTAGAAAGAGGAATTAACTGCTTTTGCATATTTACAATTCAATTTAAAGGAGTCTCCACACTGTAAAACCGAACAGTGAAATTAATTCAATGAAATAAGTTTGTTTCACTCAAATAATAATGAAAGTTCATTGTACTTAATATAAATAAGTTGCATGAACTCAAAATTTTATTGTAGTAACTTAATATGATTGAGTTGAGTTGCAGCAGATTTCTAATTCCCTGCATGCTTTGCATCAGACTGTATAAATAAATGTTGAAATGAAGTGTTATTTTGTGTGTTTTTGCACAGGATTAACATAGGGAGACATAAATTTGTGTTTAATGTTATGTTATGTTGGGATTTACAGGGGGTTCTGTTATGTTCGTTTTGTAGGGTTACCACTGTGGTGAAGAGCAGAGCCTGTGGTTAGGTTGAGGATGGGCTACAAAACTTTTAAGACCACATATACTGTATGTTGTTCGATTATATACATGCAAGTATATAACGACAGTATCTTTGATAGTTATAATAGCATGTGTAACCAAGATCTGAATGTGACATTTATATAAATGAACTATGTAATTAACATATAATGAGAGACACCTGTGCACCACACTGCCTTGCTCCGCTTCCATGGCTCTCGGCCCCACCCCACTTGTCACAAAAATTTTAAGTTCTACTAACTTAAAAAAATTAGTTTACTTAAACGTTTTGAGCTTATTAGTTATTGAGTTTTACAGTGCATTTAATTTACATTTAATCTATAATCTACATTCTGTAACATTTTATATGTGTTACCTGTCCCCTACTCATAGCTGTAACAACCACCTTTAACTATTTTTCAACCTAAAAAACCTAAAAAAGGGAATTTAAGATTATTGAATCTCCCCTATGTTACATGTTTGCTGTTAATTTTTCTGTGGAATACAAAAGGAGAACTTCACAAATGTTCAAACTGATCTTTTTCATTAACAACATCCCTAGTGACCCGTCAAGCTCCAAAAAATAACAGAAAAAACACACAAAAAAAAGCACTATAAAAGTACTTAATTTGACTTGTGTGCTATATTTCAGGACTGCTGTAGTCATATGACAGCTTTGTGTGAGGAACACACCAAAATTTACATCATTACTCACTGAAAATGTTCCCCTCAATTCAGTGAGTTGAATTTGAGAATCATTTTGAGTTGGTTCTTTTCTATGAACTGCTTAATTTGCTTTAATAATTGGGCCACTTAATTGAGGGAAAGATTATCAGTAAATAATGACAAATTTCCTCACAGCATTGCAAAGATTTAAATAAATAAAGAAAGAAAGAAAGAAATACAAAAATTTGGGCCTGTTACATTTTTTTGAAAGAAGTCCCTTTTGCTCACCATGGATGCATTTATTTGATCAAAAATATGATAAAAAACAGTAGTATTGTGAAATATTATTAAATTTTCACATTCTAATATGCTGATTTGCTGCTCAAGAAAAATGTTTTATTATTATCAACGTTGTGCTACTTCATATTTTTGTGGAAACCATGATGCATTTTTTTCAGATTAATTTTATGAATAGAAAGAATAGAAATGAATTTATTTTAAATAATCTTTTACAACAATGTAAAAGTCTTTACTGTCACTTTTGAAGAAAAATGCTTGCTGAATAAAATTATTAATTTATTTAAAATAAAATAAAGTACTGTCCCCAAATAGTACTGTATATAATAAAGCAAAAAAAAAAGAAAAAGGAAAATTATAATAGTCAAGTTCAAAATGGTTCAAGAACACAAAAATAAAGCAGAAAAAATTAAAATTGATTAATACAAATAAAATAGAAGGAACCCTATAATTTAATTTAATTTAATTTAATTTAAAATTTAATTTAAAATTTAATTTAATCTAATTTAATCTAATTTAATTTAATTTAATTTAATTTAATTTAATTTAATCTAATTTAATCTAATTTAATTTAATTTAATTTAATTTAATTTAATTTAAATCACTGTTTCGTTCATCGGCATGGGCCAAGCTGTAGAACACTGAATGTGTGTTAACGTGTAAATGTGGGTTGTCATATGCTAATTATGTCACAACAATAAAGATATTTTGAACTTACTTTTTAAAACATCTTTCAGGTCTGGGTAGGGAACTTTGAGTTCTGAAAGTATGTCTACACACATAGTACAAACTTTAAAAGAAGAAGGAAAATGCTGTTTTTCCATGATAAGTCACTTTTAAAGTGGCTGCATCAGTTGTGCGATGGAGGCGATGACAAGAAACTGTATTTGACATTTCTACAACAGCCGGGATGAATGAAAGCCTTCACAGTTCTAAATGAAACAGCTTTTTAATGAACACAGAGTCCTGAGGAAACTGTAGCCCGTTTATGAATGTGACAAAAAATCATGAAAGAGAAGCTGTCTGTGCATGCTCCAACTAAAACAGCCTTCCCCCAAACAGATATTATGAACAAGCTGGCATTTACAGTCTGACACCTTGCCAGGTTTCTCTCGCTCTCTCTCTTCTTCTCTGCAGCATCGCACATATGCTCTAGGAGCCGCACGGCACCATTTGAAGTGCTAAACTTAATCCGTCCATAATCCCTCACAGAGAAAAATGTAATCAAAGCAAAAATGAATGATGAAGCACCCATGTTGCAGAAGGGATGATAATGAAAGAAGAAATGTCTGCCGAGATCGCTTTAATTGTGCAACACTGTTTCCTGCGTTCGGCCCCACCTCTGTAACCAGCGTCCTCTGGTGCTGCTGAAAAGCATTATGGACAAAACGCTCCTCAGATGCTGACATTTCTGTGTGTTTAATCCCGTTTAATGAGGCTAAATTTAGCCAGTGTGTTCCACTGTGAAGGTGACTAGTCCCCACAGGAGGTCTTTAAAACATGCGAGGGACGAAATTCATGTCCCCACTGTCATTTACAGCTTATAGGCTGATGTTCATATTAGGTTTCCGCTTTTAATGCAAGAAAAAAAAAATTCTTGCCTATAACAAGTGCCATTGATTTTTACAACTGTCGTGCCAACAGCCTATTCGGAGTGTGCGGAAAATCCGCTTTAATTATGACAATGGTAGGTGGAAGTGACTTTGCAACACTTCATAAATATTGGCTGCGCACAATAACGCATTTACAATAACTATTTCACACCGTAAACACAGAAAATAAACAGGAAGTATAAGGTGCTAAATGCTTTTGATATTCTGAAGTTTCACACAACCGCAGCAGTTTGCCAGGAGAATAAGGAGGAAGCAGATGGTGAACTGCATTTAGCAAACACCTCCCTCCAGCCCCGACCAAACACACGCTGTTTTTACTGGCACCTGTGTGTTTACCACGGTGACGTAATGAGGTTCAACCATTTATTCATCAATCTGTCTGTCCATCCGTCTATAATCCAACATTCATTCCATCAGTCTGTCCATCCTTTAATCCATTCGTTCTGGATAGATTACTTACAAATTGTAGTCCGTTACTGATTACAAATTACAAGACAAAAATTGTAGTTAGTAACATAATATACTTGATTACACAATTTAGGTAATGCAATCGGATTACTTTTTGATTAGTTTTAGATTACTTTTGACCTAACTAATTTACTAACTAACATTACATGGGTCAATGAATTATATTTTGCAACATACAAAGTTATTTTAAAGATTTTGAAGTGTCAAAAGGTCATTTGGTTTAACCATCCAAAGACCAATACAGCCATTTCATTTGTGATTAAAATATCTTAAAATGTAATAAATGTATATATATATATTTTTTATTCTGGCATGATTTAATAACATCATATATCAACATAGTGCAACATGGTATCAAAATTATTTGTAGAAGTCGTTGCTTTGTTATGAGAAAGAATGTCCGGAAAACTTAATTTCATTGATGTCATTTGGAGTAACCAATATAAAGGGACCATTTTGGATCAAGTCATGTGGTCAGTATCATGTGACAGGATGTGACATCATTCAGACACCTGCAAAGGACCACATGGTCGTGAAGCAAAGTAACTAACTTTCTCTTAACTGTTTGAAAAATTCATGTTTTCACTTGCTCATACGCATGTCCCGAAACATCAGGTCATTTGGTACAACTGCTATAAAACATGGAAAATGTTGTAATATTTTAAAAACTTGTACTAAATATAAAATGTTTGGTTGTCCTTTTGCTAGCTAGCTAGCTAGATATCAGCCTGTTAGCATTGTTTGAAAATATCGTCATTCGGTATAACCAAGTGTCATTCGGTAAAACCGAAATTTTGGTGACAAATTTTGTCCATCTTGTAAAAAAAAAAGACAAAAGCAGTATTAATTGATTATAAAAACAACAATCTCATTGTTAACACTTAATAAAACTTCAAAATTAATTATTTCTACATTATGTGTTTTTACACTTTTAAAAACCTTATTCATCAATGACCCAGATACATTCTTAAAAGGTTCAATGGGGTTCTATAGAAGCCTAGGGTTCTCGACTCAATTTTATGCCAAAAAGGTTAAATAATTGCCCAATACTTTCATGTTTAATGGGTTATTTTAAATGTTTCTGTGATAAAGTATGTTTACGAGCTGTTTAATTCATAAAAGTTTAACAAAATAAAAAATTAATTAAAACAAAATTAATGAATTAAAACTAAACCCATAAAATGATCCCATGATAAGACCCCTAAAAGGTTCTATATAGAACCTTTTCTTCTATCAGAGTAGATTTAAATAGGATTATTTTGTACCATATTTATAAAAAAACACAAAGACAGTGCTGGGCAGATTACTTACAAATTGTAGTCCGTTACTGATTACAAATTGTAGTTAATAACAATCTATTAGATTACACAATTTAGGTAATGTAATCGGATTACATTTTGATTGGTTTTAGATTGCTTTGACCTAACTCATTTATCACAAACAATCTGGGAAAAAAAGGTTCTATATAGAATCTTAGGGTTCTCGACTCAATTTTAAAGAACCCTTTATGCCAAAAAGGTTTTATAAGGAGAAATGTTTTAAAAGATTGCATGATACTTTCGTGTTTAATGGGTTATTTCAATTTTTTGTCATAATGTTTACAAGCTGTTTAATTCATAAAATTTAAATAAAATAAAAAATTAATTAAAACAAAATTAATGAATTAAAACTAAACCCATAAAATGATCCCATGATGTGAACACCTAAAAGGTTTTACTGTATATATGAAGCGCCTGACAGAACCCTTTAAAGGGTTAGTTCACCCAAAAATAAAAATTTTGTCATCATTTACTCAATTTGATCCAAATGGTATGAGTTTCTTTCTTCTGTTGAACACAAAAGAAGATGTTTTGAAGAATGTCGGTAACCAGACAGTTGATGGCAGCCAAAAAAAAAAAAAATACCACTGAAGTCAATGGCTACCGTCAACTGTCTGGTTACCAACATTCTTCAAAACATTTTCTTTTGTGTTCAACAGAAGAAAGAAACTCATACCGGTTTGGAACAACATGAGGGTGAGTAAATGATGACAGAATGTTCATTTTTGAGTGAACTAACCCTTTAATATTCTACATATATATAGACACACACACACACACACACACACACATCATATTAACCTTTTAATCATAAGTGTTAGAAGACAAGGATACCTGGTATCTTTCTGGGATTGTTCTTAGATCTGCTGGGAAAGATTTCATTCCAGACTCTCACTGCAGAAATCAGTGTAGTTAGAATGTCTATGAATTTCCCCTGTGGGATCAATAAGCTTCATCCATTAATCTAGCATAAAGGCTGCATTCATCCAGACTTCGTTAAGAGTCAGATAAACATGTCTATTTCAAGAAGAGTGAAAAGGTCTTAAAGGAGTCTGGTTCATGAAAAACATTCCCCGCTCTGACTGTCAGGGGTGTAATAAGCTTTAATCTGATAGAAAGATAAACATTCAATCTTTCTTTTTTGAAAAAAAAACAAAACAAAAAAAAAAACAACTTAAACATTTGCCAAGAAAACAAAAAAACAAATTAACTTCTCTGATTGCTTCTTCAGAGACCTAAACCACAGACAGAGTGACATTCAAAGGATCTGTCAGGATCCGGAGATGAAGGAAAGCTAGAAAGAGCTGAGATCATCGACACACATGGAGAGTGAATGCCAGGATAACGGAGACTGACTGCAGTCTTATCACAGCGAGACACCACTGTAAACAAATCCATCATATCCTGTTTAAGAAGAGCGGGAGCCGTACTACAGCATTACAGATGATGGGAACAATCTGTAGTAGATCCACACTCTGACATTTTTACTGCATAATGTTCTACATGACCGGAAAGTTTCCCCCAAACACTTGACTTTGAGCTGGACTTCAAAGGGGCCATAACATGGAAAACACAATTTTCTTGCTCTTTTAAAGTAAGCGTTCGATATATGTAAACACACTATAAATGAAGGATGGGAAAGTGTCATTACTGGATCGATGCAAAGAAGCCAATTAAAACAGTAGTAATTTACAAAGATGTACTAAAGGGACAGTCGCAAAAACAGATTGCTTTTTTTTAAGGGTGAGAGTGATCATGAAAAATGGTATGTTAAACCTTGACTAACAATACGCACAAAATTAATAAATATAATGAATTAACAATATTAATTAATAATTATAAATAATCATAAAACATGTCATTTATAAATAATTAAAAATAGTATTTTAGTATTTTTTTAGATTCTATTAAATACATTTTTATTTTATATTCAAGAAATAAATACTGTGTAATTAAAATAAATACATACATAAATGTGTGTAAATAAATAAAAAAAAATACATAAGAGGTCATTTAATTATTTTTTTTTTTTTAAATGGGCGAACTGTATTCCTGTATTTTGTATCAAACTTCTGACATTAGAAAATTATAAAACATCATAATCATATTTTCCAGCAGTTTAGTTTAAAAAAATTATATCTGGGTTTTAATAAATCTAATACCCAGTCACAGTGTAAACAAAAAAGAATAATTCATGCTACTAATGTAAAGAACATTCTGCAGGAAAAATCACAATAGCGCATTAACAACAACAATAACAGCCTAAAAACTCACAAAGCCACTCATTTTTAACAGCAACACTAGCTTACAACCAAATTGAGTAATAAAACACATTAAACAGGCAATAATGCTTGCATGTTTTGTTCTAACTCTCATAACAAGTAAAAATGATTGATGATCCTCTCGAATGCATTTACAGACTCTCGTGCAAAACTGCTGAATTCTGGAGGTGAGATCGGAGGACGCATTTGTCATTTCACCACAAACAGTGCCGTCTGAAACGCTCCATTTACAGCACAAATCAACAGCAGCAGCCTCAGCATCCGTTTAAAGGTTAAAAAGAAGGAAGGCTAAAGAACAAGAAAGAAAGAGAGTGAGAATGATGTCTGGGCCAAGGAAACTTTGTGAGGTCAGCAGTGCTGAAAATGGCAGTGTTATCAACAAGCGCACCACTGCTGGTCTTTGCAAAGGGCTAAAAGATACAGGCTGAGGCTAAGCTGCGGCTCGCTGGCACACACAGACGTGCTGGGAAAAAGCCTGACTCCTTACAGTTTCCTGCTAATGTGCCTATGCACAAACTGTGGATCTTTCTAGAGGTGTGTCTCAATCCGCTCCCTAGTTTTAGAAAATACACGACCCAGGGAGCCATTTTTAGGACTGTCCCATTGTCAAAATCCTTCCGGTGTGCTGAAATACTCACTAAAAATACTCACAATGTGCCTAAAACACCCTAAATGATGGAATTAAAAAAAAACGTATTTTAAACTTATTTAAAATACTTTCCCATTTCATTGGTTTTGTTTTGTCACATTTGTCACAAAGAAATAGATTTTTAAAGATATTTTTGGTATTTTTGTTGCAAAGCATAATTGTAATCAACAAAACATGGGAAAAGCATTTTAGGTAAGTTTTAATTTTTTAAATCTGTTTTTTATTACATCATGGTTTTTGTTTGTTTTTTTAGGTGCTTTACATTTATAAATAAAAATACAGTTCTTTTCAATAACAATTTCTGTCAGTCTGTCAAGCTGTCAGAGACATTTATATTGTATTTTTTATTTATAAATGTTTTTTTGTTTTTTTTTTTTTACGTAAAACAATCTAAAAAAGCATTTAACATAAAAATAAATAACATTTATAAATAAAAAAACAAGAATAAAAACAAGAATACAGAGCCCCGCACATGACATCCAGGAAAAAAAATAGTAGGCTAAATCATGTGCACGATTTACTAATTTGTTCCCTCAATTTATAAATCATGCGCACGATTTAGTAAATCAAGGGAATGAAATAGTAAATCGTGCGCACGATTTAGCAAATCGAGTGAACGAAATAGTAAATCGTGCGCACAATTTAGCAAATCGAGTGAACGAAATAGTAAATCGTGTGCACGATTTAGCAAATCGAGTGAACGAAATAGTAAATCGTGCGCACAATTTAGCAAATCGAGTGAACGAAATAGTAAATCGTGTGCACGATTTAGCAAATCGAGAAAAAGAAATAGTAAATCATGCACACGATTTAGCAAATCCAGAAAAGGAAATAGTAAATTGTGCGCACAATTTAGCAAATTGAGGGAAAGTAATAGAAAATCGTGCGCACAATTTAGCAAATCGAGTGAACGAAATAGTAAATCGTGCACACAATTTAGCAAATCGAGTGAACGAAATAGAAAATTGTGCGCACAATTTAGCAAATCGAGTGAACGAAATAGTAAATCGTGTGCACGATTTAGCAAATCGAGAAAAAGAAATAGTAAATCATGCACACGATTTAGCAAATCCAGAAAAGGAAATAGTAAATTGTGCGCACAATTTAGCAAATTGAGGGAAAGTAATAGAAAATCGTGCGCACAATTTAGCAAATCGAGTGAACGGAATAGTAAATCGTGCGCACAATTTAGCAAATCGAGTGAACGAAATAGAAAATTGTGCGCACAATTTAGCAAATCGAGTGAACGAAATAGTAAATTGTGCGCACAATTTAGCAAATCGAGGGAAAGAGAAAAATGTGCACACAATTTAGCAAATCGAGTGAATGACATAGTAAATCGTGCGCACAATTTAGCAAATCGAGTGAACGAAATAGTAAATTGTACGCACAATTTAGCAAATCGACGGAACGAAATAGAAAATCATGCGCACAATTTAACAAATTGAGTTAATGAAATAGTAAATCGTGCACACGATTTAGCAAATCGGGAAAAAGAAATAGTAAATCATGCGCACAATTTAGCAAATTGAGGGAGATCATCAAAAAGGTTAACAAGCACATTTCAAAATGCCACTATATTTTAAACAGCTACACTCTAAAAAATACAGGGTTGTTTCAACCCAAATATGGGTCAAATATGGACAAACCCAACCACTGGGTTAAAAATTTTATTTAAAAAAAAAAAAAAAAACAGTTGGGTTTGTGCATATTTGACCAAAATATGGGTTGAAACAACCCTATTTTTTAGAGTGTACAACGCACCTACACGATGCACAAAATTATTGATACTATGCTGCAAAACCTTGTAAACCGTGTTATCAGTACACCAGTGTTTAATGAATCAAGGCCCCTTGCTAGTGTCCAAAATTTGTGTTCATGTTATACTGATTCACAACATAAAGAACGAAGCGATGTAATGAGACACAGCAAACACCTCATCAGTCGTCAAAAAGACAGGGGAGGAAATTCAAATCAGAGGTTAATGTACAGATGTCAGCTTATGCAATTCTCCTAGGACCCCGTCTTCAATGGGCAGACATTAGCATAAACCGCAGGGCGCGAGGGGGGAGACTGATGACCAGTGTAGATGCAGTTTCAAACCCCAGGAGACTTGCCATCGGCAAAATGAATTGGTAACCAGAACGTAGGTTGAATCAATGCAGCAGGCACTAGCATTAGAGCCGTGCTAGAGAGGTTCAAAAATACAGAGAAAAAGAGAGAGACTTGATTAAATGGTCTGATTACAAACCACCTGCACAGTAAAACACATCAGACGGACGAAATGATTAATGAGCCCATACCAAACACATTACCGGCCAATCAAATGACAGCTTGGGCGGAGGTTGGTTATGAGAATATTATATTTTCTGAAGAGAGTGTAAGTGGTGCTTGTCTATATGCAAAAGTCATCTACATAAGGGTGTTGCTAGGTAGTTGCTAAGGTGTTTTTAGTGTTTTTGTTACATTGCTATGTGTTTGCTAGGGTGTTTTGGGTGGTTGCTTATTGGCTCAAGTACTTGCACTAGCTCTGCGATGCGCCACGCACTACATAATCACGTTGGAAAGGTCACGCGTGATGTAGGCGGAAGTATTGATCCAGTGTCTACAAAGCGGACGTGCAATGTAAAACGCCCTTTACAAAAAAAAGATAAAAGATGTTTGACTTCGTCAGGCGATTTTGAAGTTGAAGGAGAAAATTAGATTTTCGCCCTACCAGGGTACTTCCGCCTACGTTACGCGTGACCTTTCCAACGTGATTATGTAATGCGTGGCGCAATGCAGAGCAGTGCAAGACGAGCATTTGTGGTTTAAAAGCATATACATTTTTAATAAAATTTTTTTAGAAAATGACTGATCATTTCACTAGATAAGACTCTTATTCCTCAGCTGGGATTGTGTAGAGCTCTTTGAAGCTGCATTGAAACTGCAATTCGGACCATCAACCCATTGTACCCTGGTGAAGTCCACTATATGGAGAAAAATCCTGGAATGTTTTCCTCAAAAACCTGAATTTATTTTCGACTGAAGAAAGAAAGACATAAACATCTTGGATGACATGGGGGTGAGTAAATTATCAGGAAATTTTAATTCTGAAGTGAACTAATCCTTTAAAAATGGTGTTTCAGATGTGTTCAGTCAATCAACATACACTTATGTCACTGGTAGTTCCTATTGTGCTGGGTTAGACCTTACTCTGAAGTTGGAGCTAATTTAGTCCTCCCCCAAAAGGCATTCCGATAACTCAAATTATTCCCATTTCCTGCGGTGCGAACACGGCAAAAAGCAGGTACTTCTGCCAATAGTTATAGGAACTATAAAAATGTTCCTCCGTTTGCCAATAAAAACCTTTTTTTAAGAGTCTAAGAAAAAAATGGTTCTTTCTGTTCCCTAAAAGATTTTTTCGGGAATCCAAAATGGATCTTCTATGGAACTGCTGCAAAAATTCCCTTTTGGAACCTTTATTTTTAGGAGTATAGCAAGCACTACTATTAAATTCAGTATAATTTTACATGCTGAAAAAGCAGCTGGATGATGAAAGTGATTTGTATAAAAAATATTAATTTGACAAATGTTCAAATACACAATTACGATTTCACGTGGTCCAAGATGCCACACAGCAAGTGACATGTATAAGACAGGCTGCTTTTTTCCATTAAGCTGAAAAGGAGGCGGGTAGCGAATGAAAGCAGATTGTACAAAAAGCCTGATTCAATCATATAAATGGCTTTTCTTTTAATGAATTTGGCTCAAATTAAATGAATGGATCTGTATGGGGTCTTTCACTGACATTTCGCTTTCAATTAGATGGAAGTTTAATAATCACTAAGACTCCTTTGAGATATGTGTTAGATTTCTGCAAAACCATCTAACAATTCCAAGGTTAAGTCTGTCTCCTCTGTGAATTTCAAATGAATATGGACACTGTTATGCTGACCTTGCTTAAAATGAATAGATAAAAAAAATCTTACATAGTACATGGCAGTGCTTCAACTTTCTGCTCTGTTAGATTTAAAGTGAACATGAAACGCCATATGCAACCGATTTTAATTTTGAAATGTGATGTAGAGGGACTTCATCTTCATCACTAACTTTACTAAAATCATAAGTTGACCTCAGGAAAAATAAAAATAATAAAACGTACCATATGACCCCTGTAAAATATCAAATGGCAGTTTATGGATACGCTCTGGTGCCTTTTGTTTACAAGAGATGGGATGTTATGGATGGTTCTGCTTTGTCCTACAGTGTTGGTTTTGCCATTTAAACTGAAAATGAATTGCAAGCAGTCTGTTTGCAGAGTTGACTGCTCCTGACGAATTTCCCATCATGCACCACAGGGAGAAATGAAAAGAATAAAGCAATGCTAAATGCCCCCAAAAAAAAAAAGAATAACAAGGGAGAACAAAAAGACTGTGTCTGAGAGAAAGCTAGACATTTATCGTAATCTTCTCCAAAATCACATCGTGCACTTTTCCTTGGAGATGTTCCCGTGTTCCTGGCCACTTAAACAACATCACACACTTCTGAAAGTCTTAATTCCTCTCACTTTATTCTTCCCCATTGGCGGGGGGGTCACAAAGCTAAACACTCCTGCAACATCTGACAACTAAAAGATGAATTTCAAGACATTTCTTTTCAAAGGCCCATTCAACTGACTCTCATTAATCAAGTTATGGCTTCAGAACTGACACTGGAATCAAAGCGACCCGAGTTAGTTTTTCACTCTTTCTTTTCCTCTGCCATGTGCGCTCTGAAGAATAACCCCCCGCCGCCTGTATGTCTGGTGTCGCGGGGAGCAGGTCAGGGGATTGATGCCCCTCTCCAGCCGAGCTTGTGTGATCTACTTCTTCGCAGATACTGCCACATTGCAGGCGCTTTTCAAAGGGGCATTAACCACTTTCTAAAAGCCGTACAATAGCATGGTGGGGCATCCAGCATTCCGCATGTCCATGTCATAACTGGGTGATGTAGCTATTCTCAGCGTGTATAAACAGATCAAGAGCAACTGCAGGGAAAACAACTCAAATGTTTATGACAAAAACATTACATTATTTGACAGTGAAACTCGTGATACTGAAACATCAACTTAGCATAGTATCATCAAACACTGTCCCAATCTCACATTTAAATTGTGATGATTTTGATGCTCCATAAAAAGTGAATAGAAATTAATTAGGTTAAACAGAAAACAAAAAGAAACTTCTGCTCTATACTCCAGTACCTAAGATTGTTCTCCTGAGAAAAAGAACCGATTAATCTCACGTCTCCTCTAGATTTTCAAAAAAGAGCTCAACAAGACACTCCCTCCTGAGACTGTCAACTTTGTCTTATATGTATCACCTACAAATTTTTTCGAGGAAGTAGTCTACTACAATATACTGTGAATTAACAGCGCTCAAAGTCGACACTCTGAGGCTGTGGTCCAAATCACACCTATACCCTCAATCACTGTTCCCTACATTAGTTCACTAATATAGTCCACTTGAGAAAGTGAAAATGAAAACACATGAGTGAATTCAGACACTGATGAACACCTGCTGTTAACAAGCAGAATCACTGAAGGAAAGAGAAACAACAAGAACAGAAAAAAGATTGAATCAACTGAAGTTAAAAGAAGATATTAAATCTCTCAAGATCTGATTAAACAACTCCACAAACCGCATTACCAGCTTCACTTATTACTAACCAGACTGACTTTATTTCTGTCATAAATCTACAAAAGTTTTTATTAAAAAGTAACAGAGGTTTAGATGTTGATGATTTATTGTTTCGTTTGATGTTACCATGATGAAGATCAGCGATTGCTTTAGTTGGGCTCTTGACCCTTGATTTTTTTAACATTAGTTTTTCTTTGGCTGTTTTTATTTGTGACTGTGGAAAAGTACATAAAAACAATGCCAGCAAGAATGCAAGCTGTTATATCAAGGCCAAAGGAGGCCATACAAAATTAAAATAAAATATATATTTTGGGTTATTATGTGTGAATAAAGACTATTTAGTTGTTTCAGTTTGTTATTATAATTTTATCTAAAAGTCCTAAATTCCTTAAAAACAGGAAAATAAAACATTTATTTACTTATTTTATTGATATATATTTAAAGAATATAAGCAGCCTCTGAGGACTAACATTTTCCTTTGGGATGCCTTGTTTTTGTCTCATCCCCTCTATCTACATTTAGCATCACCCTAAATAACCTCCCTGCCAAGCATTTCCAAAAAATTCATTCATGAATTTAAATTTCAATACATATAATATAGACTATCAAATTATTCCATTTTGTTTTTTAAAAGTGAAATCCATTCAAAATGCCATGCACACCTTTTAAACATGCACACAACAGTCATATTTAAACAGCAAAGAAACATCCTGATAGGTTAAACCCAAAAAACAATTTGAAACCTGTGGTTTTGGACACGCCGATGTCAATCGAGCCACCCTGGGAAGTCAAGGCAAGGGAGTAATATTTCGCTTCGCATCAGTGCTAGCACTCGGTTACTTTTAAAAGCATTTTATTTGTTTACCCAACGCCAGCCAGCCACACCGCATGAATTTATATTCCAATAAGAGGGAGGTGAGAGTTACACAGGCTGTTGCGGTCTCCTTGTTCACCACAAAACATTTTGAGAGCGCTGCAAAACCCTCACTGGTCAAAACACAATGTTCCAAAATGATAGTACACAATTCTAAGATGTGCTAAAGGGAGATTATTGTGGGATTTGAAAATAAATGATTAAAAACATAGACCTGGATGGTGACTTTCAATGAAAGTTATGTGGAGCACAAATAAAGAATTTGCGAGAGTTTTGGGAGGCTAATTCTGGAACATTGTGTGTTTAACTGCTGATGAAATTTAGTAGCTAATTGGTGGCTAACTGCTTTTAAATGAGCCCCTTATGACCAGTTGTGTCTATTTGATTTCACAGGCCTGTATACACTCTTTTATGTGGTGGAGCTTTGGGGAATACAATGCGTTCAGAACATGATATGTTTCAAGAGCTTCCTCTCATCTCGCCATGTTAATAGCCTGTCATATAACCCACACATCTAGCAGGAAATAAATGAATTTAATTCAAGACTTACTAAGATGTGTTTTCAGATAATGTTTTTCTTACACCATTAGTAAACAGTTTTTTGTTTTATGCATTAACCACACCTAATTTAGTAATGATTTATGCTTAATACAAGATAAAACAATACACGAATAAAGTAAGAAAAATACACTTGGTTTAAGATACAAATGTTCAAAAGCTTGGGGTCAGTAAGCTTTTTTTTTTTTTTTTTTAGAAATTTATACTTTTCTTCAGGATGGAAGCATTTAATTGACTGAAAGACAAATTTATAATGTTACAAAAGATATCTTTTTTCAAATAAATATTTTTCTTTTGAACTTTCTATTCATCAAAGAATCCTGAAAAGCAAAATTATGTTTTTATAATTTTAGAATGATTTCTGAAGGATCATGTGACACTGAAGACTGAAGTAATGATGCTTTGCATCACGGGAATAAATTACATTTTAAAATATATTTAACTTGTAATAATAATTCACAATATTATTACTGTATTTTTGATTAAAAAAAGGTAGACTTGGTGTGCATAAGAGACTTCTTATGACTTTAAAAAACTTTTATAAAAAAAAAAATCTTATTGATCCCAAATCTTTGAAATTGTCTTGTTAACTTTGGCAAATCTGTAGTGGATTTATAGATCCCAGCATGCTTTGGAGATGACATGTAGATGACATGAAGGTTAACACTACATTGACTCTATAAGCAATGACTGCGCTAATGCCAGTGACAAGTAAAATCTTACTCATTCATTAAATATAGATGCTAAATAATTTACATTTAGCATGTTCTATGATAGCTGTTGGTTTGAACTGAAATAGATAAGATTAACCTGTTCCAGAGCTACAACTCATGAGGTTGGAGCTACTTAATTTTTTTTTTTGAGTAATCAACTTAAAAATGTGTGTTTATGTTACAGATTATAAAGTTTCTCTAACTCAATATAGTTTGTTGGTTGAAAATAATTTCATTCGAATTTGTCATAATTCATAACTAATTGATGCAAACTGTTGCATTCATTTTGTTGTTGTTGTTAAACCAACATATTTTTTAGAGTCACAGCGTGTGTAAACATCTTGCTTTTCAAATAAATTCATATTTTTTAAAAAGGATAGTTCACCCAAAAACTTACTTTCTTCTGCTGAGCACAAAAGAAGATATTTTGAAGAATGTTTCAGGCTCAGAAAACTTTGGAAACCAACTGACTTGCAATGTATGGACAAAAACACTTTTTGCATTTTTCAAAATATGTTCTTTTTTGATAACAGAATTTAAAGGCTTAGTTCACCTCAAAATAAAAATTCTGTCATTACTTACTCACCCTCATGTCGTTCCATACATGCAAGACTTTCGTTCTTCTTCGGAAGACAAATTAAGATATTTTTGATGACAAAATGCTGTCAGATTTCCTTCCATTGACTGCCTTTGCAACTTCCACTTTGACGCTTCAAAAACGTCATAAAGAGATCGGAAAATTAATCCATATGAACCGAGAGGTTTAGTCCAAATTTTCTGAAGAGAATCAATCACTTGTTATGATGAACAGATTTAATTTAGGCTTTTACTCGCATGTAAACATTGATCGGCGAACATAAGCAGAAGCTCAACCAAACCTGCTACACGCGGGTCATAACAAGCGATCGATTCTCTTCCGAAAATTTGGACTAAACCGCTCGTTTTTTAAGTGTCAAAGTGAAAGTTGCCAAGGCAGTCAATGGAAGGAAATCTTACAGCATTCTGTCATCAAAAATATCTTAATTTGTCTTCCGAAGAAGAACAAAAGTCTTACGTGTGTGGAACGACATGAGGGTGAGTAATTAATGACAGAATTTTCATTTTGGGGTGAACTAACCCTTTAAGGATCTTTTACCACAAAACAAGACAAAAATACTGAAAAAGAAAATGTTTTTATAATGAACAGCAAAGAAAAGGAAAGTCTTGCAAAGACAGTGCAGAAGATCAACTACCTAAACCAATTTAAACCAGCTAATGATTAATCTTTAACCAGCTAGAAAACCATGTAAAACAGGCCACCATCAGACATAGGTTTTACCTTAATTATCGAATAACATTCACAGCAGCTGCAAAGGTGTAGTTAACCGTCCTGGGCAAGGTTGTCGTTCACAAGCCTAATTTGTTCAAAACTTAACTAACATCTTTCATTTCCTTTCAGGAAACTGCTAACAGCCAGTTCTGACAGTTTGGTCTTTCTGTGGATTCTTGTGCACTCTGTTGTTATGATATGATATTACGGTTTTACTCCGTGACTGGCTTGAATTATCTGTGTCTGTGGAGCTTGTTAGCTCACATTCAGCTCACTGTTAGCGTGGCAGATGACTCAAGGTGACCCATGTGAACTTTCAAACGGCACGTAGAGATAATTGAAGCCCTCTCAACTGCACTGGCGAGTAAGATACTGTTTTAAGAACATCAATTGGATGTGATGCACTCCACTGGACACAGGCGTACATGTACTGTGAATTTTGAACAAGAATCCACAGCTGTGAGCACAAGGGACTTTTTACTTGCCTTTTACTTGCCTAAATTCTTGTCAGGGAAAATATCGCTGCCTTCCAGTTAACCAATTGCGGTATCTCAAGGAAATCGTGAGAACAATGAAGCCTTTCAGGATCAATAAACTGTCAAATGAATTTTCTCTAAATGTGTTTGATGTACTCCCATAATTCTGTATCTCTCCCAGTGACTCCAGTCTGTCAATACTTAATGATTTAATATCAGTCCGTTCTTGGCCTCTGACACGATAGTTGGAACATATTGGATTTGAAAGGAAGAGTCTCTAAAATATAACTAGTGATAGAACAGAAAACATACATATTAAAAAATACTAAAGTGCTCAGAGGGAGAAATGTATGTATTGCATAATTACACAACTACTTCTATTAGACAGCAATAAGATTAAATGGAGAGCAAATGAAGACTTCAAACTACAATACTTAAGTTTTCAGAAGGAGGAATCTAATCACAAATGGCATGTCTTCTCTATTGAGATGAAATGTACATTTCTACATTTCTGCAAAACTCAAAAAAAAAACATACCTATACATAAATTTCACTGCAGTTTCCAGCTGAAATAAACCCTAGTGGCAGTAAAACACCAACAACTTCTATTCCTGTACACACAAATTATACTGTCTATCAAATAATAGAGTCTTATTTTTGCACAGTTCCT
Source organism: Ctenopharyngodon idella (assembly GCF_019924925.1). NCBI lineage: Eukaryota > Metazoa > Chordata > Actinopteri > Cypriniformes > Xenocyprididae > Ctenopharyngodon > Ctenopharyngodon idella. The sequence continues at coordinate 37,780,203 of NC_067221.1, read as the reverse complement.
TGCACAATACTATGACCTCAAAAACTTTTTTGTAGCTGCAAACTACATTGTAAAAAATTATTTTTCGAAGTTGTAAATAAAACAAAGTTTACTGGAGTACATTTTACCAGTTCTTGCTACTTCAAAAATCCATGTTTAATTCAATGTGTTACTTGCTGCTTCTTTGCAATTAATTGTGAAATTTACTAGAAATAGTTTTTCAGTGTAATTTTGTAGAAATGTCAGCACAAGTAGCGGATCCGTCTATCAGCGTATATATTAGGGATCCTGCTTTCAAACTCTCCCATGTGTATCTGTGTAAGCGCTCTGTGAAGAGCGTCACTGATATCTATTTACAACATGTTTTTGAAGCGTTGCTCATTGTAGCCAATCACAGACATATCTGTTGAGCATGTGAACTCAATGGCCAATCAGAGATGTTTAAGAATCTGCTCAACAGCGCTCAAAATGCTAGGGGGAAATGCTAGTATTGTCACATTTTTAAAATTTCAGTACCGACTTGGTACCGAAGTCGGTAATTTTGACAACCCTAGCCACATGCATGTTTTTTCCCCAATAAGACGGGTTGGTCTCCTATAAACTTTCAAAAGAGGTCCATTAAAAATTAAAACTCATCAAATTTCCCATCAAATTCTTCTAAAATGAATTCCTACTTTTCCAATATTCCAGTACATCGACAGCAGTCTCATTTGTGTCTATTTTTATAGGAACTTCTGGCTCAAAGCTGCTTGATACTTAAAGTCACCATTAAATAGTGTTGTCAAAAATACAGATATTTCGATATGTACTGATACTAAAATATCTGAAATGATTCCAATACTCCTTTCTGCAGCATCAATACACCCATACCAGATGCGCTTTTTTGCTCTCCTCTCAGACAGCACCAGACACGCACTAGCCTCCTCTCATTCACTCACGTCTCTTTCACTACGTTTTAATAGTGTTGGTGTGACCAAGTCTGAATTATAACGCATAATAGTGCAATATATACGCATAATTCTACTCATTCCCGCAGATTTCGCGATCATCTCCAAAGCACACACACAAAATTAAGCTGCCTCTGACATACAGCTCATGAGTGCTAAAATGAGCTCTTTTTCGCGGCTTATTAATGGTCAAAAATACACTCAAAAATAAAGTCACAATGCCCATCTTGGTTAGTATTAACATAAACACAGTCGTAAACAGTTCAGAAAGAATGTGTAACAGTATTTTGAATCCGTGCATGAGTCAGGTCTTAAAGGGACAGAAGCCTAATAAATGTGCCGCTCTCAATAGGGCCTTTCGCACCGGAGGAACCTTTTCATAGTTCTTAGAACTATTGGCTGGAGTACCCGGATTTTGCCGTGTTCGCACCACAGGAACTAGGAACGATTTTAGTTCTAGGAACTCCTTTTGGGGGAACTAAATTAGCTCCTACTTCTTTTCTCCGCCTCGATGATATGTAATACTGAAAGTTGTCATAGGATTTTTCGTCTCTTAGCCCCACTTTTTGCTCTTTCAGTCACGTAAATTATGCGTTTACATTCCAACTCTGTTATCACGAAACCCACGACACACAACAAACACAGCTCCAATCACGGCATACACCATCCGCCGTTTTTTAGCCACGTTTAAAGACGGCACTGTTGGCCGCGTCAGAGTTCCTATTCCCGGTGCGAATGCAACCAGGCACATGGTCTGGGGGAGAAATTAGTTCACGGGGAGCTATCCTAGTGGCTATCCTAGTGGCTAGTTCCTATAACTAGTTCTCTTTAACCTGGCATACACATAACGCATTATCAATTTATATTTTCAAATCCGTTAAAGGATTATTAGGCTGCATAAATTAGGTCAGCCAGAACCGGGAACACTTCCTATTGCACCACATGTACTTGTTACATCAGAAGAAGAATGGCATCTACGCTAATATTAGTCTCTCTGTTTATCTCGAGGTTTACCGTAGTCAACCGGATCCGGGCCGTATGCAGGTGAGATCAGGGACCTGCGCCTTGACATGACCACAATGCAGCCCTGAAGTATCAGCAGAGATTGAGTCAACTAGATCATCCATTGTGAAGGCCTCATCGACACGACAGCCAGTGGCACAGTTCCTCAACAAACCGTCCATACCGGCGTGATGAATACGATCCTCAACTGGATGGAACTGGAATAAATACTTTGAATGTTGCGATCCCATCGGACTTATGATAGCTACCTGAATCGTAACAAAGCACTGTTCGCCAGAGGAGGACTGGCCCCCCGACTAAGCCTGGTTTCTCCCAAGGTTTTTTTCTCCATTTTAACACCTATTTGCCACCTGTTTGCCACCTGATGTCACCTGTTGGAGTTTGGGTTCCTTGCCGCTGTCGCCTTTGGCTTGCTTAGTTGGGGACACTTGACATTTGATATTCAACAGTGCTTTGCATCTGCCTGCATTGACACCATTTTCTTTAAGAGCTGCTGTGCAGCCAAAATTATATACCAGTTATCACTGTAAAGCTGCTTTGACACAATCTGCATTGTAAAAAGCGCTATATAAATAAAGGTGACCTGACTCGACTATATCTGAGTTCCTGGAACTATTCGGTGTGAAAGCTCCTTATGTTGTTAATGTTAATCAAACAACAAAAGACAAAGAGAAAATCATTTACTGCTCTTGACTGATTAACTTGTGTAACTTTAATTGATTAATCTGTATTTAATTTTTACAATGAAAATGATCCAATGTTATTTTAAATTTGATTACTTTGTTTCTTTTATGCAGTTCCTACCTGAAAAAATAAAACAGTCTATTTAATTTGTACCTTTATTCTATTGCATTTATTTGTGCTATTGTTAGTAATTTGTTTATTTGTTCTTATTTTATTACTGTATACTTGTCTTTTTTAAATTCAATTTACCATTTGAAATCAAGCTTCCTTGTGCTGTGTGTAAGCTATTGCAACAAAATTACCCCACTGCAAAAACAAATACACAGAGTTAGCAAATATTAAATAATTGTAATGGTAATTGACATTTATATATGAAAAAAAGCTTAAAAGCTTTAACATATAAAGTGATCTCTCAGAAGAAATTTTTGAATGCCTAGACTTTCAATGAATGGACAAAAAAAGAAATAATATTAAACATATGACAGTATATTCAGCATATTTTTCCCCAATGGTATCGAAAATGGTATCGAATATCGATACTTTTGAAGGTATTGTATCGAAGAGAGGACACTACCATAAAATCAAAATCGACAATCCTTATTTTTTATAGAATGTTGCAGTATTTTTTTTTAATTCATGTGCCCTAACCTTCAACCAAAATAACTTCCCTTCCCTCTTGCAGCGACATCACTTTTCTTCTCTGATGACGTGTTTACTGACACGAGGGCAGGGCAACCCGTCACTCACATGAGATCGACCAATAGCAAACCACAACCATTCAACCATCCCATCAATTCCCTGTGGACAAAACCAAGTCCTGCCCTACATTTGTTCTTGTTCGAGAAGCCACTTCACTCGAATATATGTCACAATAGGAAAGGCTTCCGTTTCATGCTGACTTTAAACGACACGTAACTGAGAACTCAATTAACTTGATGAAAGAGCAATGCCTGAACAATAAAAATACATCCTCCGGATTGAGTAACACACACAAACACAGATCCGCACACATCCATAACACATCCAAATAACACCTTGAGCTTTAAATCCTCCCTTATTGTTGAAAAGATGAGAGCAATCCTTCGGTCCGCAGACCACGAAAAAGGACAAGGCTGGTCGTCACGCGCAACAAGTTGCAGACAACAGTGAGACGTCACCCTTGGTCACTCGAGCTTACGGTGCATGTGAAGGAGGAGGGCCTCCTCGACGCTGCCGCACCCCAGTGAAGGGTGCTCGGCCCCCGGGAGAGACGGGAAGGGAGGACTATGTGTATTAACCCAAACAGACACCTGCTATTTTTGTGCAGCACCTGCCTGGCTGGCCTGCTGCGCTGCTGTCTGTGTGCACTGCAGAGATAACAGGGGGGCTATTCACGGCTAGTCAGTCGGAGAGAGTCAAGCCCTGTCTCACTTTCTGTGTGTGTGTGTGTGTGTGTGTGTGTGTGTGTGTGTGTGTGTGTGTGTGTGTGTGTCTTACTCTCTCATACACATCGAGACCTGTTCTGTCACTCCTTTTCTGTCCAACAAACATACACATACAGACAACCCGTGAACACAACCCTTATACAAATGCACAATCAATCCTTCTCAAGCAATTCCAGCTCAATTCATGTATCTTTATAGGTCGTTCTTTCGTACACACACACATAAACGCACACGCGCACACACACACACACACACACACTTCAGTCTGTCTGCTGCACACTGCGGCCAGCTGATCTTGGAAAAGGAAGCATTTCTGTGAAAATCTTGTTACCGTTTCCAGTTTTGTGAATAACAATCACTCTAACAAAGCATCACATGTAACAAAATGCACTGTAAAAATGAAGCTGTGAATAAAACTAATATTATAAGAATATGTTTTGCAAGAAAATAGTGTTTCAGTCTTTCTACTTCAAATGTAATGTTTAATTCAATGTGGTACTTGCTGTTTCTTTGTTTATTTCTGAAATTCAATAGCAATTTCTAAGTGAAAATTGTTTCAAAGTAAATCCTACACCAATTTTTCTTTTCAGTGTGGATACAAAATTATATACAGATCCAACTTATCATTCTTTCCATTATTAGTGGTACTTATTAGAGGGAAACATCATTATTGCTCATACTTTGGGTTAGTGCTTTAATCAAACCCTAACCCTTTTGTGTATCTTGACATAAATTATATATCCAGTCATTTTGCTTATTGAGAAGAGGTGTGCTATTACTTTTCTTTGTGACCAGAGATATGATTTTCACTTGGTGACGATAAAAGAATAATCACAGAGACTCTTTTGAATTGGTCACCTAGCAACCACCTTAGAAACTGCAAAGCAACATGCTAACAACTACTCTGAACACCTTAGTAACTGCATAGCAACACCTTGGCAACCACCCAGAACACTCGAGGTGGAGAGTTTTGCACAGGCAAGCAACAAAATGTTCAAATCTAGTTGTTATTTACTGTGCACTGGAGTCAAACACAAACATTTAAGCTCACGTCATCTGTACAACATGCAGCTAGTGTACGATTCCACTGTTATCTGTAGATGTTATCGGAATATCTAAATATTCTGTTCTCCCCTGGAAGTCTCTAAACTGTCCCTATATATGATTTATTTTTCAAAGTCATGGAACCTATGGGTAAAAAATAAATAATATAAATAAATCATGCAGTGCTTAAGAGGGCAAAGACGTCAGCAAAAAGAAAAACAACAGGCAGTTACAGGCCAGCTTGTTTTTACAACACCTTGGTGTAGGACATTTCTGTCTTTCTCAGGAAGATACTAGCTGTGTCCGAAATCGTGTACTGTTAAGTAGGTACTACATTTGAATATAAATTTACTTCACGACCATTGAAAAAGTATGTTCTATATAGTACGAATGCGTGTAGTATGAATGAATTCGGACGTACTACATCCGCTACGTTGTTACTGTCACATGACCTACCAGCGTCAGTTACGTCCCTTTAACTCCATTCACAAATCCTCTCTCGTTGCCTCATGGGATAGTAAAGTGTCCATCGTATGCGCACTTCAGAATCTCACCGGAAGTAGCCAGTCATCCGGGTACTTTTCGGCTACTGTTTTTCGAATACTATGAATTCAGACATACTACTCTGTTCGCATACTGTTTTTCGCGTACTATAGAGTAGAGAAGTATTCGATTTCGGACGCAGCAACTGTCTCACATCCATCTATCCATCTAGCTATTTAGCTAGCTAGCTTTCCCTAATATCATTATATATTCTAAACCCTTGTCTGCATAGTTGGCGCACAACTGAAACTCCATAGCAGAATAACAAAAATAAAACATTACAATAAATATTTATTTAATGTATTATGTATTATGGACTAACAATACATACATTGTACAGCTTTTATTATTTATTGCTAATTCAGAAATGTACTCTTGTTCATTATTTATTAAATGTTCATTTATACAACTTGAAATGTTATTAAATGTATTAGTGTATTAGCAGGAATGAACATTAACCTAGATTAATAAAAGTCATAAAAGTATTGTCTGTCATTAGTTCAAAATACCTTATGCCTTAACTATAATGTTCACGAATTGACAGTTATTGTTAGCTCCATAAAACACACTGCAATAAAACTTGACACCATTTGACATCATCAAAAAAAAATTAATTAAAATCAATTGAAAGAAAACATTCTGAAAGCTTCTTTTGTGAAGTCAGTCTTATGGATTCCAATGTATAACATGATATTACCTTCTGACAGCCTCACTGTACCGTGGTACCACCACAATAGCTTTTAAAAGGTCGCTCTCGGTTAAGTTTAAGTTATAAATGGTTGGTTTTCCTTGGAAACAAGGGAACCAATTCCTCTTAACTAAGCTTATAAATTATGCAAACCTACTAGAGCAATAAACCTAGACACAATCATCACATATAGAACGTAAAGGACAAAGGCTGAATTCAGGTGGCGATTGCATTTCAGTCATGCATGTATATCCCAAAGCACATGGTGAAATGATCCCCTATTCTCCAAGCCAATATATGAAAGCTTTGTCTTCAGAAACACTGTTGACATGCGAAACGTGCTTTACATAAGCCTGGCACTGGAGAGGTTTGTTTATTACCAGCAAGAGCCGCAGAATTATGAAGCATCAGCGGGCCTGGAGTGTGCATGCATTCACAACAATAGAACGATGAACCAGTGAAACCACACCGCATCAGATCGCTCACCCCGCACGTGAGCGAATTACAAACTAAACAGTTTTGCAAGATATGGATCTTGCATGCATGAACTATGAGACAAGCTACTGAAATCCAACAAGCCGTGAATGAGAAGGCAAAAGAGCCCTATCAACCAGATACACCTGGTTAAAATTCCTAAAGGAATGTGAATTCCATCATTATTTTAAAGCAATCCTGGAAAGAAAATTAAACATCACACAAACAAAAACTGGATCTTTCAAACCACCAATAGAGTCAAAAGGAATTTACCATGTGATTTCCTTTAAATGTCCAGCAGCAAAACATTATTTCAGTATAAGACATACAAAGCTCTGCAAAAGATATATTCAATATTCAATAATAAGACATCAAGAATCAAAAAATCCTGGGAATTTCAGTTTATACTATTGGATCTGATTCTTAATGGATACAGATGACAATATTCCAATAGAAAGATATATATATTCTTCCAGAAATGTTGACTAAGGGATACATATTATGTAAATATTACTTGATTAACCATCTTAAGGACTTATTGTGACCTTTCAAAACATATTATTCCCAAAAGGACTATTGCAATCCCCAATCGAACAAATGCCCTTCATCAAAAAGAATGTAAGGAAAATGTTCCACAAACTCTTTGCTTCCATGTGATTTCCTTTAACTGCTTAGTAGCAACACATTATTCCAGTACAACACAAAAATAGACATTTTTAATTAAAAAAAAAAAAAAAAAACATCCTGAAGGAATAACAGTTTATCCACTCAGATTCCAGTAAGGATTCTTATGGATGCCATTAGGTTTGTTTCCAAATGTTAATGCTATTTCATAAATATTCCTCCAGGGTTTTTGACTAGGGTGGATATTGGCTTGATGAACCTACAAGATCTAACGTGCATCATTGTCAGAAATTAACAAGAGCTCAGGGCAGAAATGCCTGATAAAGTGACAAAAAAGCTCCATATATTTACAGACTGGGGGCAAGAAATGTCTAACTCATCCTCTGTTTTTGTGTTTTTCATAATTCCTAATATTTTAGGCCAATAGTTATAAGGATTTAGTGCCTCATTAAAACCTGTGCAGCTAATATGAAGTGTTTGTGATGGAAAAAAAGATCCAGTCAGCAACAAAATGCCCCTGCAAATTCATTTTCTAAATAAAAAAGTTAATTTCTGACTGTGATGTGCATTAAATCTATCACTAATATTCCACAGTGACTGACCGGCTCACCTGGTAAGTTGGATGTTGGTGTGTTTAAATCCTCAAGGTGATGCGTTTCTTCTTGGCGCAGGATGCGGGACAAAGCTGATAATTTCACCTGCCTCTCCTCCAAAGCGTTCACGCGCACCGGGCTGACATATCGGTAAAACACAGGCGTCTTTGAGCGGGTCCGGTGCGCACCAGGCGTTTATAGCGCAGTGGATCCGCGTTCTTCCACCCGCTTACGCAGACACAATGTCCCTTTCGCGACAGGATCAGTCGGGATCCGGTGTGGGGACGCTGCTGCTGCAATTCGGTTAGGATATAACGGGTAGGTGTGGTTGGGTGAAGGGACGGAGACAGACAACCGTGGCACGGGTCCAAAAGAGCAGTCCTGCGTTAAGACGCACGGCGCAGTGTGTGCCCGCCCGCTGAAAGCCTTTCAAATGCAGAAGATTCACGTGCACATGAAGATATCAATGTCTGAGGATCCTTAAATGGTTTCGGGGATGGTTAATAATGCCATACATCCTCCTGCAGTCAGGAACGGAGCGTCTCTCCAGCGGTTCCTTTGGCGATGTTCATGAATCAGTCTGTGCGACGTATAAGCTGATATTTACATCCACCGGTCAGACGCCGAGCGCTGCGTAAACACGAGCATCATCCGCGGGCTTCAGACTGAGGAACCTAACCATCCGAGAGGGGGGATGGATCTCTCCCTCTCTTTCCTTCACACGCGCGCGCGCACACACAGACACACACACATACATTCAGTTAGGCAACGTATACACCCTCGGATAATTAGATCTAATTAACAGGCCTATCTCAATTGTTTCTCCTATAGATTAAATGAAGAGAAAATGGAGACCATCATGCTTCTCAAATTTGTCCCTTGAGAAAAATAACCTATTAATCTCACACGTCCTCAGAGATTCATCAGAGGTCTCAATGTCTCAAACTGTACAGAAGACCATATTCAATAGCATTGAGCAGTCTAAGTCACAATATGAACTGGAAAAAATCTCATCAAATTCTTCCATGCAAGAGAAAAATGATTGGTGACCAAATTTAGTAAAGGATTTAGTTTAAAACAGTGTTCAATCAGATTGCTAGTGAATTTCACAAATAATTACAAAGAAACAGCAATTAACAGATTTGAATTAAATATGAAATTTTGAAGTGAAAAAACTTTAATAGTTTCTTGTGAAATGAGCTTTTTTTTTTTTTTTTTTTTTTACAGTAATTCCATGTTCAGTTGCATCAGGAGAAACATCTGAGATAAAGTCGATACTTGAAACATATTTGACATCTCCATTGTGTCTTTTAAGAGCAACAACTGAGCAATAAGATTTTTAAGAGCTACTGGAGAGCACCTCCCTCAGACTTGTATTGCTATCAAAAAAAGCTAATTATAATTACAGTCTTAATAAAGATTCCAACTGGATAAAAGAATTTCCCTTTTCATTCTCTAATATGAGAGTCTAGTTTTTTCTCCATGTACTGGTGCTTTTATAAACCCAGAACCCATGACAGTGATCTGAAAAACCTGTAATAATACACCAAGAACTTTATAAACCTTCAAAAAAGTTAAGAATCTTATGTAGCAAATTTTTTGTTAAATTTGTTTGAATGAATGATTTAATGACAAATAATTATTTTAACAGTCACTTTTCGCAACCTACTGGTGTAAGAATGTAATTGATAATCTTTATTTTAAGTGTCACGTTATTTTCTTAAGCCCAAAGTATAGTTCACTTTTTACTCATACGCTAGGGTCAGTGTACAGTGCGTGTGACGTGAATTTCGTCATCAGAAGAGTATGCACATACTGTATGCACACTGCCGGATTTTTGTAACCGTGCGTACTTGTACGCGCAGGTCGCACATGCGCATTTAATTAGTTGATCCACAAGGTTGCAACCGTGCTCTGGGGGCATCGATTCACAAGTAAGTCAAAGACAAACTGCATAAACAGACCGGAACGCATGCAAGCTACAGCGACGATGGAGGCCTACATAGACAAGAGATTGTGCGAAGAGGTTAGAATGTACCCTCATTTGTATAACTCTAGCTTGAAAGAATAAAATATGTTTACATGGGTTGTAACTCGTGGCGAGAGACTGCTCAAAACTGCACATGCGTCGAACGCCTGCGTATACATCAAGTGAAGTATACTTTCCAAGGCTGTGCTTTCGACTGTGCGTGTACACTAGCTTAAAGGTGATTTACTCTATTTTGATTGCAGCCGTAGACATCAGTGTTTATATCCCAACTATAAACTTCCCACACTTCCAACTCCAAGAAATTTGAATTATTGTAACACAGAAATAATAATACTGTGTGGTTGAAAAGACTGTCTCTCTGGATCAGCGGCAGCGCCAACGCAGATCTGAATGTTCCACTGTGATCGTACTTGTCAAAGGTTTAATAGACACAGCCGAATCATTGTCATTAAGAAATAAGTTCAAACCAAGAGTGCCACAAGAGTCCTGAAAAGTGAAGCCAAAGTTTCTTGATCGCCCCCAGGTGGCTGGATGCAGTATAGTTCATAAACCCCGCCCTCTCCATGTAATGTAATTGGACATGAGACAAACTAAACAATCAAATTACACTTCAAATATTTTTTTTCCAAAGATGATTTCTATAATTTTAGGCAGTTTTTATAACGCTGAAGTTAGTTCAAGTGTTCATTCTTTTAATAAGTTTGGTTTTAGTTAGTTATTATATGCTATAAAATGTGTTTTGACATTATGATTGACAGCTTCTCTGACTGTAGTAGTCACTGAAGCATCTGGATCTTCAGGAGGAGATTGGAGCTTTAACTTTGATTTCTACATTTCCAGAACTGTTTATTTCACACCGACATAATGTGTTGTTCTGCAGTAAACTGTATTAACCGATTATGCGGGAGTGTGGGCGGGACCTTGATATCCACTTCGCGCTCACTACTGCGCAGACTCAGGCTCCAAGTTCACTATGTGCAGACTCCAGACTCAAGATGTCATCGCCATATTGGCACACTGGCGGTGTCACTTACTACAATGGAAGAGAGTGAAGGTGTGTCGTCCATCTTTTTTTACAGTCTATGGTTTAAACACACAAATTATCTGTGAAGACATATGTGACTGTAATGTCAGGGTATATTCAAAACTTTTATTATTTAATTTCTGTTTATTTAAGGTAAGAATCCTTACCACCGCATGGACAACAAAGCCTCTGCTCAGATAATGCATTGGACTATCTGTGTTTGGTTTTTGGATGCCACACCTGCTGAAGCAACAATAGACATCAACAGACTGAACCAGTTGGAGAACAAAAAATAATCTTTCCTTGTGATCTCATCTCAGATACAGGTCATGACACTGACCTGCTCACCAATGACCTATTTACCTACCAATATGTAATTTAACCTGGATTCCACCAACCTGCTGGAGAAAGATTGTTAAAGTTGCAAACACTTTGTTTCTAACTGAAATATCGCATGTACATTATCGTTCGAAAGTTTGGGGTCGGTACGATTTTTTTAATGTTTTGAAAGAAGTCTCTTATACTCACCAAGGCTGCATTTATTTGATAAACAATACAGTAAACAGTAATATTGGGGGGGGGAATTACAATTTAAAATAACTGTTTTCTATTTTAATATATTTTAAATTGTATTTTTTTCCTTTGATATCAAATCTGAATTTTCAGCATCAAAGAACAGCATTTATTTGAAACAGAAACTTTTGTAGCATTATAAAAGTCTTTTCTGTCATTTTTGATGAGTTTAACGCATCCTTGCTGAATAAATGTAGATTTCTTCCAAAAAACTTTTGAACGGTTGTGTGTCTAATGGATTACTCTGTTTATATGTTTCATATCAAAACAAGATGGCAACTAAAGATAAAATAAAATATTTTTTTCTAAGGCAGATATGTACATTTTTAAATATCATTTTTTATATATAATAGTAAAACAAAATGTTTTTGTACCTTAATTTGTTGTTGACTTTATTTCATTGCAATTCTTCGTATATTCATGGTTGAACCTGCAGTCAAGGAACGTTTGACAGTGATGAAGTGCATGTAATCCTGGAAGTCTAAAAATATATTTTGCATGTAAAAACATAGGAAATGTACGTACGTGTCATTATAACACTTTAGGTGACTCAGCAGCGTAGATGGTAGTGCTTCATCTCCCTCTGTTACACACGCAGAACAGATTTTCCAGATGGATTCTCGGCTGATTCACCGAGATGTGTGGGATATCTGCTTCAGATTCTGATATATTCACCAGTATGATATGACTCATTAAAGATTAAAACACTCAAAAGACTACAAACATGCTGAACCACAGGATCAAAAGCACACACATGCATTTCTCAAGGGTTGTTCACATCAACTATCAATGCTTAAACCAGACAAATTAACAAATTAGTAACACTTGGTATTTGTACTCCTTAAATAAATAATAAAAAAAAGAGTTTTGTAGAAAACCACAGAAAAACAAGCCCTTTGCAAGTGTGCGAAGCAAATATTTTTTCAGGACTGAAAAACAACTCTGAAAGCCCTGTTTCCCTGATATCCCTCAAAGAAACTGCGATCAAAGAGAAAAAAAGAGAGAGGGCAACACTTTTTAGTAATATTCCTGTCAGGCAGGTTTTCATCACCCTTGCTTCTGCTGCTGAGGAGATGAGCATCAGGAAACCATTACGGGTGATATTTTTAGGCAAGCATTGGAACAGATGCTGCTTTGATATGGAACGGGTGAAAAGTATCCGATTCTGACATCTACAAATTGGACACAGGTCAGTGGCAAATCACTCCAGAAAATGTTTTTAGCACAAACCCTGCAAAATGGGAAACCTATGTGCGGAAACTCTCAAAACGTGGCAAATCACCACAAAAGCCAGCAGGCCAGACCAAAACATTGTAACAATTTAATGTCAATAAAACAGTTCAGCAAAAAATGAAAAGTCTGTCCACAGCTCTCAAATCTAATTTGTGCATATAGACTCACTGATGTCAAACAAATGAGATTTAAGAGCTGCAGCAGAGAGGGAGGATTTAAATGGGTTAAAATTGGGCCTGTTTTTCATTTTGGGATGAACAATTCATTTGAACCTGAAGAGCAAAAATGAAAAAATAATTATTTTTTTTAAACTTTTCCACGACCTTCCACTAGTAGGAATGGTTAGCCTCACCCCAAACTGTCAGTAAGTAAGTAGTCCTAACTGCTAAATAATTCTGAATAAATACAAACTCAAGTCTGAGCCTCCGTTGCTGTGAAAGGCACAAACAAACAAAGCAATGATTTAATAAATCACAAAACCGTGTTTTACACTTTTTGGGGAAATCAGCTTGCTTACCGTTTACTCTGAACATCAAGCTAGGATAGGAGAAAGTATTTTAACATAGAAAATTGCATACTAAAGCGTTAAGCAGATTTTATTTAAAGGGAACCATTTAATCTAATTACTTCTTAACTTAGCCTCAAACCATTTTAATCGAAATTGCTTCGGAATAGCTAAAAATAGACAAACATATTACCGTGTCCCTGGAGATGGACCTGAAAATCACAAACAGATTTATTGAATGTGGGATGTGATACGTATTTGTTGAGAAGTGGGTAGTGACTGACAGCAAAGTGGTGCATCGTGTTTGAAGACAGAGGGATTCTGCCATCTAGTGGTGGACGTCAGGAGTGACGCAGACGTGGCTTACTGCTGTAACCTTCAGAAACGCAAACGCTACTGATGTTGATTCCTAGATAGTCTTTGCAATTGGAATCTTATTCTGAGAATAAGGAACAAGCTACCAGTAACAAGCTGCTAGCTTTGTGCAAATCACTGTTTTGCTTTTGAGGACTTTTGCATATGTTCGATTGACCTGTCTGTCAATGCAACTGCCTATCAACATCAGTGTATTTATAGGTCTGGAGTAGTTTGTCTACAAGCGTGAGTTACTTATACTACATGCTAGCAAAGTCGAGAACCTCGTGCTATATGCTAATGATATCATATAAATTGTTTTTGGCAGCCACAGCAGTATTTACCTGGCACAAAAAACATTAAAGGTGCAGTAAGTGATTTCTGAGAAATGCTGTTTATATTTGAACACGCTATGCAACACAGGCACCTCAGCCCTAATGAGTGTTTACACCCCTTACTGCTGACTGGCTACAAGTGTGTTTTGGTGCTGGCACAGCACCTTTAACTAGAGTGATAGCATTAAATATGAACAGATTAACTTACACCAAATAAAAAAACACCCTAATTTATATACAAGAAGTCAAATACACTGCAATGAACCAGGGTTATTATAGTTAACTAAAACTAAACCATTTTTATTACTTGGAAAAAAAAAAAAAAACATTAACTGAAATAAAATAAAAATTTAGTTTTTCAAGTTTAACTGTATGCACTAAAATAAACTAAAATTGGAATAAAAATTAATAAAAACTATATAGACAATTAAAAAAAACTATTAAAAATGACAAAAACAACAAAATTACTAAAACTATGCTATACTATTTTCAAACCAACTGAACATTCAAAAAAGCCTTTTTTTTTTTAAGATTTAAGAATTTCAGTTGTATAGTAAAATTCCATCAAATTGATTTGAATAATCCTTACATATTCATGTTATGAATAAAGAATTTTAAATGAGAAAAAAAAAAAAAACTAGCACTCAAAACATTTTGTATAAATCTTAATGGAACAAGGGACCACTTAATTTTTGTGATTTGTATTTATAAATTAAAAAAAAATGAAAATATGTTTAAAATTTATGAATACGATATACAAATCAAAAACTAAATGGTCCAGCTTGTTCCATTAAGATTTATACAAAATGTTTTTATTAAGCTCCTATTTTTTACTCATTAAAAATTCTTAATTCATATTATAAAATGGTTAGTTCTTGTCCTTGATTCTGATCGGTCAATAGCTGTGTTTTATTCACAATAAAACAAGGCTATGACTGCTTCACCCAACGGTTCTGTGTATCACTACA
This sequence comes from Ctenopharyngodon idella, assembly GCF_019924925.1. Lineage (NCBI taxonomy): Eukaryota > Metazoa > Chordata > Actinopteri > Cypriniformes > Xenocyprididae > Ctenopharyngodon > Ctenopharyngodon idella. The sequence continues at coordinate 37,765,198 of NC_067221.1, read as the reverse complement.
CAACACCCTTAACGACCACTCTTAGCAATGTAAACTGTTTGCTCTCAGTTTATATTGTTCATTGAAGCTTACTGTACTATGTAGAAGAGTATTGTGAGAAAGAGATCGAGTGAGTGAGTTTATTACCTGCATTTAGATTTAGAATTTTCCTTCAGGTCAGTCCTATGTTCATAATAAAAAATCAGTTTAAATGTCCGCTGCAATATCTTGTCCTTTTAACAGTTAAGGGGTTTTCCCGTGACTGACAGCGCTAGTCAAAGCATTTGTCAGTTGCGTCTTGTTCCGTGTTCACTACAATTCAGTGTTTTCAATATAAAAGTCTTCACTAGTGATTGACTCACTCATAAAGACAGTCTTTGCCGCCATCTAATGGCGTAATAATGTAACAATGTCACAGTCAGTGACTATTTTTCCGGCGGAAGGAATGCTTTTAGTGATTTTACTTCATGAAAGTTGTATTGATACATATTTTTTGGCTTTAATATTTGTATTGTGTGTTAACCCTTTTATAACAATCCTTATATATTATTAATGAATAATCCTTACATATTATTAATATGTAAGCAATAAGGTACTCGAGGCTAGTGCTGTATCGTGAACAAGTCACGGCTGAAGGGGTTGCAGGCACTCCACTTCGCAGCCATGACTTATTCACAATATAGCACAGCCTCTCGTACCTTATTGCTTACAAATTAATAATATGTAAGGATTATTCAATTCAGTTTGATGGAATTTTACTATACAATTGAAAATCTTAAAGGCTACAACTACTGTCATGCTGCTGGAAATATAGTTAAGAAAGTAGCATCAATACTTTTGTTTAGATACTCCTCAGTTAAAGGACAGCATTGTATAATTCAATTAATCAGCTGATATTTAAGATCATCAGTAGCAATTAACAGAAGTGTTGTCAAAGACAAGAGGCCAAACAAGCCTCCTGCTCTCTAGAAAATCCCATATCATTTAACCACTAATCTGCCAACCTATGAAAATAAATGTAAAAATACCGCTGTAACTTTACAGCTTTCCTTTATTACTCAACCACAGATACATCACATCTTCCAGCTAAAAAAAAAAAAGAAGGAAAGAAAGAAAACATTATCCATAAACACACACAATGCATCTTACATCATAGGGGGACACATCATAACCTCATTATACAGACATGTACCTGGAAATATACAGTAATTTTCTTGCAGATCTCGATACAGATATGTGACTCAGCGTGACTAGAAATACAGCAAATTAGCTTCATATCGCTATACAAAATTGTCAGTCGGCATACAGTTTTTTAGAGTTATCAGATAAGGTTGTGCTGCGTCATTTCAAATGATCATTATGTGGAGTTTTATTGTGGAGTCTGACAGAGTAAATCGACTCTGTCCAGCTCTCACAGTCAAAGGTTCGACATTATTGCTCGGTTGTTCAGAGATGTGAATACTAACCCTTTTTATTTAGAGCTCTATAAAGCAAATGACAAGAAACATTCTACCATTCTTTTCATATATTATACTAATGTGGACAATTTAATCTCGGAAAGTCATAATATACACTGAAATTGCACGCTATAATTAGTCCATTTTCATTTTGATTTATATCTTATCTATTACATGCATACTGAAATCGGCACACCACCTGCTTTAACACAAAGTTTGCTATGCTCATTATGACATTGTGTCAACAAACAAAACTATTTTTCCTGCAGTCTAAATCAGATTTTGTTTTAGTGGCAGCATTTTGACGACAAATATGCAGTGCGTTAAGCAAAAACTGAAATGTTCCTGAGTACACACTGCATTTTACAGGAGTCAGGGTCTTAAAGATGTCTTCAAAGTCTTACAGACATCAGGATAAAAAACAAGTACTGACCTTAGGTGATGCATAGCAAACAAGATGTTAAAGAGGCTGCAATGCCTATATAAAGGAACAGTTCACTCAAAAATGAAAACTCATAATTTACTCTCCCTCATGGTGTTTAAAACCTCTCTGACTTCTTACTTTGAAGATTTTATGAGCTGCTTTAAAAAAAAAAAATGAAATAAAAAGACCTTAAAGAGGGTCAAAAAGAGACAAAAATCACCATTAAAGTATCATAAACAAGCTGTACGATTGCTTTGTATGAGGAACACAAAAAATTTAAAGGGATAGTCAACCCAAAAATGAAATGTGTCATTATTTGCTCACCCTCATGTCATTCCAAACTTGTATGACTTAATTTCTTCTCTGGAACGTAAAAGAAGATACTTTGAAGAATGTTGATAACCAAACAAGTTTCTTTTCCCATTGGCTTCCATTGTTTGGACAAGAAATACAATGGAAAGTAATGTGAACCCAAACTGATTGGTTACCAACTTTCTTCAAAATATCTTCTTTTGTGTTCTGCAGAAGAAAGAAATGCATACAGGTTTAGAACGACATGAGGATGAATAAATGATGACAACTTTCATTTTTGGTGGACTATCCCTTTAAATATTTATTCACTAATTCATTTACTTCTCTAAGCTTGACAGTCCTTGCTCATTATATGCTTCATTGTATATCATCTTCTAATATTCAAAAATTATCCTTCCACAGAACAAATTATGTCATACAGATTTTCATTTTTGGGTGAACTATCCCTTTAAGTGAAAAAACTACATGTCCAGGCTAAAAAGACACACCTATCCCTTTAAAAACGGCTCTTAAACAGTGAAAGGTTTGTTCATATTATAGCAAAGACATATCAACCTTATAAAAATAGATCTGGAAGTTCATGTTAAATATCCACTGAACACATAAGAGCATGTCTATTACAGCGAGGCTGTTTCACGAGAGAAGTGAACGCTTAAATAGCTCAATATACAAACCATTATGCGATTAGAAATAGCAAAAAACGTGATTCAGTGACCTAGCATGCGGTAATATAAAAAAACCTGTCACAGTTCGTCCTCTCGCAGACATAAACACAGACAAGAGGTCAGCGGTGGATGGAGGTCACGACCCCATTCTGAAATGGCTCAGAAAACTGTCAATCACACGTCAGACTGAGGTTGACTTGGGTGTTAAGGTCAGAGTTCATTTATGCACCATTACATCAACGTGCGTTACATCAAGCTAAGAGGAGAACTCAATGTGAGAAGAACAGGTGTAGAGTGATCTTTTGGGTATAGAGTGAGGTTTCCTGTCATTCTCAGGCGCTCACAGTGGGCAAAATTACATCTATTGACCTGCCACAATTCAGTGTGTGGGGACAAAGTGGAAAAAGGGATCACAAACTGATATATTTACAAATTCAGTCCCCATTTTAGGGGCTGGAAAAGCCAACTACTTCATTGTGATACATATGATACATCACAAAATCATAATTTGGAGCAGGGAAGAGTTTCAATCTCTTCCTTACTTTCTTTACTTCACTTCACTTCACTTTTGTCTCTGGCTCCGGTTTTAGAGTTTTTGCTTATTTAGACAATCTGTTTCTTCTTTAACTGATAAATGAAATGAATGAACACACAAATAAAAAAAAAAATGTAAAAAAAAATATAATACAACGATCAATGCAATACGGCGAGAAGAAAATTGTAATGCACTACCATTCAAAAGTTTGGGGTCAACAATGTTTTTGCTCACCAAGGCTGCATTTATTTGATCAAAAATACAACAAAAAAGGAATATAGTGGAATATTATTTTAATATAAAATAACTTTAATATATTTTAAATATAATTTATTCCTGTGACGCAACGCTTGATTTTTAACATCATTAATCCAGTCTTCAGTGTCACATGATCCTTCAGAAATCATTCTAATATGCTGATTTGTTGCTCAAGAAACATTTCTTATTATTATCAATGTTGAAAACAGTTGTGCTGCTTCATATTTTTGTGGAGACCATGCTACTTTTTAAATAAAAGGTTCAAAAGAACAGCATTTATTTGAGATAGAAATCTTTTGTAACATTATAAATGTCTTTACTGTGACTTTTGATCAATTTAAAGCATGCTTGCTAAAAATGTATTTTTTATTAAAAAAAAATAAATAAATAAATAAATAAAAAATCTTACTGATCCCAAACTTTTGAGTGGCAGTATATGTCCATATTTCACATACATAAAAACAGTGTTGAGACTCCTTTTTATAATGATAGGGAAGCAAATGGAGAGATGTCAAAAGAAAAAAATGAAGAATCTGGAGAAAACAAAACCTGTAGAGACCTACAGTACTAGTCAAAGTTTGGACAGATCTACTTATACGCATTTTAGAATAATAGTAAAGTCATCAAAACTATAAAATGACAAATTAAAGTATGTGAAACATGCAATGACCAAAAAAGTTGAATTAAAACAGTCTTATATTCTTTGTCTAGATTCCAGCTCTGGAGTCTGGACATTCATCAACCAACTTCATGAGAAGCATCCTGGGACGGTTTTTAAACAGTATCGCATTTATGCCGGACACATCACTATCTGGTCTGACATATCCATTAAAAAAAAGAACATTAATAAAGAATTTAGTTTTGTAAAGATATTCATATGTACTGTAGGCACAGTTCATATTTATCTACAAAACTTATTTCAAGCTAATTTTTTCAAAAAATATTTTTTGAGAAACAAACTCAGTGTCCAAACGTTTGACTGGTAGTGTATCTCTAGATGTCTAATGAATAAGTAAATCAGAAGATTTCAATGAAAACACATTCACACACACAGCAGATGGTCTAAAAAAGGTTGAGAACACACACACACACACACACACACACACACACTTGTACATAATCTTAATGAGGACATTCACTGACACAATGCACTCTCTAGCTTCTAACCCTAAAGCCTAAAATATAGTTCACTTTTTATGCATACGCGAGGGTCAGCGTATAGTGCGTGTGACATGAATTTTGTCATCAGAAGAGTATGTGCGTACTGTAGGCGCACCACCGGATTTTTGTAACTGCTCGTACTTGTACGCGGAGGTTGCACATGCGCATTTAATTATTTATTTTTTTTGCAGTAATTAGTTTATCCACAAGGTGGCAACTATGTCCTGGGGGCGTCAATTCACAAGGTAGCCCAAGAAAAACTGCATAAACAGAACAGACCTGAACACAGGCAAGCTACAGCGATGACTATATAGATGACAGGTTGTGCAAAGGTTAGAAAGTACTCTAGCATGAAAGAATACAAAGATGTTTACATGGGTTGTAACTAGTGGCGAGAGATTGTTCAAAACTGCGCATGCATGGAACGCCTGTGTAAGCGTACGAATCAAATAAAATATACTTTTTGCAAGGCTGTGCGTTCGACTGTGCGCGTGCACTAGCGTACGCGTAAAAAACAAAGTATACCCAGGGCCTTACCCATCATAACATCACAAGTGCCTATCCCGAACCCTTAACCTAATTATAACCTTATCCCTAAAAACAAAGTCTTGATCCTAAAACCTTTAAAGGGGTCTCAGAAAGTGAGGACTGGCCTAAATGTTCTCACTTTACTCTCTTTAGCCCTGTTTACACCTGGTATTAAGATGTGATTTTGTCGATCGTATCACAAGTGGATGACACTAAATACAGGTGTAAATGGGGTCTAAAACGTTTTCAGCTTGTCCACTTTCGACCACTTCCAGAGGTAGTCAAAAACGCATTAGACTAGATTGCTTTCGTAGTGTCAACGCTCATGTGATCGACATGAGTCGATCACAGCAACAAAAGACCACCTACTGACCTAACACGTAAACATTATGGGAAGCGCGCTAGCCAGACAGGATTTAAACTTTGACAGCTGAAGACCCAAGTTTGGTTTGAAGACGAAAAATGTACCAATCACAATGTTCTCTCACCATTCCTGATTTCTAACACACACTCACAGCGTTCGGTATGGTCTTGCGGCTGTCAGAGCAAAAATGAAAGCTGATGCTCTACATATATTTTTCTGTCATCTCCAGGTGCGTTCATATGTAAATGCGCAAGCTTTTTTTGTCCATTAGATCAAAAGATCTGAAAAAACCCATACATTTACCCTCCCATAGGCCCTCCCCTCAAAGAAATCAGGACAGAAGTGGTTGAAAGTGGACAAAAGAGACGGATTAAAACACTAGGTGTAAACGGGTATGTGTCTGCCTCATCTACTTGTGATCCAATCAACTAAAACGCATCTTAATACCAGGTGTGAACAGGGCCTTTGTCCTCACTCTGATGGTCTAAAACTCAAACTGGTCCTCACAAAGATAGTTATACAAGTACACACACACACACAAACAGAATCTGTCCAGCAGAGAGTTTTTGTCTGAAAAGGTGTTGATGCTGTATTTTAAAACAGACTGGTCATCTGCTTACCCACAAGACCTAACAAAAAGTACATAAACACCCACAAGATAAGAGCTTCATAAAGAGATACTAGATTTTAGTCCTGTTCAAATGACATTTCACTTGTCCTGGTCACAAAAATCACAAGCCAAATCAACTGTGAGAGAGTGCCTCAGATGTACTGAGGTCCTTCCTGAGACCGACGCTCACACATTCCGATCTTTTCAGTGTGAAGTCGAGATGTCTTCTCAGTAGAAAACTCAGCTCCAGGCTGATAGAAAGAAAGAGACGGCAGTCTATAGAAAAACAAACCCTCCAGAACTGAATTCTGTTTGTTTGCTTTCCATATATGTCAACCATTTATGGACGTGAGCACAATTAAGTGTCCAGGGCTGAAAGATCTGCCTTTCTTGATGTTTTGAAGGGTGCGTTTACTGCGCAGCCACTTCCTGGCTGATGAACCGACGCAGGCGTTCCAGGTACTGGCTGTAGAGCTCGATGTCGTTGTGTCCAGCTCCTTCGACCCACAGTGGCTCCACGGCTTTTGGGCAGCGCTCAAACAGGGCCAGACCATGAGAGAAATCAATCACTTCATCCTCCGTCCCATGAATGATCAGCACTGGGGATGTGATTTTAGACACCTTCTCAATGCTGAGAGAACAGAATAAGACACAACAAAGGGCCATTAAAAAAAACAGTCCACCCGGAGATGAAAATTCTGCCACCATTTATTCTCCCTAATGCCTTCCAAATTAGTATGACTCACTTTTTTTTTTTTTGTGGAACTGAAAAGGACATTTGGAAGAACATACTGGTCTTTTTTCCAATGTAATTATTTTTAAGGGGATCAGAGCTTTTCTTCATTTGACTCTGTGTGCTATATTCTGAAATCATAACAGCTTTGTGTTAGGAACAGACCAGATCTGTCAAAATTTGCTCTTTTGTACCGTTTAAAAGTTTGGTGACTGTAAGACTTTTTAAAATGTTTTTGAAGGCTGCATTCATTTGATCTAAAATACAGTAAAATCAGTAATATTCTGAAATATTACAATTTAAAATAACTGTTTTCTATTTCAATATACTTTATAATGTCATTTATTCCTCAGTCATACAGGTTTAGAGCGAAATGAGTGTGAATAAATGATGACACAACCGTCATTTTTGGTTGAACTATCCCTTTAGTTAGTAAAGAGGTTATAAAATGTTTTTATTTATCAGACCAGCATTAAAAAAAAACAACTATTTTGCAGTTAAAAAGCTAATTTCTTCATTGATGGTCATTCAAAAGTATTCTGACTACATGTTTTATGCAAATAAAGTTTTAGATAAAGTCTTGGTTCACTTCCTACCCGTCTAACCATCAGCATTACATCTCTATGCACCAGGCTAAGTCCACTACTTCCCCTGTCTCACACGGTGTTCCCCAGGGTTCTGTTCTTGGGCCTTTACTCTTCATCATCTACATGCTTTCATTATCCGTCATCATGGCTTTAACTTCCATTGCTACGCAGATGACACCCAACTTTACATCAGTTCTCAATCCACTGCTCTTTTCCCCACAAATCCATATCAGCTTGTATTAATGACATAAATGCATGGATGACCATTAATTTTCTCAAACTCAACACTGATAAAACAGATCTGCTTCTTGAGAATGTTAATGTTAGTGTCGCTGGAGTCCTGGTTCGACCCTCCACCACTGTTAAAAACCTGGGTATAATCTTTTATTCTTTTCTCTCCTTCCATCCTCACATTTCCTCACTTACCAAGTCTGCCTTCACCGCCATAATATCATTTGTTTATGTCAGTTTTTAAATATCAATGATGCTGAGACCCTATTTCATGCTTTCATTACTTCTCAGCTTGACTACTGTAATTCTCTTTTCTATGGCTCCAATGACTTATATAACAATAAATAAGCTCCAGTATATTCAGAACTCCGCAGCTAGGGTCCTCACATATACAAAGAAATCTTCCCACATTACTCCTATTCTATACATTTGCTACCTGTTCGCTTTCGTATTCAATACAAGAAACTTCTTATTACATTCAAAGCCCTCCATGGTCTTCAAAACCCACCTTAAAACATCTTTTCACTTCTTGTTTCTCTGATCCCTAACTTTATGATCTGTTTCATGTTATCTATACTCAGGGTATCTGTATGGTCTCTTTGCCTGCTGTCATGTTTACTTGTTAGAATATTGTAAAGCGACCTTGAGTTGGCAGAAAGGCGTAAAAAAAGTAAACGTAAAAAAGCTTAATAGGAACCCTTTAAGTACATCTTTGTCATGCAAAGAAAAAGGTTTTCAGTGTTCACTGACTTTGGGAAGGCGTCAAAGCAGTATGTCTTCTTGGTGTCAGGGAAGGCCACCCTCATCCCTGAGGTGAGAGGTGAGTGAAGTACCACGGCAGCACACTCATAACGGGACGCCAGGTCCACGGTGGGCACGGTGCCAATGCTCTGCCCATAAAGGATTATATTCTCAGGGCTGATGCCATACCTGAGACAGCACGGAAGTGAAATAAATACAAAATTTCATTATTGTACCAGTACAGTAGCATGCTTTCTAGTCTCAGGATTCTGACATACCTTGAGCGCAAAGCATGCCAAGCAGCGTCTATGTCTGCATACAGATTCTTCTCAGAGGGTTTCCCTGTGCTGACTCCATAACCAGAGTAGTCATAAGAGAAGATGTTGCAGTTGATACGAGTGCCCAGACCGATGTAGAAGCTGCTCATCTGACCGAGATCCACAGCATTACCGTGAGAAAAGAGCACAGTGTACCTATAGTGCACAAAACAGAGGGATTGGCTATAAAGTTGATGGCATGATGGTTTGCATATCAGGGCATTGTAAAATAATTACATTTCTTGATTAAGAAGAAGAGATACAACAATATAATGCTGACATTATACATATACAGAACTTAAAATCTGCATGAAAAGAAAATTCACATCATCCATTTTCTAAATCCATATTATACAGATCGGAAAAAAATTAAAGAGACAAATGCAAAATTAGCAGTTTCTCTTTTTATGTATGTGTTTGAGTAAAATGAACATTGTCATTTAGAGCATGTATTGGCAGAAAATGACAACTAGTCAAAATAACAAAAAAGATGCAATGTTTTCAGACCTTAAATAATACAAAGAAAACAAGTTTATATTCTTTTTAAACAACACAATACTAATGTTTTAACTTCAGAAGAGTTCAAGGGATAGTTCACCAAAAAATGAAAATTATCCCATGATTTTCACCCTTAAGCCACCCTAGGTGTATATGACTTTTTTCTTTCAGACAAATACAGTCGGAGTCATATTAAAAAAATATCCTGGCTCTTCCAAGCTTTATAATGGTAGGGAATGGCGTTCGAGATTTTGAAGCCCAAAAATGCGCTTCCATCCATCATAAAAGTAATCCATACGGATCCAGGGGGTTAATAAAGGCCTTCTGAAGTGAAGCGATGCGTTTTTGTAAAAAAAAATAAAATAAATAAATAAATAAAAAACAATATCCATATTAAAAAATGTATAAACTATTATAACTGGCTTCTGGCAGACAGCCATACACAAGTCTAGATCCGGCGGTAGAGTGACCCCATGACGTATTGACGAAAGCAGAAGCTCAGAGGATAGAGCAAAACAAAACACTAGTCACGAATTATAAGTCTAAAACGAGAATTTTTAAAGAGAAATGTCTGAGGATTTTGATATAAGAAAAGAGGAGCTTGAGTTTGTTGCCCAGCCCTATTTGTTGGAACCGCGAGAGGAGTCTACTTTCACCTAAGCTTATGCTAGTCCTACATCCTACGTCATGCGTCGGGTCAGGGGTTGCTATTCCACCGGAACAAGACTCGCATACGGCCATTGCCAGAAACCAGGTATTACAGTTTATAATGTTTAGAAAATCCTCATCGCTTTGCTTCAGAAGGCCTTTATTAACCCCCTGGAGTCGTATGGATTACTTTTATGATGGATGGATGCACTTTTTTGGGCTTCGAAATCTTGAGTGCTAAAGAAGATAGTCATATATACCTAGGATGGCTTGAGGGTGAGTAAATCATGGGATAATGTTCATTTTTGGGCAAACTATCCCTTTAAGAATTCAATATTTGGTGGACCACCACCAGAACTAAATCCTGTCTTGGCCAGTCCAATGTCCAGACCTGATCCCCACCGAAAACCTCTGGAGTGTGATCAAGAGGAAGATGGTATGTCACAAGCCATCAAACAAAGCTGAGCTGATTACATTTTTGTGCCAGGAGTGACATAAAAATCACCCAACAGCAATATGAAAGAATGGTAGAGAACATGACAATACACATGAAAGTTGGAAATCAGGGTTATTCCACGAAATACTGATTTCTGAACTGTTCCCAAGTTAAAACATTAGTATCATGTTGTTTAAAAATGATACACTTAACTCAATACACTCAACAACCAATGCAGAGAACCAGAGTCAGATTTTATCCTACAGTCTGGCTAAACAAGAAAACTACCAAAACAACAACTAAAGAATGCTTTCTACATTAAAATTTTAGGGTCACCATGACCAAATTGCTTTTGTTTTGTTTTTTATAGAATATTTCTGCATTTGTTATAAATGGTTTATCTGTGCACATCATTTTTTTTCAAATTCATGTGCCCTCATAATCTTTAATCAAAATAACTTCGCCCTCCCTCTTGCAGCAACATCTCTTCTCTTCTCTGACTACATGTTTGCTAGCGCGAGGGCGGGAAAACCTGTCACTCACATGAGATCACAGCAATTGCAAACCACAACCATCCAATCAATTTCTGCATGGATAAAATCAAGTCCTGTCCTACATTTTTTCTTGTTCAAGAAGCCGTTTCACTCAGATACACGTAGCAATAGCAACGAAAACCCTACCGCAACTTCTGTTTCATGACAAATTTAAGCTGATCCTTCCTCACCTTGCGGATGGGGCACAGCGTATATACATACATCCCACTCTGTTGCCACGGCTGGAGTGAGTAAGGAAGACCTCAGTTCCGTCCAGCTCCCTCTGGGAGTACTGGAACTCTGCTCGCTCAGAGAGGTGCAGCTTCCACCGGCCTTCACCACTCCTGTCACCAAAACCTCCTCCTCCTCCACTTCCAGCACCTCCTCCTCCACCTCCAGCACCACCTCCTCCTCCGGCACCACCGCCCAAGCGTGAGCGCAAACCTGAGGCTCCAAGGTTAGAGGTCACAGGGGAGGTGGACTCCAGGTCTGGCAGAAGAGTGTAGGTTGGCTCCGGGGGCAGGAAGGCCAGCTTCGCTGCAATCCGGCTGGGACAGGGCGGACAACAGAAGAGGCCGCACAACTCGCTGATGGATAAGCCGTTCATTTTCTTCTACTCAAAATTAGAGACCTGTGAAAGATTGCACGGTTTAATTATCATATTTAAACATCATTCATATAACCCAATGCCAACAGAGAAATCCAGCCAAGAGAGAATGTCATTTAATGTTAAGGAGGGTTGACATTTAGATTAAAGGGAAATGTAGATTTGGTCATTGCAAGACAGTGTGATTAACCTTTAGAGACATTTTAACAGCGCACAGAAATTAAAGCTGTATTCGGATTCACCACTACAGCAAGGCTGATGTCAGGAGAGCCTCATGAGCTGCTCATATTATCATAAAACTAAATCACAGATCAGCAGATCAGACCTGTAATTTTACATATATAACAATATAACATATATATATATATATATATATATATATATATATATATATATATATAAAAAACAATGATTAGTTTTCTGTCTGTAAATGTATTGAAACAGTTGTTCCCTTGTCTAATAAAACATAATATATTAAAGCGTCTTTGGTGTTTCCATGGTTTCTACGAAACAAAACCGGAAATCAAGGGTAACGCAGGAATGATGTCATTGATAGGCGACGCAGGTTAAAGTTGCTTATTTCTCTGGATTTAAACATTCTTGGAAACATTTGGGATAATGTAAGTACATCAGTCAACAAAATATATAACACTGTTCTAGTGGTTTTTGGATATTTTAATCCAAAATCTTACATATTGTGCCTTTAACTTAATCGCACCTTAATTCAGAAAAAAAATACATATGCATACAGCAGCTGAATATTAAAAAAGAGGAAAGTGCTTTTTCTGTAAAAGCTTACTGACAGCTAAGTCAAATAACTAAATTCATATATATATATATATATATATATATATATATATAAACAAGTTTATCATATACCAAATACTAAGAAATTGTGAAATTTGTGCATTTCTTTTACTTTCCACTTGATATTAATTTAATATTTATTAAATAATATTATTTGTAATGAAAAAATTAAATTAAAATGCAAAAGAATTCGACTAGTGACCTATGTATACAAGCAAAAATATGATGTACATTAAAATGAAAAAAAAATGTATTAAAATATAATTAAATGATAGATAGATAGATAATCCCATGTTAGCAGCACTGTATGACAAAATAAAATACAATAAATATGAAATATGATAAGATACAACATATACACATCACACCATTTGCACAGTACATAGAAAGGTATCCATTGCACAAATCATTTTTCAAACTGCACACCACATGTATCCAAATGATTTAGAAAAGTGCATTACTTTACTCTTGACATGACCATAATTAATCCACTTTTGAAAAATAATCAGGCCAATATGAATTAATATCTAGGCAGTTAGCACTAGCTGGATTTCTGGCCAAATAAATCAAAGACATCACTTACCAAAAAGGTATTGCAATACAAAATGGGCTTTGGCTACCTACAGATACAGTAAACGCTAACAGTTTGATCCGTATTGATTGGAAATAGGCAGTAGGATGACAAACATCTTGCTGATTGTAGCAGGAATCAGCCCGGCATTAGCACCCAACACTGATGTTTTCATCTGTCGAGCAAAAACGAAGGCAGCGCCGGATATGCCGCATTTCAAAATAAAAGCCCTTTAACCGGAAAAGTTTACTATGTAAAATAGAGCTTACTTCCAAGACGAAACAATTAACAATATTACAATTATAAGAATAATTGAAATAATAATATTAATTAAACATAGTTATTAAATGTTTATTTAAAAAAAAACATTTGCTTTATTAGTTTAAAACATTTTACAATGGCAAACATTATTATTAATACATAGGCTATGTGGTCTTGTAATCACAAATAAAATTGTTTATTCAAAGTTTGTATTATATTTGTGCTTGTTTAATTCTCATGGACAATGTTTGGATGCGGAGACTCCCCAAAGTGGGACAAAATACATTCATTATCATTTTATGATGTGTGAGAAGAAAAACAAAAGACAATTGCCTTATTTACAAAAGTTAGATATTTTTTATGACTATACTAAAACAAAGACAGTTAAGATGGACCTTTTAGGCCTTTCTTATCTCATATTGCTCTCTTAATCTAGTATAGCCTACGTCTTTGTTACTGATACTGCATTATACATTACTTCATTATGACCAGTTATGATATAGAATCACAGTGGCTTTAAACACTTGCATAAAGTTATTTTTATTATTATTTCCAAGTTAGTGCTGTTTGTTTCTCAAGCACAATATATTTTGAGATTACTCAAATTATCTCTTTGAATTTAACCATAACACACCTTTATAAATGTGGGATGAAATAAATCTAAAACTCTACTTAAAGTTTAATAAGACCTATACATTTCAATGCAATATCAGATGTGATTCATAAAAATAAATAAATATAAGATCATTCACCTATATAAAAGCCTAATTATTTACATTGATGTAGAGGTTTATTTAGCTGCATAAGTTTTAAATTGTACATCTGGATATGACAGTTTCATTTAGATAAGTCCGATGTAAAAAAATAATGTATATTCACAAAGTGCAAATATTTTCAAAATGAGACTCTTTTGGACTTTTTCCAAGATACTTCATCAGCATAAAATGTAATAAAGTGAAAATTTGTATTTAGATGCATTTCTGTAATGAGTGGTTTATTGTGCTATTAATTACTAATTCCCACAAATGTTGGCTGAGGTTCAGAACCCGCAGATTCCTTGACATTACATTCTATCAGCATTGTGCCCTTGAGTAAAACACTGCAGATGAAAAACATCTCTTCTAAATGAAAAGTAACATTGTGTCAGGGTCCTGTCACCTTATTTTTAGTTTGATCCTAACACTCATGTGTTTGTCTTGTCCTTGTGTGAACGTATACGGCTTTGGGGTTGTTCTCTGGGCCGTGCGCTCTTACTGTATGACTGCTTTGAGTGTTCGGGGCATGGTGTCTGGATCGCGGGGTTCCTGACATTCATGCTCCGGTGCGCTTCTGTCTGTCTTGTGTCTTGTTTTCTGTTAGGGCACGTGGCAGACGAGGGTGTTTGTCTGCCATGTGCTCTTATGTCCTGTATGTCCTGTTTTCTGTTGGAGCACATGGCTTCTGTTGAGTTTGTTTGCCATGTGCCTTTTGCACATGGCTTTTGTTTGTTTCTGTGTGCCATGTGCTCTTCTGTCAGGCCTAGTCCACACGTACATGGGTATTTTTATAAAAGGTTTTAATAAAGTTTTTCCTCCTTTGTTTAAAAAAAATCTCGTCCACAAAAGCACGGTTTAAAAAAAATCTCCGTCCACATGAAAACACAAAAACACGCTATGAAGCGCTATCAAGAGCATGCCAAACCAACAGGTGGCGATATAACCATAACCATAAAGCCATTTTTGCTAATCAGAAGCTTACGTCCGACTCGCCTCATGTAAACAAAGGAGATAGCGGCGCACAATCTGACGTCAAACAAAGGAGATAACAGCACGCACTCCAGTTTCACTGGCGAAACGACAACACTGTATCCGGAGTTTCTGAAAATCTTCACCCTGGCAGGAGTTTTCAAAAATGCTGCGTTTGTCTATGGACGAATGGTCAAACCGCATAGAAAAAGCTGCTGTTTTGAAAATACACGTGTTCGTGTGGACAGGGCCTCAGTCTCTAGTCTTGGCCCTTTACCTGATTATTGGTTAATTTGCCCCACCTGCTCTCCCTTATTACCTACCTGATTTCCTTCCCTATTTTTTCTCTCTTTGTTCTCTGTCTTTTGCCAGTTTGTTGTTGGTGTTTTCCTGTTACGTCATGCCCAGCCCAGGCCAGCCTAGCCCTGCTTTGACCATAGCTGTTTCTTCCCCTACAGGGTAGTTATTGTTTCTTTCGTTTTTTGTAAAAGCCCGTCATTTTCTCTACATCCTTGAGTCCTCACCTCACACGATTGAGTAGGCTACATAGTGCAAAAGTACATATGTATAAGTGTATAGTGCATCATTTGGGACACAACTATTGTCTCTGCTGGTTAGTGTAAAAATGTAGGCTCCATTTGAAAAATGTAAATAAGGTTGGAAATTAAAAGGAAATGCTTAAAAATTCCCCCCAAAATTAAGAATTTAAGATATGGGGGCAAAAGAAATGCATAACAAGTGTTTAAGCAATATCACACGAGCAAGAGTGCTGTTTCTTCCCTAATATCAGCAGGATTTTAAATGTAATATTGTTTTTATACAATAATTCAAGTTCATAATAAGTTACATTTTAGTTTCAATGGCCTGGTTTCACAGACAAGGTTTAGATTAACGTGCCTTAGAAAAAAAACATTACTGGTGTGCGTCTTTAGACAAAACAATGGGACTGACATATTTTAAGATTCGTCAGTGCAAGTTGCTTTCAGTTAAGACAGCTCAAACATGGATTTTAGTCTGAGGATTTTAGCTTGTGAAACCGGGAAAATATTTGTTATTGCTCTATTTTGACAATGAAAATAGTTCTGAGCCACAGCAGAATGTTTGCATCTCTGAGCAACAAAGTGCTTTGTTACTGAATGAATTTGCATTTTTGAATGAATTGAGTGAGTCACTGATTCAATGACATAAAGACCGTTTCTTGCTTTGTTCATGAATGAATCAGCTGTTTAAACAAATCTGTTGAATGATTCAATGATCATTCATTAACACAGTGACTTGCCGCCACCTACTGGCGATTTTAGTTTCATTTAAATTATTATTTCATTTTTTTAATCATTTTTTAAATACATTTTGGACATTTTTAAATTTAGATATAAAAATATAACTGAACAAATATATATTATATGAGTAAATATAGGCCTAGGTAACTGAAAATATATTTGTGTTAATATATCAATATATTTTTGGTCATATTTTTTTAATATATTTAAAAGTACATCTGAAATTATGTAATTTTTTGCCATATGAGAAAGCATCCTACAATACAGTCAACAGATCATGTTACTGACAACTGTACTTGTACTATTCCCTAATGTCAAAGCACATGAATGTCAGGGATAACAGATGGTCTTTTGCAATCATCCAGTGAGTTCATGATGCCATGCTGTCCTGTTTGTATCAGATAACTAGCAGCATATCAGGTGGAGAGACATCAGAGAGAAGGTTACTTCAGTCTCTCCCACATGAAACATGCAATGATCATTGATCTAATGGACTTCATATGAGATTGGATAGATCACTGTTGTTATTTCACTAATTTTCATAAATGAACTATCATGCCTGTATGTGGCTACAGACATCAGCTGATCTTGGGTGACTTTTATCGTTACTGTCTTAGCCTTACTACCTCTGGACAAAAGCCAATCATTTGACTCATTCACTGATTACATAAAAGAGATTAATAATAAACTGACAGTAGATATAATCAGAATAAGAGTGTCATTCTGTTAACTGGATTAGATATTCCTGAACATTCACTGGTTAACTAAAGCTAAATTAACAGTATAAGATAGCTGCTGAATAACAAATATATTTTCTTTTAAAATACTGATAAAAGATGGAAAATATTTCCATCCTGTACGTGTTCTTTAGGTTTAGGATGTTTTGACTATCATATGTCTACTCATGTGATTGTATAAAACACATTTTGCACACAAAGACAGATTTAAACTATAATGTAAACTTCAGTTTCACCTATTTTTATATGTAAATGTAGTCTAATTAAAGTGCTAACACAATATTGGATTTCCAATATGTTGATATAATTCAGATCTATGATTGATTTAATGGCTAATTTAATCATGCTAAGCCCTGTTTTGATATCAGATGTTGATTTGATGATATTTTATTGCCTTTGTTTAGGATAAATGGATGATATGGAGGATTATTTGTTTGGTTTAATTGAGCATGTTGTGTACTTGTAGTCAATACATTTTGCTGGGCAATAACAGAAGACTAAAAAAGCATTTGTATAGCTAAGACTTTAAGATGTGTGAAACTAGCCCCACTCTCCCCAATACAGAAAATTAAAACGAATATAAATAAATAACACACCAGCAATTAAATTATTAGCTAATTATATAGTTAGACTAATCATTAGAGTTAGTATAAGTCAAATAACTGGAATGTTGTCTGCGAATGTAGGTCTGTTGACAGTGTAATGTGAGCCGTCAGAACAACATCACCCACAATGCACCGCGACCCCATTGGAATTGAGGAAAGACGCATCCAGGACATCGACTCATATAACTCGCCACTCTCCTACACACTTACTAGTTCACGCCAATTTCTTCTTCTCGACGGACCAGCTTGCCACTGAATTCAAGCGCAGACCTTCTTTTTGTACATCCAGACATCTGAATTTACTTACATTTAACGAAAACCTCCCATTAGAGAAGATTAGTGTTGAGTCGAAGTGGATTTTCACAGCTAGCCTTCAGCTACGAAAAAAACAACAAACCCGGAACGCGATTTGTTATTTTTTTGGCAGACAAAACTCCGCATATAAACATCCAAACAACCTTTTTTACTTTCATGGACGACGAAAAACACACTTATAATGCTTTATAGCTAATAACACATTTTATTTGATCGAAAATACTCTCTTTTTTTTTGAGGACATTGTCATTTCCTCGCTAAGCTAGCAACTCCAGACAAAGAAAGAAAAGCAGCTTTCATCGCCTCATCACATCTTGTCAACTTTTCGCCCTTTTTGAGTCCATTTGTGTAGAAATAAAGCAAAATGGCCCATCAGAGCAGTGCTCAGGTCGCCAGCTCACAGAAAGCTTTAATGCTGGAGATGAAGTCTCTACAGGAGGAACCAGTGGAGGGTTTCAAGATCACTTTAGTGGATGAAGCGGATCTCTACAACTGGGAAGTGGCGATTTTCGGACCCCCAAACACTCACTATGAAGGGGGCTATTTCAAGGTAAGGGGTTTTAGGGGGTAAATGAGCGTTATTTTTAGGAACAGATGGGTATGGTCTATATTTAGAACTGGAACCAGCTCTTGCTAACTGCATCTCTTTATGTGTCCCCATGTCTGTTTTCTTTAGACATATTTAGATATAATTGAGGTTTTTGATTGATTTAAAGCATGATTATGATCTCATGTCTTGTGTTTTCCATCAGATGTCGGTTTGATGAGATTTTGGGGTCTTTGTTGAGGATAATAGGGCTCATTTGTTTGGTTTCTTTGTTCCTCAGACTCATTGTGATTCTGATGGATGGAGGGGGAGATGATTTACATGACTTTGTGCAAACAATATTATTAATATTACTGTTAAATGTTCTTTATCATACTATTATTAATATACTTTAGGTTTGCTGTAAGCCCTTTACTGATTCTAATGATTCAATTAACCAGCTATTATAAAAATAATTTATGACAAAGTGTTAGTGATTATTTCCAATTCTGCTGAATGCAAGCGTCTATCAAAACTGATTGATTAGACTTTAAAAATGTCATATTCATGACCTTCCAAACACTTATTAGTGACCACTTTTTTAGTATTAGTTGTTGACATCACGTTTGACCTGTATTGTGTCTTTTGTTTTGTTCTTTGTGGTTATTCTTATTATGATAATTATAAAAATAGAGTAATGACAGCAAAGGATCATAAGGTCTCACCTCATTCCACCAGAGCAGATAAACCTGTTCCTTCACACCAGTCTGAATGCTTTATAATTAATGACCTTAATAATGTCAGAAGCTTTATTGAATTATTCAGCTTCATGTTAGTTCCTCTCTGAACTATAAAGGAAGGGCCTGGACTGTTGTGTAGCGATTTGAAGTAGGTCAATGACTTTTCGTGTCTTTGTTTACAGCGAAAGCACTCACACACGTACAGTGGGTTTGGCAGATACAGAAACAGTGGCGTCACTGTTCACTGATGTGTCAGGATATGAGCTTGTGTTGAAACTGAACTCTTGCCTGGCAAAGCCTGAAGGCATGGTACTCAAACCTGTAACTGCTCCCTGCTTCAGGATAAATCAGGGTGTATTTGCATGACAGAGACTTGCTTCTCTTTGTTTGAAAGGGGAAATATTTTCACCGTTTATCTGTTCACAGGAACAACAGTGTTAACAGAATGAGTATTCTGCTTGACAATTCTGATTTTTAAGATCTTGTAGTCAGCCAAGAACCTGAAACCAGTCATGCCTAACTTGTCTGGAATAGTTACACATGTTCTTTGAAAGGTCAGTTCACCCAGAAATGAATATTGTCATGTATTCACCCTCATGTTGTTCCAGTCAGTACGACTGACGTTCTTCTTTGGAAAGCAAAAGGGGAAGTGCTGACGAATGTCGTTGAGCTACTAGAAAGCACCATATAAGTCATCCTTATCACTTAGACTACCATTCAAGAGTTTAGGATCAATGAAGATTTAAAAAAAAGAAAAGAAAAGAAATTAATACTTTTATGATGCATTAAATTGATCAAAAGTGACAGAAAAGACATTTATAATGTTACAAAAGATTTCTATTTCAAATAAATGGTGTTCTTTTGAACTAGTTTCTATTCATCAAAGAATCCTGAAATTTCCACAAAAAAAAAGCAACTGTTTTCAACATTGATAATAATAAGAAATGTTTCTTGAGCAGCAAATCAGCATATTAGAATGATTTCTGAAGGACAGATATTAACTTTTTATAACCGATACTGATTATTTCCATGCTTAGCCTATGTGCCCGATAACTGATATACAGAACAGATATATATTATTTCTGTTTTTGGCCATTATAACAGCATTGAACTGAACAAAACTGCTTTAACACTTCTTTTTTTCCTATACTGTAATTTTTGCTTTACTGTTCACTAATCATGTGACACTGAAGACCGGAGTAATGATGCTGAAAATTCAGCTTTGGCATCGCAGGCATAAATTAGGCTACATTTTAAAATATATTCAAATAGAAAACCATTATTTCAAATTGTAAAATACTATTTCACAATATTACTGTTTTTACTGTTTCTGTTGAATGTAAGAGACTTCTTTCAAAAACAAAAAAAAATATTACAAACCCCAAATTTGTGTATGTTCAAAAACCATATAGTGGGTTTGTGAGAGGAATGGAAAGAAATTGTAGTTTTTCACTGAAAATCTGTCCCTCTCATTCTCGGTTATGCATATAATAATCCCATTTGGCATCATTGGTGACAAACCTAGCATGATGTGTCTTCACTTAATGTTTTTGAATGGAAGCAAATGAAATTTGAGTGCTACGGTGGAGACAAGCAATTTTAATGAATAAAGACTTACATTTTGTTCAGTTCCTCATGCAAAAACTATCACATGGCTTTAGTGACTATAAAGCCATATGGACTAAGAACTATGGTTTTTATGTTGGTATTGTCTATTTGTGGGGCTCAACAGCATCCGTCCCTATTTAATTTTTATTGTACGAGTAAGAGCAGCGAATCTTTAGATTTTAACTTCTCCTTTTGTGTTCAGTGGAAGAAAGTCATACAGGTTTGTATGGAAGCTTTTTTCCCGCCATTAAATAAAAAATAAAAAAGGTAATTGCGACTTTTTATCTTACAATTCTGACTTTTTTTCTCAGAATTGCGAGATATAAAGTCAGAAGTGTATGATAATTAGTCAACTGTGAGTTATAAATAGTCAGAATTGCGAGTTATAAAGACAGATATAAACTCGCAATTGCGTGTTATAATATCCAATTACGAGGAGGAAAAAAATGATATTTTGACTTTATAACTCGCAATTGTGAGGAAAAAAGTCAGAATTGTGAGATATAATGTCAGAATTGCGTGATTAAACTCGCAATTGCGATTTTAAAAAGTCAGAATTGTGAGAAAAAGTTGCAATTACCTTTTTTGTTTATTTAGTGGCAGACACAAGCTTCCATACGTTTGGAATAACATAGAAGTGAGTAAATGACCAAATCCTGGTTGAACTGTTCCTTTTAATATAGTGATTTAATATAATATAGTTGTCAGTACTCAGTATGTCCACTTCCAATAGTAGCAGCCTAAATTGTTTCAAGGGCAGTTTTGCCACGAGACTTGAAAATAATTAGGTCTGTATTGAATAGAGATGGAGGGCATATCTCTTGCGTAACGGATGTTTAACCTAGTTGTTTTCGTGCCAAAAAATGATTTGCCCCACTTCCTGGTTTTCCAGCTCTCTGTCCATTTGTGTGTTTTTCTCTCAGATTTTCCCTCCTGTCCATCTGCACTGTTCTCCTGCAATGTGATGCGTCTCCAATCCTATTAAGAGCAGCTGTCCTGGGCTCACCCTGAGACAGAATCCTCCAAAGCTGCTGTATATAAGAAATCTCTCTGCAGTGTACCAGCTGACAGCACTGTGATGTTGATTGTTTTGAACTTAGTGTTCGGCTGCACTGTCCAGCAGAACCGGAATGAGTTTTTTCAGAGTGGGAGAATTCTGCAGAATGGTTTTTAAAATGGTACTATAGTCTTTAGAAGCTTTCACAATAGAGCTTTTGGTGTGGACCCAAGTCCATTTAATGTCAGAGTTTGGCTGTTGTGAAAGCTGTTTTCCAGTCCAGTTTACTGTTGGAAAATGGGTCTGCAAGGGAATGCAAAGAGTTCGAAAAGGTTGGAAAAATTGTTTGTAAATAATAAATTGTAAATAATAACAGCCCTCTACAATGCGAGTAAATCACTCGCATATGCGACTAAATTTTCATGCTAGGCGACTAAGTAAGTAATATCTATCATTAGCCATTGGCTAATACATTATTAGATTTCACTGGCCAGTGTTTGAATTAGACGCTAAGTACGGTATAAGTTTAGCACAGATATATTTTCTCTCACCTTGTCTTGAACATTGACTGAGTGCTTGAAACTTATGTACTATTTCAATTCATCTCAATGGATGCGCAGAGTATTTGACGTACCTTAACCTGTAGTGTGAAGACGCACAACACGCTGCCACTTAGCTGAGAGCGATTAGTGTTTCTCTCTCACACACGCGCACACGAGAGAGAGATCGTTCATGCGCGAGAGAGTCTTACGTACCATATTTTACATACATATGGTTACATATTTTCTGTTGTATTTTCCTGTAAAAAAAAAAAAAAACCTGAGTTCATTCAGAATTATTCAGCCTTTAAGAACAAGCAGAAGCCAGTGCCGGTTTTTGTTGTAGTGGGCGGAACTAATGCGCAAACGGCAATCTTATTGGCTAGCTCTCAAATTTTCTTATTGGGCCAATATTGATAACATTTAAAAATGAACACATATCGTCCGATACCTTTATGGTGGCCGATATATTGAGCATCCCTAATTATTGTTAATTTTTTCTAACAGAAACACTGAATGACCAACAATGTCTCAAGCACCACACCACCAGTCCTAAGTTCTGTTAAAATGAGAAATATGCTTTTATTCATAATGCTTACCACATTTTAGTTCTAATTACTTCAGTTCTATAAAATAAAAAATGCTTGATTGACTAATGTAAATGTGCACTTTCATATCATATCAAATATGAATGTAAAGATGTGGCATTTTACAAAGAAAAGCTGTTTTGGTGGAATATATCTATAGTTTGGCACGTAAACTAAAAAATTTACTAGCCAATGATGATTCTTTTGCCAAGGTGTGCGTAGAGGGTGAATAATAACATAAATATATAACATTAGTGTTTTACTCTGCTCTTTAAAGAGTGGTGGGAAATCATGAGATTAATCAGTCATTTTATTCTGTTGACAGCCATAGTGTTATTTTTTTTTCTTCAGATTTATACCTATAAAACATTATATTAATGAGAGGTAGAAAGCAACTTGATAGAAACATAAATTGTTCTTATATTTTACATGTTTTTATCATTGTTTCACAGTATATGTGGAACTGAATATATAAATGCATAGCCGCTGATTCATATTTTAGGAAGAGGGTCCATCACAAAGGGATAGTCATAAATGGTGGTCTCAAAAAGTTTGAAAACCCCTGATTTGACATTATGCGTGGTTGCTTGTCTCTAAATAAATTGCCTTCGGAAAGCAGCTTGCATTTTTCACATATCTTGTGACGCATCCGTTGCAGACAAATGTGAATACAATGTGAAAAGGGACCAGCGGGTGAGGGGGTTGGAAGACCAAACAATTGAAAAAAGAGTAAAAACAGCCTTATTGGCTGAGATCATATTCAATTTAGCCATAATACTTAATAAACAAATATGCATGGAACAAAGTTTGTCCTGATTGTCCTGACGTTTGTTTTTGACTTGTTTTGCAGGCTCGCATTAAGTTCCCAATCGATTACCCCTACTCCCCACCCACGTTCAGATTCCTCACCAAGATGTGGCACCCCAACATCTATGAGGTAAGAGGATTGTTTCAGCCCTCACACTGTGTACTGTGGCATGTGGCTTGTCCGTTGTGCTTCCTCATTTCTTTCTCAGTTAAGCCCTGGATTAATGCACCAGGCAAACATGAACCTTTGTATCTTGGCTATTGCCACTGAACAGTTAGGAACGGATATGAAAAGCAACACATTTTTTGAACTCTTGATGCAGTTGAATATAAATGGCTGCAATGTGTTAAATAGGAAAATAAGGTAAGCACATTATTTGAAATCTTAGAAATGAGGAAGAACTGTAACTCTCACCAGCAAGCACCAACAGGTGTGGCTTACCGACCTGCAGTTCAGACCTATTTGTGATCTGGAAAACATTCAGTCAAATGTTGTGTAGGTTTGAAATTATAAGCATAACAATGTCAAAAGCCACTTTACAGGTGTCAATTTTTCCTTACCCTTCTGCATTTTTCCATTCAGTAAACGCATGTAGCAATAAAGTTTGTTGTCCAAAAAGTATCAAAAATTGGTTCATACTAATGCACCATATTCTGAAAGTAATTTAAAAAATGGCAAAGCACTGTTATTATTAATTTAGGTATGTTCTTATTTGAGGTTCACTGGGTTAATAACACTCCTATAATTATAATTACATTATAATATTTATAAATACCTAATATTTAAACATTTTATAACATACAATTTTTCAAATATTACAATTGTCCCCATAACTAACATTGTGTATTAAATTCAATCTTGCATCATATTTTAATTAATGAAACTGGAGAAAAACAATTCACTACACGTAACAAGAGACAGCATTAAATTACCTCATGTCTCAAAGCACATAACATTACAAAGCAGTCAGGTGGTTGTACCTGCTGCAGATTCATTTCGGCATTGGTAGAGTTGACGTAGAAATGCAAAAATCTGTGTCTGAGAACGTGAACAGCACCTGGTAGAACGTCACAGTTTGCCATCTTGTAATTACGGTTATGACATGGCGTGAAAGCTCCTTGTTTTGGTTCAAGAGGAACTGTAAAAGGCGGCTGCTGTTTGTTTGTGGCTCTCGGTGACTGTCTGTCTGTAACTCTGCATAGCCTTACAGACCGCACTGATGACATGTGATGTCTGCGCGAGCAGGTGCTCGGAGGTATGGAAATGCATATGTTGACAGGCCGGTAGGACATCCTATCATTGCATTCGGATGAACATTTTTTTGGTCCTGAGACTTCCATAGAAGGTGTGTGTACCTTTTTTTTTTTTTTTTTTTTTTTTTTATAAATTTAGACCACTTCTATTGTTGATTGCTATCAGGATGTGAAGAGTTTCAACCAGTATAACACCAGTAGTAAATGAAAAAACATTGCGTACCCTACCTTGCGTACCCTACCTTTTAAGAAGGCATCTGACCATAGCGATGTGGATATGTTTGCATCAGTGTGCAATTCACCGGCATCAATTTTTGACAAGCTGTTCACACATTGGCAACAAAAAAAGTGATTAATATGTGAAAATTCTTACTTATTGCCCCTTTAAACATGGCTCATTGTATAATGTGTAATGTACTTTTTTTTTTTTTTTTTTTTTTTTAGTATTATATTAATGCTATTATAATTTTTAAATAACCTTTTATTTTTTTATATTTCTAGTTTTATTTTTTTACTTTAGTTTTAAGTGTTAGTAATTTTTAAATATTTCTCTTTAGCTTTAATTTTTTTTAATTTCTGTTTTAGTTGCAGTAATTTTAGGTCTGGTTTCACAGACAGGGCTTAGATTAAGCCAGGATTAGACCTTAGTCAATTATCACATTTAAGTTGCTTTTATAACCGTGCCTTATAAACAAACATTACTGGTGTGCATCTTGAGACAAAACAGTGACAGTGACATGTTTTAAGATATGTAAGTGCAAGTTGCTTTCAGTTAAAACAGATCAAACATGCATTTTAGTCTGGGACTAGCTTAAAGGATTAGTTCACTTTCAAATGAAAATTACCCCAAGCTTTACTCATCCAAGGTGTATATGACTTTCTTGTTTCTGACGAAGACAATCTGAGAAATATTAATAAATATCCTGACGCATCCAAGCTTTATAATGGCAGCAATGCGCTACCAAAAGAGTATGAGCTGAAGAAAGTGTCTCCATCCACATCCATCCATCATAAACAAATTCCACGTGGCTGTGGAGGGTTAATAAAGGCTTTCTGAAGCAAAGCGATGCGTTTGTGTGGAAAAAAAAAAAAAAAAAAAAAACAGACTGCCTTCCATATTCTAATTACAGAAAAAACGGAACTAGCATTGTGTCAGTTTCGTAAGTTGGATAGGGAAGGTGTAGGACGTACAGTGTAAGCTTTTTGAAGAATACGGAAGGCGGTCTGGCGGAAGCTAGATATATTAGTTCATAACTAGTTAAATATGGATTTTTTTTGTTTTTACACAAACGCATCACTTCACTTCAGAAGGCCTTTATTAACCCCCTTGAGCGTGGAATATGGTTATGATGGATGGATGTGGTTGGAGACATTTTCTTCAGCTCATACTTGTTTGGTAGCGTGTTAATGCCATTATAAAGCTCAGATGCGTCAGGACATTTATTAATATTTCTCAGGTTGTCTTCATCAGAAACAAGAAAGTCATATACACCTAGGATGGCTTGAAGGTGAGTAAAGCTTGGGGTAATTTTCATTTGCAAGTGAAATAATCTTTAAGCCTGTTCTGTGAAACCAGGAGTTAGTATTTCAACTTAAACTTACAAAAGAAACAAAAAAATACCTTGGCAACTAACTTAAAATATGTTTTTAATATAATTTATTTTATTTCGGCTTTCAGTTAACAGAATTTGTTTTTAGTAGTTTTATTTTGAATTAATATGGATAACTTACTGCTGTTTTTAGTTTGTTTTTAACTGAAGTGTTACATAATGTGAAGCAGCTGTTTTTGGTGCCAGATGGATCTTTAATTTGTTAATTTTTTTTTTTTTGGTTTGAGTTCACTAAGTCTTATATTAAAAAAAAAAAAAAAAAAAAAGAGAGAAATAAACAAGAAAGATGAGGTACATTTTGACTAGATTGTTGGATAATTATTAAAAACTGCATGAATACATGGTAATGCATTTATATAAAAAAAAAATGTTTGGTGGAATTTACAGGAAGTTTAACTATATTGTGACATACCATTACCGTGATATAAAATTACTCTGATTTTTGAAGATTGTGGCCATGCGGCCTACCCCATGCACCAGTATATTTCCATGTATTGGATATTTATTCAGTGCATGCACAAGGCTTTTCAGAGTTCTGCAGAGGCCGTCCTTCAGTTTTGACAGGTTGTTTCTCCTTATCTCCCTTTTCACACGTCTCGCTCTGACTCGGAGTACTCACAGCAGTGGTGTGAGGGCGAGGGGTTCACTGAGATGCTTGTTTTGCTTCATGAAAGCATAATGATTATGTGATTGATTGAAACTTTGTGCGTGTTTTCCCAGAACGGGGACGTGTGTATCTCCATTCTGCATCCTCCAGTAGATGATCCACAGAGCGGAGAGCTTCCCTCAGAGAGGTGGAACCCCACACAGAATGTCAGGTATGGAGTCAGACTTGTTTGATTATCAGCATTAAAGTTTGGTCCACTTTGCAGCTTATTCTGGCCATTTTCCACAAAGAAATGTTTTTTTTTTTTTAATACATTGTGTGCTGTGCAAATGAATTTCCCTTCAGGGGTCTACAGGTTAGATCTTCAGCAGTTGCTGTCACAAAGAGTGGTCATGTATTTTCTCCACTAAGAGAATTATAGGAAGAGTGACCAGGCTGGTTTTGTGTTCATGAGTTTCCTGTTGCTTCCCTTATGGAAAGCATCTCGGTGGAGATCTGTGTATTTGTGTGTTTCCTCCCTCGAGTCTGATCTCTATTCTAGTTAGTCTTGTGTTTTGTTTCACTGGGCTTTGTGCTTCAGTGGAAAAGCTAGTGTCTTCCAGGAAGCTCATGTTAATCATTTGTGTTGTTGTAGAACACCTGTCGCTGTACACAGAGAGACGGCATATTTTGACCCCACACTGAATGTTGCATTGTTTACATTGTCAAAACCTACAGTGTTCCCCGCTCAGATTTAGCTTGTGGTTTTTAGTGACTTATTTTGTTTGAGTATAAAACAAATTTGAAAATATCTGATAATGCATGTCAGATTAGATCTGTGCATTAAGTCTTAAAGTATAAATGCAAACTAATACTCCTACTTGTTCTATGTAATGTTTTTGTTCTTCATGTGTTTCTTTGTTTTTCAAATAACTCGCTTTGTTGTTGCAACAACCACAACGATGTAGGAAGATTGCACTTCGTGTATAATTTTCATGATTTTCGTGCTT
Source organism: Ctenopharyngodon idella (assembly GCF_019924925.1). Classification (NCBI taxonomy): domain Eukaryota; kingdom Metazoa; phylum Chordata; class Actinopteri; order Cypriniformes; family Xenocyprididae; genus Ctenopharyngodon; species Ctenopharyngodon idella. The sequence continues at coordinate 37,737,010 of NC_067221.1, read as the reverse complement.
CATGTTTTTATATTGGTACCTGTAAGTAAATATGATTTTAAATGTTTTTTTTTGTGTTCATTTAAAAAGCAGTAAGTGGTCACTATGTCTAGATTCTCATCTTTTTTTTAACTAGTGTTGATATTACAGTGGACAATTTGTATGTACTTTTGTAACAGTAGTTCTATCCAGATCATTTCTTTTTCATGGGATCATGTTTTCCAGATCAAGTTTTTAAAATTTTCAAAAGGAAATGACCAAAAAAAAAAAAAAAAAATGTATTGAATATCGTCAAAATTTGGGGAATTATCAAAATATATTTTTTTTATTTTTTTTTTATCACCCAGTCCTACTAATGTGCCGAACTAATTTATTTTATTTGTTTGACATATTAATTATACCACATGTATATATCAACTAATTTTGTATCATAACGCTAGTAAATAATTATAACATTAATAATAACAATAATAATAGTAATAATATTTATTATTGTTGTTATTTATGCTATTATGAATTTATTTATTTTGGCCTACATCTAATTGCTAACTTTAGAACACTTTACTCATTTGACAGTGAATGGCTATAAGAGTGATTACACAAACAGTACTTAAAGGCACAATATGTAATTTTAACCGCTAGAGGTCGCTTATTCAAAACAAAGGCATAGCTTGATGACGTCTTGCATGAGCGTGTGAATCATGGGCGTCGTTGTCTTCAGCTCCACAGCTGATGGAAAGGAATCTGACAGACTCGGGCAGATATCATGTTCATGGGTGAGCTAATGTATTAAAGTTTTACTATCCTTATGGTGGTATGAAGCAGGGTGTGTCGAGAGCCGTGAGAGCAGGACAAGGCAGCTGGAGCGAATGCTAATGATAGACACCAGCGATGCACACCGATCTCGAGTTCAGTGGAGCTTTTATGCTTATGCTGCAGTCGGCCTCTTCCGCTCTTTTCGTTGCGTATGTGGGGTAACGCAGCACTGTTTTACACTGTTAAAACAATCATACTAAATACAGTGTGTTGAAAGTTATGTTATAACGTTACTCTGTGTGTTCGCTCGGTGTCTGCTATGAGAGACTTGTTGCACTTTGCAGTAATCTAGGTCGATATTAGTAAATCTGAAAATCGAAGGTAGCGCGCATATGATGCCATTGACAGGCGATGCAATGACAAGGTCCATGTCCTGGTTAAAATAGCTGATTTCTCTGGATTTAAACATTGTTGGAAACTTTCAGGATAATGTACGTACACAAGTCAACAAAATATATAACATTGTTCTAGTGGTTTTTGGATATTTTAATCAAAAAATCTTACATATTGTGCAATTATGTTACTTTACGTTGTTTCATTACCAACTTGGTAACTAAAGTTACTCTGTATCCCAACTGCAAATGTGAGGTCACTGGAGTAGCTGTAAGCAGTACATAAAGACTGATCCTCTTGGGTAAAATCTCCTCACATCTTTAGGAGAATGCAGCACAAAGAAGCTCTGGGACAGATGAGCTTAAAGGTAATGACATTATAACATTGAGTGTCTGTTTGTGTGTTTCAGAACTATACTGTTGAGTGTCATCTCTCTGCTGAACGAACCCAACACGTTTTCTCCGGCCAATGTGGACGCTTCTGTCATGTACCGCAAATGGAGAGACAGTAAAGGAAAAGACCGGGAATACGCAGAGATCATTAGGTAACAAGTGGCCTCTTTAAGTGTGTGTTCAGCTGTGTTTAATGATTATTTGTTTAATGCTTGTTACATTTTGATGGCTCTATTAGAAGGCATGGTGCTGAACAACACTTTAGCTAATGGAAAACCCTTCTATAAAGATTTTGATTTATTTTCTGGATCAGCGGTGCCCTCCTGTGGTTGAATGAGTCACTGAAACATGAGAGACTGTTTATCTCCTCTTGGCAAGCTCTATTGCATGTTGCAATTCATATTTTCAACCATCTGAGTTGGGACATTTGACTTGCATCAGATTTCATCCTTCAGGACATCAGTTGTTTATTTCTCTGCCTTGGCTTCTTAAAACCTCAGGGCAAAAACTCAAATAGAGAACTAATATGACATAAAATGTCAAGATGTCCCACTGCCTAAGACAGATGAGCCTGAACGAAATAGAAAGAGAAGCTACATGGTTAATATTTCAGCTGTATAAAAATGAAGCTAAAAAGAACATTTTGAGCCTAATTAAAGGTGATTAAAAAATTAAGGGTGACCTATTATGCAAAATTCACTTTTATATTGTTTTTGAACATAATTATGTGTCTGCAGTGTGTGTACACAACCACCTTATTGTGGTAAAAATCCATCCACTCCATTTGTTATTTTCCCCATAAAATGAGCCGTTCAGGAACCCCGCCCACGACTGGTGATGGAATCTGCCCTATTAGCTTGCTTCTCCGCTGAGCGAGCTCTAGAGCTTTTTAACCCCAGAATATTTAACAGCAGCATTCAAGTAAGAAAAGTATTCTTATTAAAGCTACTAAAGTTATTCAGTCAAGAGCAGTGAGTAATTTTCTGTTTTTTTTGTTGTTTGATTCATATTAACAGCGTATACGGCAGATATACAGCAGTAGGAACTGTATATTAAGCTGCTGTCACATTAATACACAGATATGAGATATCTAATATACACATGCGATTTATTTCCCTGCTGTTTACGTTCACATACATAACCGACTGTGTTTATGTGATTTTTGTGTGTTTTTGACATAACTTTGTGTGTATTTCACAGTTTAAGCGCAATAAGACGCAAAAGAGAAATTAGTTTAATACTCGCACAACGCGTCGTCTGACAGCCAGCTTTCTGTGTGCGTGCTTCAGATCTGTGCACTTAGAAAACCATCAGAAGTTTAAACTGATATGGCTTTAAAATGCATGCAAATGATAAACTTTTATGATGAGAAGAACTGCAATGTCACGTGAGCGTGAGATTATAATAAAAACCAAATAGATGCTTTGTTCTGAGGTACAAGCTGTAAAGCCTCTGCCCTCTTCTGGATAGGGGCGGGTAGCAGCAGCTCATTTGCATTTAAAGATACATGCACGAAAACAGAATGTTTGCGCTTCCATTTAAAAATGGGCATTTACAGCATGGTGTAATAATCTGTGGGGTATTTTGAGCTGAAACTTCAGACACATTCTGGGGACACCTGAGACTCATATTACGTCTTGTAAAAAGGGGCATAATAGGTCCCCTTTAATGTCTGCAGCATGCTGTCGATTACCACAAACCATAATATCAAATGTGAAAACATGTTTATGGTAATGTACTTAAAATTAAAGTCTAGCCTAAAGGTTTGTAAACACAAATGTGAAGCCAAATATTCCTTCAAATCCATTTCATGAGGTGTTTGTGTCTGTTACAGAAAACAAGTTCTGGCCACTAAAGCAGAGGCAGAACGAGATGGAGTGAAAGTTCCCACCACCCTGGCAGAGTACTGCGTGCGCACACGTGCCCCCGCACTGGACGAGGGGTCCGACCTGTTATACGATGATTACTATGATGACGAGGACTTGGAGGATGAGGATGACGATGACGAGGACTGTTGCTATGACGAGGACGACTCAGGAAACGAGGAATCATGACGACATTCCCATTCCCACCTTCATCCTCGTCTTCATCAGCATCAGCCCGAGAGTTGAAGCATCAAGGCATGCGCTCTGCATTTAAACTCAGATGGCCATTTTTTTTTTTCCTTAAAGGACTAAAATGAGTTTTTTTTTTTTTTTTTTTCTTTCTTCAAGTAAGCATTATGTTGTTTTCCCTCCGTGTCATAATTGTGCTGGCCTTCAGGCTTTTCTCCAAGCTACTCTTTTATTATTTATTTGCTTTGCGCTTTTTTAGACAGCTCTGTGAAAGTGTCTTCAACAAGGAAGAACTAAACAAAGGAGCGTGACTGAATTAAGGTTTGAGTGAGTGATTATTTGAATGAGGCTTTGCGCTGAATAATGCTTATTACGTCACTGTTCTTTTGACTTTCTTAGAGCTGATCACTTTGATCACCCACGCTCACTTTTTTTGGCCTTCAAGCACATCTGAGCAATAAAACGCTATGAGTTTGGGGTCAAGGTTTGAGTTTTCTGTTTTTATTCCCCCTCCATTTGAGTAGAAATTACATTGAGAAGCCCTAAGCAAAAAAATAAATAAATTGAAGGATGATGCACATTAGAACTGTTTTGCAAATATAACAAAAAAAAATTATGGCCTAAATTCTATTTAAACTCTGCTTAAACTCTCCACACATTATTTAACTTATAGTGTCACTTTAAATTATTGAAATAATGTATATTTCTTCATTCCAAGATATAGGAGCTTATCAGAAAATCAATTTAATCGGGTAGGTTGGCGAGTGGATGTTGTCTTTTCTGTTGAGCTGAGTTTTTAATGTTTTTTTAAGCAATGCTGATATTCCTGTGTTGTCCTCTTAAGTGAATCTTATTTAATCAGTTGTGGGGTTTTTGTTTGTTTTTTGGTGTGGTTTTATTTGGGATGTAAGATGACCCTTGGACTATTGGATGATTTTTTTTTTGTGCCGTTTCTTTTGCATTATCGCTCCGTGAAATGACGCCACATCCTGTGTTGTGATACCACAATTTGAAACGTTCCTTTACGCTGCCTGGAGGCCGGTGAGTGCTGGCATCCGTCTCACTGATTTGAATTTTAGCTCATACCGACTGACTGACTCTCAGGATGAACCAATCTGGAAAAAGGAAAATCCTACCAACAACAAAGTATTTTTTCACACCTGCAAATCATCCATTTTTTTCGATATTGTTTTGAGGACAATTTACAACCGTATCCCAAGAGGCTGAGATGCACACGAGGAGCTGATTTGTCATTTTATTGACCTCTATGTATTTTTACAATTTGTTGGCCTATTTAAAACTGAATAAAGATCTTTATTAGAATATTTTTCTGTTTATTTTCCTAATTACTGTTACATTGTGTGACATGTATTTTATATATGTGTGTCTGTTCCTGTGTTTTGTGCATTTGGAGTTTTACATAATTTTCTGTCCGTTTTCTGTGAAGATCCCGGACGAGCCCCCAAATCGTTACGCTCTTAGGGTATGGTTACTCGACAACGATGTACAAAAAACAAAAAAAGGTTTTCCTTTGCATTTTTCGCATACAGATGACACCATTGTTAAAACGATTCCCCGTTCATACAGATCTGCGAAAACGACCAAAAAAGCTGTATTGCTTATGCCAGGCCAGTAGTTGGCGGTCACTTTGTAAAGGAAAAACTACTTGCCTATAGACTGAACACGTCATACACATGTGCTTGATGTCACTGTTTTCACAAATTCGTGTTTTTGTAGACGATAAATGTATCGTTTTCAAAAATGTGCACTTTGAATCCTGTTTTCAAAAGTTTGCGTTTTCAGACACCCAAAACACCATTGTTGTGTAAACGAACAGCCAAAACACACAAAGTTTTCCATTTTTAGTTGAAAACCCTGTAGGGTAAATGGCCCCTCACTTACAATCTAGGGGTATGTTAGGAATGAACAATAACCTTGATGAACCTTGATGTTCCTGTCTCCAGTCCAGACCCCAAGTTTTTTTTTTTTTTTTTTTTTCTCTCAATAATGACAGCCTTTTATTAGTCTTTTATTTAACAAGAAAAAGAAAGGAAAAAATGGTGTAGGATTTACTTTGAAACTATTTTCACTCAGAAATTGCTTGTAAATTTCACAGTTACAAAGAAATGGCAAGTTACACACTGAATTAAACATGAAATTTTGAAGTAGAAAGACTGAAATGGTACTTTCTTGAAAAATGTACTCCAGTAATCTGTTTTATTTACTACAGCAAGCAAATCTAGTCAATATTTATAGACTAAACTTTTTTTGCAGAACTGTTCTCAGGGGTTTCACTTAATAAAAAATGAAACATGAAAGCAGAACTTAATTAGAAATGTGACTTTTGATTTTCATCACAGACTTTGGTATCTTGGCAAATATCTGTCTGTCTGTAAGTAGATATGACAGAGTTAGATTTTAATGCACTGCTGAATAAGGCATTGGTTACCAGATAAGACATTGGGCACAGCTGGAGAGGGTCTCCAGGCATTCCAAAGTGCAGTTGCTCTGACTCTGTTGCCATGACAACCCTCCAACTGGCATTCAAGGTTTGCCTGGAAACATTTTGCTCGAGGCTTGTTCAGACAAACTGAACTCGCAGGGTACACAATGAACATTCTGAGATGCAGTGGATTCTGAGGGTGCCTGTGAGATGCAGTTTATAGAGCAAAGGTTGAGTGTAATCAGGTTGAGAGTGTTTGCACACATCAACTGTGAACTGGTGACTTTACATGGCTGTGTGTTTAGTATATAATATTGGTAAATTATGGAGAAGAATCACTTAAAGGGATGGTTCACCAAAAAATGAAAATTGTTATTTATTCACTCTCAAGTTGTTCCAAACCAGTATGAGTTTCTTGCTGAACACAAAAGATATTTTGAAGAATATGGGTAACCAAACAGTTGATGGACCCCATTGACTTCCATAGTATTTTTTCCCATACTATGGAAGTCAATGGGGCCCTGGGCCTGTTTGGTTACCCATTTTCTTCAAAATATCTTCTTTTGTGTTCAGCTGCCTTGGTGAGCATAAAAGACTTCTTTCAAATATATATATATATATATATATATTATATATATATATAGGTAGTGTAAATGTACAAGTAACAAGTTACTATAATCATTTAACAAGAAAAAGATCTTTGTTGGACTTGAAATGGCTTCATCCTCTTAATTACCATTCAGATAAATACACTTCTACAATCAATCACATGGCAAACAAAAACTTTAAGCTGCTTAGAGGTAGAACAAAACATCTCCACATCTAGAGTCTGCCAGCTCAGTGCCCTGCTGCAAAAACAGCTAAAACCATCCTAAGCCGGATGGCTGGTCTCCCAGCCTGGCCAAGGCTAGCTAAGACCAGCCTAACTAAAGAAGTGGCCAAAACCCTTCCAGAACCAGCTTGCTAAACCAGCTATGACCAGGCTAGAACACCAGCTAAGATCAGCCAACCAGCTTAAGCTGATTTGAGCTTTTTTTTTTCTCCAGCAGGGCATGCCTCTCTAAAAGTCTCTACATTCATTTCATTTCTGCTTGGGTGACAGCAGTGAAGAGCCCACGCACACACTCTGGCCTTGCGCTAACAGATTTGTCCTCCATTAAGACATACAGAGCGTCTCTCTGTGCTTGATAGGGATTCTCTCAGGGAGCACAGAGCTACCTTGTGTCTGCATATGGGTGCGCACAAGTGCCAGTGGATCGCTGGCTAGCTGCCCGAACGTACTGGAGAAAGTCCCACAGGCCAGCAGGAGGCTGGGGTTAGCAGTGTGTCTTAGCGTAGTAAAAGACTCTGGTTTTTTAAGGCTCTGGTTAAGGGGTTGTTCAGAATGGCATACTGCCATACTACTCCTATTTTAGTGTTTTTTTCTAAGGCAAACATCACTATACTATGAATTTGAATCCCTAACCACAAGTATTTAGCTTTTAGCATGTAGCTTATCCATCACTGTTTGTGATATAGACAAGAATGACACCTCAATTCTTTTGATTTATTACAGAGAAGTGCACTATTACTTAGACTCCCCCTGTGGTGAAAATCAAGTTTTTAATGTTTTTTATATGTCTATGTGGTCTTTTTAATATGCTTTAATATAAACCATGTGCAAATTCATAAGTCAACACCATTGCTGAGTATTTTTTATTTAATTTTTTATTTTATTTAACGTGCCGGCGGGTTTTAGCATATCATTAACTATGACCGCTCTAAAGCAGGAGAGTCTCAAGAATATATCCCGGTATATTTTTCTGTTGATATAAAAATCGAGTAGATTTAGCAATATAGTGGGTGTATGATGTATATGACGATGTTATGATGAATATGTCTTTCTCCACTTACATTCTGAGGTGTTCAAAGTGTTTGTAAGGATACTGATTGATAGAAGGCAGCTGTCTGACTCGTGAACGGGAACATGGTTTGTGTAACATTAGCAACGCATTATTAGCTGTTTGATAACGTAGTCAAGCAAAAGGCTAATCATATTCATTACCGTTATGTTTCCGACATTGTAAAAAGCGATGCATTGTGCAGCGTTTACCTCAGTAAGTTGACCGACTGGATCTCTCGTATGAGTGAGTGGAGGCGGGACTATTAGCATATTCATTAGTTACATTCAAGCTATTTTAAGGCCTAAAGAATTTTGTTTTCACAGGAAATTTTTTTTTAAATGTGTCATTTTGGTGATCAAAGATTAGTTTTAAGAGATAAAGTTATTGACTAATGGACTTTAAGTGATTAGACTTACATATTTTCCCTGATGGATGATAACAGAAATTTTCAGTGGCAATATGAAAGTAAAGTATAATGTGCACAGTATGTAAATTGCTACCCAGAATTACCCAGACAACCTACTAGATTTGTCAAAATGCGTAGTATACACACTGGCTGCATCTAAAATTCTGCCGCATAGTTCTCTACTATATAGTAGGCGAAAAACAGTGTGTGACAAAAGAAGTATGTCCGAGTTCACAGTACTCAAAAATGAGTAGGCAAAAAGTACCCGGTTGACCTACTATTTCTGGTGAGATTCTGAAGTGAGCATACGATGGACACTTTACTCTCCCATGAGGCCACGGGAGAAGCTTTGTGAATGGCAGTGAAGCCACACAATGGATGCTGGTAGGTCACATGACAGTGATGTCATGGAGAATGCAGTACGTCCGGATTAAATTAATTCTACACACATTCATACACTATAAAAAAAATACTTATTATTATTATTATTATTTGAAATAACCTACTCAAGAGCACATGCGATTTCGGACACAGCCATAGTGTGGAATAGTGCATACCATAGTGAATTGTGCCTGACCTGACCTTCCATTTTCTATGACTGAATTCAGAATAACCGTTCAAAAGATTTCCATTCTACATGCTGTTCTTTTGAACTTTCTATTCATCAAAGAAAGTATCATGGTTTCCACAAAAATATTAATTGTTTTCAGCATTGATAAGAAATGTTTCTTGAGCAGCAAATCAGCATATTAGAATGATTTCTGAAGGATCATGTGACACTGAAGACTGGAGTAATGATGCTGTAAATTCAGCTTTGCATCACAGGAATAAATTACATTTTAAAACATGTTCACTGTGTTTTGTTCCTGTTTTGCCTGCCTGAGTTTCTAGTTAGTTTCCTTGGTTGCTAATTAGTTCCACACACCTTTATTATCCTTGTCAGTATTTAAGCCCTCAGTTCTTTCAGTTCCCTTGTCCTGTATCGCCTAATTTTAACATGGTTGTGTTTACTTTTTCTCCAGTGGTCTCCTCTGAGTTTTCCGTTGTGGACTTAATAAAGACTGTTTTGGTTATTTATGTCCTTCGTCATGCACATTACTACAGCCAAACCTGACAGTTATAAGATTTTAATACAAAATTTGAATACAAATGCAAAATAGCCATTTTTAAAATATCCTTTTTTAATAGTAGGCAGAATATAATATTGCACAGTATGCAGTATGTTGCATATTATATCATTAACAACAATTAAAGCCAGACAGCAATTTATAGGCTCACTGCATTATTTGCAATCCCACGGAGAGCATTTGATGACACTTAAGTAGTTTTTAATGTGATATTTGTGATGGTTGAGGAGCACCACGGTTTATGACAATGAATGATAAACTGCTACCTATAAATCAATCATCCACATCGAGAGCTTCTCTTCAAGTGGTCGTAACTGTTAATATCTGAGACACAATCGTATATTCCTTTATGATTTAGTGACAGAGCATTACAGAGGCGTATTACTTTACAGCAAATCAATAAGGTACCCGGCAGTGATATTAAAGTACAGTCCAATGGAGTCGATTACAAATGAAACAACCCAAAGATAAAATGCCAAGCCAATTCCATTACATGATATTTATTTATAGGTATAATGGCATAAAATACCGCGGGCTTCTTGTGTGTTTTTGCGCATGTAAGTTACCTCATAAACGGCAAGATCGATGGCAGTATATGAAATATGAAATAAAGCCCAGGATGATGGAGATGTAGGCAGTATCATGCATTGCCTAGGTTGGTGGTCTTTGTTGATATTCTGGCTGGTTTTAGAGTGTTTTGGGGCACTTTTCAGCTGGTTAAACTTGATACTGATTCTACCCGTCATGCGTAGCAGCGACTGAAAGATTCTACTATGTAGTTTTACAAATAAATAATATTTTTTTAACTTGATATTAAATATGCATATAATGTAGTTATTTTACTCAATTTTGAATTGTTATTTTGTAAATAAATTAATAACTAACGTCTACCCCAATCTCATGCGTAAGTTGTCACGTGATGAATCTGTATTTTGGCGGATAACAGCCCAACAGATGTCTGTTTAAAGCAAAGGGTGAATAATTTTTCACTCCTTTATTTGCTTAATAAAAGCCTACTTTAAAATATCGTGTTTATAGTGCATTTTCAACGTGTTTATTGCTAAGTCACTTTAATATTACTTTATATGGAGTTACACGGAGTGTGAATATGTAGGTATACTATAGAATGTGATTAAAATGGTGACTGACCAAAGCGACTGGCTCGGTCTGTTTCCCTCAAGCTCAGTTGTCCAGCTACGCCCATGAATAATGTAGCTCAACTTTAATGGTAGGCCTTCAAGAGTGACGTTTCGCCAAAGCCAGCAAATGCATTTTCATATGCATATAGTGCATAATGTCCAGCTGTCTATGGTTATTCTTTGCTAGAGCCATTTATGTTCACACACTTATTCAGAATCCCATTTGTTCAAAGCCTTACATTTCATGGTAGATGCAATTTTTAACATTCTGATGTTGTTTTCCTTCCACAGTGACACCTGTTTTATCTGGAAGAATGGACCTGAAAGAAACCCAATCACAGCAACACAACCGAATTACTCACAGCACAATGCATTAAATCTCACAAAACTATTGAGTAATAGCCTATATTTTATAACATATGATATTCTCTTAGGATCACTTTAGATTAGATTAACAGTTAAAAAAGAAACAGACTACATTTGCTTCTAGGTTTAAAAAAGTCTAAATATTGAGAAATGCTAATTACGTACACACTTGCTTAAAAGGTTTGGTAACACATTACTTAAAACAATCATGTATGTTATAATGCATAATAGGTGTGTTCAATGAATAGATAAACGTATAATAATGTATTATAACTGTGGTTACAATTATGCAGTGCGTTATCAGGTGCATTACAAGGCTTAATTAATGCATTAGAAATACTTTTATAATGCATTAAAGGCTTTAATAAAGTGTTATTCCTGTCCTGGATACTGGTCCTGCCGTTGCTCCGGCACCAGCTGCTTCCACCAGATCCCCAAGGTCTTCTCCTCCTCCTCCTCCGTGTACCCGTTGGGAATGGTAAGCCTGTCGCCAAAATCCAGCACCTGCCACAAATGCAAAAAAACGACCATGTTCACATCAGAAGTGCTATTTACAAAAGCATCAGAGCCTGTTAAATTGTGTATTTATAGACAAAATTGTGTTTTCATTGTCTGATGATCTCTTCCAGGTCAGTGTCAGTTAAACTGTACCTCCAGTCCATTGTCATCAATGCTTGAAGAAGACACCAGGAATCCAGAGGGGTAATTTAACACAAACACATTCTTTTCATATTGTAGAACGAAAATAGACTGAATTTATACAGAGAGAAATATAATATGACTGTTGAATGGACAACCTTTGTAAGATGTTCTGCACCTCCTCATTAGACATGTCCATTCCCAGCTTAGTCAGTGAGTGTTTCATCTCAAACGCATCCAGATGGCCAAACAGGAGCAGAACATAAAAGCAAGTCATTAGCTTTCAGTGATAGGGCTTAATCAAACCCAGACAAAACTCAATCATCGTAAATGATCCTCTATCTGAATAAAGAAACACACAACTCATTTAATCAAGGTGTTTCAAAACTACCAATTAGAAACTCAAGTACTCAAACACTCCAAACACAAAATACACATCACTTTGCAAATCAGATGATACTGTGCTCATGTACTGGAGGCCAGCTAGTAAAGAGCTGTGCAGGTAAACCTCACTCCCCTGGCCTCAAGCTTGTTAGTGCACCCGCCTCACATGCCAGTGATGCCGGTTTGAATCCTGCTCGGAGCGGGTGCGTGAAGGACCAGTCAAATTGGTGCCGTGACCTGGATAGGAGTGGGGTTTAGGATGGTGAGTGTAAAGGAGGCCAGCTAGAAAAGAGATGTGCAGTTAAACCTTACTGCCCTGGCCTCAAGCTTGTTACTGCACCTGCCTCACATGCAGGTGATGCCAGTTCGAATTCTGCTTGGAGCGGATGCGAGTGACCAGTCAAAATGGTGCCATGACCCAGATGGGAGTGAGGTTTAGGGTGGTGAGTGTAACAGAGGCTAGCTAATAAAGAGCTGTGCAGTTAAACCTCATTCCCCTGGCCTCAAGCTTGTTACTGCACCTGCCTCACATGCCGATGATGCCGGTTTGAATTTTGCCTGGAGTGAATGTGAGTGACCAGTCACAATGGTGCCGTGACTCAGATGGGAGTAAGGTTTAGGGTGGTGAGTGTAATGGAGGCCAGCTAGTAAAGAGATGTGCAGTTAAACCTCACTCCCCTGGCCTCAAGCTTGTTAGTGCACCCGCCTCACATGCCAGTGACGCCGGTTTGAATCCTGTTTGGAGCGGGTGCGTGAAGGACCAGTCAAATTGGTGCTGTGACCTGGATAGGAGTGGGGTTTAGGATGGTGAGTGTAAAGGTGGCCAGCTAGAAAAGAGATGTGCAGTTAAACCTTACTCCCCTGGCCTCAAGCTTGTTACTGCACCTGCCTCACATGCAGGTGATGCCGGTTCGAATTCTGCTTGGAGCGGATGCGAGTGACCAGTCAAAATGGTGCCATGACCCAGATGGGAGTGAGGTTTAGGGTGGTGAGTGTAACAGAGGCTAGCTAATAAAGAGCTGTGCAGTTAAACCTCATTCCCCTGGCCTCAAGCTTGTTACTGCACCTGCCTCACATGCCGATGATGCCGGTTTGAATTTTGCCTGGAGTGAATGTGAGTGACCAGTCACAATGGTGCCGTGACTCGGATGGGAGTAAGGTTTAGGGTGGTGAGTGTAATGGAGGCCAGCTAGTAAAGAGATGTGCAGTTAAACCTCACTCCCCTGGCCTCAAGCTTGTTAGTGCACCTGCCTCACATGCCAGTGACGCCGGTTTGAATCCTGTTTGGAGCGGGTGAATGAAGGACCAGTCAAATTGGTGCCGTGACCTGGATAGGAGTGGGGTTTAGGGTGGTGAGTGTAAAGGTGGCCAGCTAGAAAAGAGATGTGCAGTTAAACCTTACTCCCCTGGCCTCAAGCTTGTTACTGCACCTGCCTCACATGCAGGTGATGCCGGTTCGAATTCTGCTTGGAGCGGATGCGAGTGACCAGTCAAAATGGTGCCATGACCCAGATGGGAGTGAGGTTTAGGGTGGTGAGTGTAACAGAGGCTAGCTAATAAAGAGCTGTGCAGTTAAACCTCATTCCCCTGGCCTCAAGCTTGTTACTGCACCTGCCTCACATGCCGATGATGCCGGTTTGAATTTTGCCTGGAGTGAATGTGAGTGACCAGTCACAATGGTGCCGTGACTCGGATGGGAGTAAGGTTTAGGGTGGTGAGTGTAATGGAGGCCAGCTAGTAAAGAGATGTGCAGTTAAACCTCACTCCCCTGGCCTCAAGCTTGTTAGTGCACCTGCCTCACATGCCAGTGACGCCGGTTTGAATCCTGTTTGGAGCGGGTGAATGAAGGACCAGTCAAATTGGTGCCGTGACCTGGATAGGAGTGGGGTTTAGGGTGGTGAGTGTAAAGGTGGCCAGCTAGAAAAGAGATGTGCAGTTAAACCTTACTCCCCTGGCCTCAAGCTTGTTACTGCACCTGCCTCACATGCAGGTGATGCCGGTTCGAATTCTGCTTGGAGCGGATGCGAGTGACCAGTCAAAATGGTGCCATGACCCAGATGGGAGTGAGGTTTAGGGTGGTGAGTGTAACAGAGGCTAGCTAATAAAGAGCTGTGCAGTTAAACCTCATTCCCCTGGCCTCAAGCTTGTTACTGCACCTGCCTCACATGCCGATGATGCCGGTTTGAATTTTGCCTGGAGTGAATGTGAGTGACCAGTCACAATGGTGCCGTGACTCGGATGGGAGTAAGGTTTAGGGTGGTGAGTGTAATGGAGGCCAGCTAGTAAAGAGATGTGCAGTTAAACCTCACTCCCCTGGACTCAAGCTTGTTAGTGCACCTGCCTCACATGCCAGTGACGCCGGTTTGAATCCTGTTTGGAGCGGGTGAATGAAGGACCAGTCAAATTGGTGCCGTGACCTGGATAGGAGTGGGGTTTAGGGTGGTGAGTGTAAAGGTGGCCAGCTAGAAAAGAGATGTGCAGTTAAACCTTACTCCCCTGGCCTCAAGCTTGTTACTGCACCTGCCTCACATGCAGGTGATGCCGGTTTGAATTGAATCAAAATGGTGCCATGACCCGGATGGGAGTGAGGTTTAGGGTGGTGAGTACTGTATTTCCATGTAAGTGGTAATTTGCAGAATGAAGTGTTATATATCTGTTTTTGTAATTTTTCATGAATCTTTGTTTGATCAACCTGCAAAATGTAGACATATCTACTCAAAATGCAATAAAAAAGTAAAATATACATATTTATGCATTCACTGAATCAGTCATAAGCTCATGTAACAATTTAAAACATTTAGTGTGGTGTACTGTGTACTGGTTTAAATAATATTATAATAGTAGGCATTATGCAGTATATACTGCAAAATATGCAGCAGTATTTCATTCCAAATATAGCCAACATTTTTACTGGCAGCAAACAATCGTATATAGTTTAATAGATTTAAATATATAGTACCTAGTTTTTTGCTGGGCAAACCATACCAGAACAACTAATGGTTTGAGTAAATGTGTGGTTTTGGCACATTGCTTTCACAGGAGCATCTGTTTCTTTTTCTTGCCATTCTGCCTAGATTAGTATAACTGTCATTGTTCTTGTCCCGGCTGTGAGCTGTAGTTTTTTCTCATGTTTATTTAGGTATCTGTTCAGTTCACTGAAGGCAAGCCTGCTGTCTTCAGTGGTGTGTTTGATGATCATAACACAGATCTTAGTTATATCTAATTACTTCCTTATAAGGAAGTTTTATTTTTAGCTAACAAAATGTATTGATGCTTACAACACTGCAAGTTAATTTGAGTATCTTTCCTGTGCATAATTTTGTCTTCAGCACACGTGTTATATGTAGAAATTCCAACAGGTTGTTTAGAAGGAATTTTTTTTTTTGTAGGAGTGAGACAGAAGAGTCACTGTTCAAAACTGCTACTGACATGGACGAAGAGTTGCTGAACAAAACTCCCAACAGCAAGAAAAAAAAGAGAGGTATTTTCACTTGTCCTACATTCAGCCCTGTCTGGAAACATCAAGATGCACAAAGGAGACATTCTCATCTCATCTGGCCTTTCCTATGACAGGCTCACAAATGTACACTACAGTTTTAAATTCACCTGTTATATGGGTATCATTAAAACAGAGATGGCTTAACCAAATTTGCATTTACAAGATGTTTCCCAACTAATGACAGCTTACAGAAGTCTAATTGCACAGTTGAAACTACCCAAGAGTCTGGCATATAGGCGACATGGTGACAGAGGAGTTGTATTTTTAGAAGCTCTTGAATTCTTAGGACAGAACCTGCAGCATGTGATGAAGTATCATTGTCTCTTAACCATCAGGCGTATGCCATTATATGATGTATTAACTTCACTTGCAAAAAAGTACCATGGAATTACCATGTACCTATGACTGTCCTTATTAGTGTATGCATTGTCACATACATGTTTGTATGTGACAATACTGATACACATTAGCCCACTTTAGTACACTATCACTATATATAAACTACATACTCACATTGTATATTATATAGTATTTTATTGCCTTTAATTTATTTATTTATTATGTTACAGTTGACAGTTGTGTTTTCAGAAGAGATTAAGCATCCTGCCAGCAGAGGGCAGGATATATTACCTTATATTATGTGTGTGTATTATATTTATATATTTTATTTATTTATACATTTATAAAAGAGAAGATTAATATATATATATGTATATATATATATATAGGATGTTAAAAATATTAAATAACAGTGCTTGTAAGTTAAAATATGTTTTAAGGATGCAACTTCATTATATAATTTCATATATAGAGAGAGAGAGAGAGAGAGAGAGAGAGAGAGTGAAATTGCAAAATTGCATCCTTAAAACCCATTTTAACTTACAAGCAGTTATTTAATATTTTATAACATCCAAAAAATACATAAAGCTTCACACTTTAAAATGATAAATGCATTATCATATTGCTTAATAAGGTGGGTTACATTTTTCTCTTGTATCATTTTTCTCATGATATTATAATTATTATAATTATATTAATTATATTGTGTTAATACAATATAATATCATATATCATATATAATTAGATTATTTACTAATAAAATATAATACATTTGATTACATTAATAATTTAAGAAAGAAAAATACATATTAAATATATCAAATATTGTATATAGTATATTTAAAGTAGCCTAATAAATCATTATGGTGGCACATGTTTTACAATTTCTGTGAGATATTTTTTATGACTCTGACTCTCCACCACCTCCCCCCTTCTCCATCCCAGCTCTAATTGACCAATTCTCCACGCTTTGTGCCTCTTCCCCCCTTCTCTCTCTCTCTCTCTCTCTCTCACACACACACACACACACGAACACCTGCGCAGAGCCGGTGAATCACGCCGACGCCGCTTCGCTTCGCTCTCCAATCTCTCATCCATCCTGACAGTCAGATGGCCTCCATTTTAATCAGAAGACTCTCCGCAGTAGAAAGAAGATTCATTGCCATCAACTGCAGCACAGGATTGCGTTTCGTTTAATATTTCACAAGTTCCTTCGCGCTCTGTGTGGATTGGTTGGCTCTCTTTTGTTTCCTGGAGGTGAAATGATGCTCAAGTGATGCTGCGTCGTTGTTCCCACCCGCTGTAGAACAACATCACCAACATCATCAGCAGCATCATCATCAACATCGCCGGTATGAGTCTGATCGAAGAGCCCAACATGAGAGATTTGGACTAACAAACCCGCAGGGCTGTTGAAGATCTCAAGTATTTAAAACGCGGAAGTTAACGTGCTGGAGAAAGCCTCAGTGGCAGGTAGGGTTAGTTGTACGGTACTACGTATACTGGTTGATGTTTATGTGTTGACCAAGACATTTTAGTAGTTAAACGTCAGTAAATGTGCGTACATTATGTGTTTTTTTCCGCTTTGATTCTTGGTTTACGTGACTGCATGATTGCTTGTAAGTATATTGATTGGAACTGAAAATTAAATGTAGCCTACGCTAACAACAAGAAAAACAACAATAGCTATATAAAAAGAAAACATTTATTAAGTAATGAGTTTGAAAGGAATTTAAATGTTATAATCAACTAAATTGGTGTTGTCGTTATTATAAAAATAATATTTTATTTATTAGAGTGGAAATGATTGAAATATAAGTACGTGCTATATACGAGCGAGGGATTGAAAAATAATTAAAATAAAACGTGTAATAATATCACATTTATACTATATCTCCAAGCTTTAAAAATTATAAAAATGTTTAATATACAGTTGGTCTAATTGTTATGCACATACACAAATAGCATTGTCTGGTGGTTTTTAAAATTCAGTTTCAAAAAGCTTTGTGTTTTTGCGTTGATTTATATTCCAGTGCTGCTGTAATAGTCATATAAACAGCAGGCAGTGATCCTGTGGTCTCCCAGACAAACATAGGCCACTGGTTGTGTGTGTTTTGGTGTGCGTGATGAACATGTATGTGTGTAATTGCAGCTTTGTGTCACATCTGACACTCTTTTCTCCCAAAAGACCAAAATTAGAAAACATGACAATCCCACTTTCCATCAGGACTGTGAACAAACCACCCACACAAACAGACCGAAAAACAGAGACAAACACAAATACTCAGATTTACACACTTGTTCCTCTGTTTTACCCACACATTTGTTCTTTAACTATACACTATTAATTATATAGGCCTAGAAAGGTATATATCTGACAAGTTACTGTGCACATACACACACACATCCAGTTTGATGTCATTAGTCATCTGTGCTACCTGCTCCATTCAGTCTAATTCAAGTAGGATTGATTTCTTTGTGTGGGTGTGTGTGTGTGTTTTCGTGCCCTAGCTGAGCCCTGCAAATCCTGAAACATGGCAATCTGAGATATCCAGTCTCTTTTGACAATAATCCGGCTCTGTAACGTTACTAGAGTATTATGTTTTGAACACGAGCACATCTCCATACAGATCCATCAATCCATGAAAGATTCATGAGTCTAAATGTGGCCCAGACCAAGAAGACAGATCATAATCAATCCTCGAGTAGGCGCGATTACTACTGCCAGACTATCAGAGCTAAATATAGCGCCTCACCGGACTTCACACCCTGTGTAAACACAGCAAACGGGATCAGACTCAGTCAGACAGATGTTACCGCTACTGTAGAGATGATGCTGCAGTGAAATATGCCTTTCTAGATGAATCAATAGTGATGTGATATTACATTCTAGATGCAGGATGTTGGATATATGTGCAATGAAAGCAAAAATGCGGTTTTCAGCTCAGGTCATGTCACTCTTAAATGGAGTGCAGCAGGGATGACGTACTTTTGTAGGCCAAAACGCAGAAACGAGTTAGCATTTTAGCACTTCTGGTTCCATCGTCCTGAAGTCGATGTGATTTTTGAATGGGTTTTTGGTTAAATGCCTGAAATAAGGATAACGCAAGCTTAAGATGCTGTCATGTTTTCTTCTATGACATAAAATATATACGTCAGTAATGGGACTATAGAGGCTGTCAGGGACATTGAATGTCATCGCACCTAACAGGTGAACTTGTCTTCTACTCACATTACAGCCTTGTTGTGTTTATAATCGCATACTTGCAAACTATTCTATTCAGAATTTTTTTTGTTTGTTTGTTTTTTAAAGACTGAAGGAGTTGTTGGAAGCTTAATAATGGTGAAGTCAATCAACCTTAGTGAAGTTGAATTATAACCATTTAGCATTTTACTTCTGGCAGTTATATTTAGGCTTCAAAATGCATAAAAGTTGTGTTCATGATGAACAAAATTGGTAAGAATCTTAGACTTTTATTGGTCACAGAGCTTATTTTCTGCAATAATCCAAAACCCAATGGAAAATCCTATTTATTTCTGAGCCAGTAGCTTTGCAAAAATAACTTTTTTCAAACAGGTTTCCTGAACACTCGCCTCATCTGTCGTTTGTCGGGCAAGCAGATATTGCAAAGGTTGAGACTGTTGAGATGGTCAGGAAAACAGAGTTACTATGCTTTGAAAGTGACCACAAAGCCAAAAGCAAAAAGCTTTGTTTAATTTGAAATGCACTATGGGACACTGCATCAGGAAAAATGTTAAAATGCAGAGTTTTGAATTTATAATGTATGTTAAAGGATTAGTTCACTTCAAAATGAAAACCCCAAGCTTGCACTTTGCACTTTCTTCAGCTTCATACTCGTTGGTCCTGTTCACTGTCATTATAAAGCTTGGATGCGTCAGGATATTTATTAATATAACTCCGATTGTGTTCATCAGAAAGAAGAAAGTCATATACACCTAGGATGGCTTGAGGATGGGTAAAGCTTGGACTAATTTTCATTTTAAAGTGAACTAATCCTTTAACACAATATTAGTATGATAAAATCACTTACTAGCATTGTCTTTTAATGTAACATCTAATTTTCTCCTGTCTTGACCATTTCAAGACATTTGAATTCTCAGTGAAAAATACCAGAAGTGGACTGTTTACCACCAGAATCCACCTTGATAAGTAATCCCACTGCTAAAAGGACAATTTAGACAGCTTTATAGCTCATATAGCACACATTTTTATGGAAAAAAAAGAATATTTATTTTCACAAAAAAATCACAGACTGCACATTTATCAACTCTTGCCCATAGACTTCCATTGTAAATGCATTACTGTAAACATAATGGGAAAACAAAAAAGATTGTCTGTGGTAATCAACAGCATCTTTGACATAGATCTTTAAGGATTAGTTCACTTCAGAATTAAAATTTCCTATAATTTACTCACCCCCATGTCATCCAAGATGTTTATGTCTTTCTTTCTTCAGTTGAAAAGAAATTAAGGTTTTTGAGGAAAACATTCCTGGATTTTTCTCCATATAGTGAACTTCAACAGTTACCAACGGGTTGAAGGTCCAAATTGCAGTTTCAGTGCAGCTTCAAAGGGCTCTACACGATCCCAGACGAGTAAAAAGTGTCTTATCCAGCGAAACAATCAGTCATTTTAAAAAAAAATAAAAATGATATACTTTTTAACCACAAATGCTTGTCTCGCACTGCGCCACGCATTACGCAATTGCGTTGGAAAGGTCACGCATGACATAGGTGGACGTACCTTGCAAGTTGATGATTTTGAAGTTTGAGGAGAAAATGAGATACTTTCGCCTACGTAATGCGTGACCTTTCCAATGTGATTACGTAATGCTTGGCACATCACAGAGCAGTGCAAGACGAGCATTTGTGGTTAAAAAGTATATACATTTTTATTTTTTAGAAAATGTCCAAGCGTTTCGCTAGACAAGGCTCCTGTTTCTCATCTGGGATCATGTAGAGCCCTTTGAAGCTGCACTGAAACTGAAGTTTGGACCTTCAACCCGTTGGTAGCCGTTAAAGTCCATTATATGGAGAAAAAATGTTTTTCTCAAAAACCATAATTTCTTTTCGACTGAAGAAAGAAAGACATTAACATCTTGGATGACATGGGGGTGAGTAAATTATCAGGAAATTTTAATTCTGAAGTGAACTAATCCTTTAACTGTTTTTGATCCTCAAACAGTCCATTATTTATACTCGGCTGCATTTCTGGGTGGATTTGTTTTTGTGTGGGCATTAGAGCTTATGTTTTATTGTGGATTAAATGCAAAGCAAAGCGAGCCTAAATCTTCTTGCTTCCTTTATGATCACTTGCTCATAAAAATTTGTTTAGCTGCTTTATAGCTGTTGAACCTGGAGGTTAATTTAAGTCAAGTTAGACATACATATTTAAGTCTGCTTCTTGGTTTTGTGTGTTTTGCTAAGAGCCCTTCTGATAACAGATCGGATGTTTGGCTGTGTATTAAAATGGCCTTCAACAGCATGTTTGATGTGGAAAATGTTTTTTAATAGGTTGAATTGCATGAAGTCATCAATGTAATCTACTTAAGTTAATTTCAGGCAGTTAATTGGATGCTTAATGCATAACGGGGGCAGTGAATGAAAGACTAGGTTCAAATGAACGTTAAGCAACAATCAGCAGTGAAATAAAGCTGTTAACCTCTTGGTGGGAGCAAATTACTTTGAAATCAAGAGAATGTCTTGAAAGAATGTTATAAAACTTTCAGCCCATTTGTAAAACTTAATTAGATGTATTTTGGTTTTATCAGTGTCTGTCTCTCTCTGTCTTTTTTGCAGAAATAAGACAAAGGCACAAATGAAACTCTGCAACTGACTATAAAGAACTGAGAAACATTGTTACCACACACACACACACACACACACACATATTGACTTATTACTTAACACACATACACAATGGCACTGGACAACACCGCCTTCTCCTCGTGCCCCGAATCCCTGTCCCTCCCAGTTCCAGAGAAAGGGGAGGAGCCTGTGGAGGAGGCCCCAAAGGATGCTCCGCCCCCTGATGTACAGAACGCATCTGAGGAGCTGGTAACCACAGAGACGGCCCTGCCCACACAGCCACCATCCAATAACAAAATGTCCTTCCAGGCCAAGATGGCTGCAAGGGAGGCGCAGGCCAATCAACCCATGAAGAAAGTTCAGGGGGGCGGGCAAGAGTGGAGCAAGTTTGGATGGGGTAAGACTCAATCATTTAACTGCTGTAGGAGTGCAGTTGGTGGTTGTCAAAGATTTTGTTCTCCATACATGCATGCTGAAACAGACTGACCTACTCTACAGGAACAGCATGTCAGTGTTCTTCCACTTGTTCATTTAGCCCTTTTTTTTTTACTTTTTGGATGTGCCTCACTCAGTTTTACATTGGATCTCTTTTTAAATATGGATTGCGGTAAGCTGCTCAGTGACAGTGTTTGGTGTTTGCCTACTTTTTTGTGACCTTTTTTTACTCGCAGTCACTTGCTCCAATTTTTCTCTCTTTCTCGCTGTCTCTCTCCAGCACGCAACAGGCGTAAGAGGCAGCGCTATGTGGAGAAAAACGGCCGTTGTAATGTGCAGCACGGTAATATGCGTGAGACGTACCGTTACCTGACTGATATCTTCACAACCCTGGTGGATCTGAACTGGCGCTGCTCTCTGTTTGTCTTTGTCATGGCGTATGCAGTGACCTGGCTCTTCTTTGGAGCAATATGGTACCTCATTGCATACTGCAGGTATGAATAACACACAATGCATATATTATATACCTTTAAACTTTTAAATCCTAAGACTCTTTTATGCAAAATATGAAGCATTTTTAGTAGATATGAGATGCGGAATATATTGGTGACAATTAGTATTGGCCAATATTAGTGTTTTTATTATTATTATTATTATTATTATTAATTATATATTTTTTTTTATTTTTATATTATTATGTTTTATTTTATTTCTTTTTTTATTATTTTATTATTATAATTATTATTATTTCAGCATCTGAAAAGGCTGATATTATTAATAATAATAATGATTTTTTTCTTTGCCAGGTTCCAAAATTAATAAACAGTTATGAAACTTGTGAACATTATAATATATAAAACTTGTGTACATTATAATGTTTTGAAGCATGTAAAATTTGAAAACAACAGACAACATAATGTAGATTTATTATATTGGCCATCATATCAGGTCAGTGTTGTATCATTTTCTTTAATTGAAATAAAGCTGAAATAAAATATAATTGAACTGAACTGAAACTGAACTGAAATAAAAAAGTTGTAGTTGAAGTACTAAAATTACTAAAATAAACACTTAAATTCGAATAGAAATATTAAAAAACTAATAAAAATGACAAAAGCACATAACAAAATGTATTAATCTTTGTTAATGTTCATTTTAACATTTACTAATACATTATTAAAATCTTGTTAACTTTAGTTAATGCACTGTGAACTAACATGAACAAACAATGAACTGCTAGATTTTTATTAATTAATGTTAAAAAGATTAACAAATACAGATTAACAAATGTATTGCTCATGGTTACTTCATGTTAGTTAATACATTAACTAATGTTAACAAATGAACCTTATTGTAAAGTCTTACCAAAATTAATATCATTTTTTATATTGGCAAAAAATAAATTAATTCTTCCCTGAAAAATGCATCTCAATCAAGTGTTTGTATATCAACATTCAGTTTACTGTTCACAGATCCTGCGCATTTGTGTTGTCCACACACTGTCGTGTTCGTCCACACTAGATATGAGCACAAGTAATATGTGTGGGTGGACACTTGAGAACAAGCGCTTCTCCTTGCGCTGGAAGATGCAAGAGCCAATTTACTAAAAGAGACTCTGTGATTTAAAAAAAGCCAAGGACACATTTTTTCACAAAACATCTCCTTCGCTCTCTCTCACTTACTCTTTCTTATGGCAGGGGTGATCTGGATCATTTAGAGGATGCGGCATGGACTCCATGTGTGAATAATGTTAATGGATTCATCTCTGCGTTCCTTTTCTCCATTGAAACGGAGACGACCATTGGCTACGGTTACCGTGTCATCACTGACCAGTGTCCAGTGGGCACCATGTTACTCTTGCTACAAGCCATCCTGGGATCTATGGTCAATGCATTCATGGTAAGAACACACACCAGACATGCACATACGGATGGCACTTTCCACAGATATGATACACTTTTGTGTCCAATTAGTTTTTAAAAATGTTAGTCACCAAAATGTTGTTGTTGTTGTGGAGTCAATGTTTTCTCAATTTTTATACAAATTGTAATGCTGATTCTATTAATCAGGCTAAAATGTTATAAGGAAATTATCAACAAAATATTAATATATACAATACGGTTGTCATTTATATGGAAAAATTGTCATCTTTACCCTTTGTTCAAATTATTATTATTTAAAGATTTTGTATGCATATTGCGTAGCTGTGCTTGGAGTCAATTGTTTTATTTGCGATAACACAATGAAACATGCCAAATTGTGTGAACATGATTTTTGGCCAGGCTGTCATACAAAGAAATTATAAACACATGTAAAAACAAGAGAGAACCAACAAAATATTAATAACTGATTATGTTGTAGTCAGTGTATGCATTTTCCTCTGAGCTTTTTGTTTTTCCATGCATTCTATTTTACCTTAATCAAATTTAGTGTTTTGTTCTTCCCTCAAATTTAGCATTTTTAAAAAATAAAATATCCTCATATTTTGATGGTTTAATCGAACTTGTAGGGTCATTAAAAAAAAAAAAAAAAAAAAAAAAAAAAATATATATATATATATATATATATATATATATGCTTGATGTGGTCTGTGAAAGGAGTATTTTCACTGCACGTGGCTTTCATTTGTTGATCTGTGCTCTACTGAGTTATATCATCCATAACCAAGAGCAAATGAGTCATGCGTTTTGGACCACAGATGTGTGTACCCTCTCCCTCTGTTTCTGTGTCTGTCTTTTCTCCTTTTCTAATTCTGTCTCTTTTGCTAATTTCAACCCCCTTCTCAATCTCTTTTCTGGCCTATTTTCATGTATTTTTGCGGTTGTGATGAGTTCATTTATATCTCTAATGTCCTGGTTTAAATGTTGCCCTCGGGGGCTGTGTTTCACTCACACACACACTTAAACAAAACACACTCTAAATGCCACGTTCTCTAGTGTCTGCATATCTGAACTCAGATTAACAAATTTAACTTTGTTCTCATGTCTCACTTTCTTTTTAATTAGTGAGGTATTTTGCAAGGATGAGCATTACTACAAGATTTGAAAAAAAAAAAAAATAAAATAAAATATATATATATATATATAATTCATCCCCCTCCCTTTATAGTGCTAGATATGAATAATACCTCAAATTGTGTTGTTTGTTGTGCTGTTTTTTTCTAAGTGACCAGGTTTTTACTTGTCACATTATAAAATGGCAAAAAAAATCCCAAAGATTTAGTAACTTTTGACTTTTGTCCATTAAAAAACCATCTAGCATACATTGTAGCTATACCCTAGTAACTAGTGTTGTCAAAAGTACCAACTTCAGTACCAAGTCGGTACTGAAATTGAAAAAATGTAATGCTTTGAGCGCTGTTGAGTGGATTTGTAAACACCTCTGATTGGCCATTGTGTTCACAAGTTCATCAGATATGTCTGTGATTTGCTACAATGATCAACGCTTCAAAAACATGTTGTAAATAGACGTCAATGATGCTCTTCACTGAGCGCTTACACAGATACACATGGGAGCGTTTAAAAACAGGCGTCTATCAGCGGACCGTTCCAATGATAGACGCCTGCTTTCAAATGCTTCAAAACGCTTTCAAATTCATACACTTCCGTGTGCTTTCAAATGCACTCCAGTGTGTTGATCATTGTAGCCAATCACAGAGCGCGTAAACACAATGTACACAGCGTTGTTTACAAATCCGCACTTCTTTTGCACAGACAGACTAAAATTATTAAAAATTGTTCAATTAAAATATTAATATTAGATTAAAAACTTACACCAAATGAAAATTAGAAATGTTGCCTTGGCATGTAACTGAAATAAATTAAGTTGAATCTGAAGTACTAAAATTACTAAAACTTAAATTAAAAGCTACATAGAATTTTTTTAAATATTTTTTTTAAATAAATGCTAAGTAAGGGATAATCCACAGCTAGCTGTGCATTAAAGGGTTAGTTCACCCAAAAATGAAAATTCTGTCTTAAATTAGTCACCCTCATGTCGTTCCACACCAGTAAGACCTTCGTTCATCTTCAGAACACAAATGAAGATATTTGTGATAGAATCCGATGGCTCAGTGGTTCAACCTTAATGTTATGAAGCGACGAGAATACTTTTTGTGCACCAAAAAAAACAAAATAACGACTTTATTCAACAATATCTAGCGATGGGTGATTTCAAAACACTGCTTCATGAAGCTTTGAAGCTTCATGAATCTTTTGTTTCAAATCAGTGGTTCGGAGCACTGCCAAGGTCACGTGAACCATTACATTTTTTTTTTTAAATTTACTGAAATCATGTGACTTTGGCAGTTTGAGATCATTTGATACGTGCTCCGACATATACCCGACATGGCATGAAGAACACAGATAAACCATATATCGTCGCAATCGTGTATTTATTATTTTCAAAAGTGTCAATCTGCATGTTATAGCGATCTCTGGAAGCCTCTGTTAGTTCCTGGAATGTCACATGGTATGCCTGTTCTTCATTAGTGCCATTTGTGGACAAAATGTGCACAGAGCACCCTCAGCCTGCCAGTATGAATTGAAAACAGTTCATCAGAGTATCCAGCACTTAATGATGACAACAATGAGTTTTGGGTAAAAATTGAATAAATATTACTCCTCTGTATAGAAATTTGACATAAACATATGAGAATCCATCAATATTTCTCCAAATGTGCATGCTTTTGAGCTAAAAGCCCTGAGGGATGTTGTTTTGTCAAGTGTTTTTATGACGACCATACAGGAGTTTTTTCTCAACGAATGTGGCTGACGCTCATATTTCAAAGAAAAGGCATCGATTCCGTTTTTCATATTCATAACTCCTGATTCATATTAACAAATAACGGTCACTATAAGATTTTAAGATTAAAACAGAGGTCAAAAATTGAAGCTTGAGTCTTAGATCTTTGCATTTAACATTAGTTTCTTTTTCCTTCAGTGATTCTGCTTGTTAACAGCAGGTGTTTATCACTAATGGTTCTAGGTCTTGTGTTACCAGAGAAATTGCCCAGGGTGCAAACACGTTACTCACAATAACTTCACATTTTGTCCTAGCACTTGTAAACTTTGACTCATAGAGCTTCCGTGTCAGCAGTGCTGTGCAGTCCATTGATCTATAACTGTGATTGTGATGCATAGTGTGGTATGCAAAAACACCCTCATATTCTTGTTGAGAGGGCTCTACCTTCTTAAAGAATGTGGTTACTGAGGGCACAACAGCACGGGCAGTCAGAGAGACTATTTTTTTTGTCTGCTGATGCTCTACCACTGCCGTTCTCCCTCCACTGGCAACTGAAAACAAGGAATTGCAAATGGTGCAATGAACCATTGTATCATCCGGACCTGGGCCAAGAAATGTAAATTCTCTCATCATGTTGTCATTAAAATGGCATTTCCATTTCTTGGAAAGGGCCATGGTCCTTCCTCTGCCTGCTCTTGGTCAAAATATCAGCAACAATCTTCTTAATCTCTTCTAAAAAGGCTTCTACTCTTTTTATTTTTTCCTCACATGTCCTTTTCTTTATTTCACACCTTCATTCTTCCTTAACCTGACACATTCAAATTAAATGGGTTAACGTAACATTTCCTTCAGCATTCAGTATGTACTATATCAGGGCCCTTGGAGTGGGGTGGAGTGGGGTGGGGTGGGGTTGAGGGAATACAGGGTGGCAACAGATATAAAAAATAGGGTGGAAGGGGCACAAAGTTATACAACATTGTACTTGTTATTATTAATTAGTATTATACTATTGTGATTAATAATTATTATTATGTTTCCATCAAACTGGCCCTAATTAGTTTTAATAAAATTTACCAAAACTCACACTATGAAAAATAGTGAATAGTAACCATTGCAAATAGCAAAATGATCAAAACACTATTATGACAAAATAACATAAAAAAATACAAAAACATTACAAAAAT
This sequence comes from Ctenopharyngodon idella, assembly GCF_019924925.1. NCBI lineage: Eukaryota > Metazoa > Chordata > Actinopteri > Cypriniformes > Xenocyprididae > Ctenopharyngodon > Ctenopharyngodon idella. The sequence goes on along the minus strand of NC_067221.1, from coordinate 37,709,020 downwards.
ATAACAAATATGAAAACATGACAAATATACTGTATTTACCATATTTAACATTTTCTAATTGTATTTAATATTTTCATTTTTAACAAACTGAACATACTGTATACAGCCATTACAACCAGTAATTAAAACTTTTAAAATGTCTTCTAATGTTTATGCTTTTTTCACCATCCCTAATTAGGCTTAATATTTTACATTTTAGGCTCATTTGGAGCACATGTCCTTTATGCTAATGTAATAGCTGCAAGTGTAATTGTTTAGATGAATATTATTTTTATTTGTTCATATCTCTGTGTACTTTGACCCATGTGATAGATGAGAATTCTGCGTTGTGACGACGGCACTAACGTTAGCGGGAAAGTTTAAAATTGTGTGCAAAAAATCCTGCACCCTGTTCAGGCCCTGTTAGTACATACAAATCGTATTACTTTAATTTAACATTTGTAGTTAGTAGTACCTTGATAACTCGATAACTTAGTCTGTTTTGATATTTGATGAAAACTTGATTGAGGATAACTTGATGATGCGGTCTCATGTCTTGTCGAAAATTTTTTTTGCCTATTAAAGCAGCCCCCTCTGTTGGTAAAAATAATTACTGCATGATTGCTCTGGTAGTCCGCAGGCTATATTGATCGGGCTTTTTAACGTGTATTTACAGTTTGTTTTGACTGAAAAAACCTGGACTGTCCCCGGAAAACGGGAACGTCTGGTCACCCTACATTACATCTAACAGTAAATTTGAGCTAATTTAAACAAAGAAGCTTCAGTGCGTCGACGTCTTTGTGAAGGTTAACAGGTTAAATTTCAACACATTGCAAGGGTTCCGCCAGTAGCGGACACTTGAGACGGAGGGAAAATAGCCAGGGAAGGGCATAAAAAAATTGGACTTAAATGCAGCCTAGAACAGTGATTAAACTGACTTGGAACTACCTGTGCATTAAACAGTTTTATTGCAAACCTTCCAGCCAATCAGAATTGAGTATTCAGACAGACCATGATATAATAGTATATAAATAACACAAAAATAACACTGAGCACCACTCGCATCTTCCAAAATGTAAAAACCACATCGTATCTTTCTCTTGTTCTCTCATTAGGTTGGTTGTATGTTTGTGAAGATCTCCCAGCCGAATAAGCGTGCCGAGACGTTGGTGTTCTCTCGTAATGCTGTCATCTCACTGCGGGATGACAAGCTCTGTTTGATGTTCCGCGTTGGGGACTTGAGATCCTCCCACATTGTGGGCGCCAACATGAGAGCCAAACTTATCAAATCCAAACAGACACAAGAGGGTAAGACAGCATTCAACACCCTCACAGGCCTCATCTGCAACATCAGCGTCCTCACATAGACCTAGTTAGTGATGAAGTGGCACCACCTGGTGGTCATATTGTACAATGAGTGTATTAGAATTGTTTTTTGAACTGTTCTCTCTTTATCTTTAGGTGAGTTCATTCCACTGGATCAGACTGATATCAGTGTGGGTTTTGAGACGGGAGATGATCGTCTCTTCCTGGTGTCTCCGTTGGTGATCTCTCACGAGATCGATGTTCGCTCTCCGTTCTGGGACATGTCACATGCTCAGCTGGAGAAAGAGGACTTTGAGATTGTTGTCATCTTGGAGGGGATGGTGGAAGCTACAGGTGCATACACACTAAATATATCATGCAAAATGTGTTGGATTGATTTGTGTTTAGTAATCGATGGATATATTCTGATCTACAGGTATGACCTGTCAGGCACGGAGCTCCTACCTGGCTGAAGAGCTCTTATGGGGTCACAGGTTTAGTCCCATGATGTTGCTAGCCGATGGATTCTTCGACGTGGATTATGGGGCCTTTCACCACACATTTGAGGTATGTGGTGTACATTGAGAACTTCTGATTGGTTAATTGCAGTTCTGTGGTAAAATATTTTTGTATACACTCTGAAAAAATAAAACTTCATTATTGGCATCTATGGTTCCATGAAGAACCTTCACCATCCATGAAACCTTTTTGATACACAAAAGTTTCTTTATAGTGGAAAAAGGTTCCTTAGCAAAACTTGAGGAAAAACTGTACAAATAAAAATCAAATATAAAATCTTCTTTGCACTAAGAAAAAATCAGTAAATTTAAGAACTGATCACTAAACGATTCTTTGGGAAACCCAGAATGGTTCTTCTATGACATTACTATGAAAAACCCTTTGAAAACATCTAAGGTTACGCATGTAACCATGGTTCCCTGAGAAGGAACGAGACACTGCATCCGAAGAGACATTAAGGCGTTCCCCAATGTGTCTTCGGATGCAGTGCGAGTTCCCATTCGAAAGGGAACATCTCAGGTTACGCATGTAACCATGGTTCCCTGAGAAGGAACGAGACACTGCATCCGAAGAGACATTAAGGCGTTCCCCAATGTGTCTGCGGATGCAGTGTCTCGTTCCCCTTCTCAGGGAACCATGGTTACATGCATAACCTGAGACGTTCCCTTTCGAATGGGAACTCACACTACATCCGAAGACACATTGGGGAACGCCTTAATGTCTCTTCGGACGCAGTGTGAATTCCTATTCGAAAGGGAACCCTATTTTTTTAAGAGTGTTGTATTTATTCATAAAAACACAATCACCATGTCTAGGTTTCATCTTAGTTTTCACCTAAATCCCTTACAAAGTTTCCAACTTAATATTATGTATGTAGTTCAAAAGCTCTATAATAATCATCTGTCTGTGCAAGGCCGACCGGCACTTTATTATAGAGCAGAATCAGAGATTTCTTCCACTACTTGAACTTGAAACTATTCTGATTCAAGTTGCTTTAGGTGTTGCTGTAGTTTTGGATGAGTCATGAATGTACATCACTGGAAAAAAATCAAACTACTTACGCAATCACATTCTTATTTTCTGTCCTTCAGCCAAACAGCAAGTATAAAAGCTACAAAAAAGAAAAAAGAAAAGAATTAATATTGTGATAATTAGTTAATATTTATATTTTGTAATATTTTTAGATATTTAGTTAATATATGTGTGTAAACATACAAAATACTTAAATGCATGTAAACGGACAGATGCAATTGAATTTAGCAGGATTTATCTGTTTTAGCTGTCACTCACAGGATGAGGATCTAGTTAAATGACCTTCTATCTCTAGTATTAAGTATATTAAAGCCAGGTGCACACTAAAAGATTTATACTAGTCCTTTACGACTGTTGCTTGTCAGACTGTATGAACATGATCCCCGCTGTACGCCATGTCACACTCTTGGATCTCAGTTGTCATTAATGTCAGACTATACGGCAGTCGAGGCGCGTTAAAAACGGATGCACGCAAGAAGACTCACCTGGGTTTTACATTATCAATCCATGTGGGATTGAAAAGGTGGCTTGCAAACAAAAACAATCTCTATTGTAAATTTTGATCAAAGAAAACTGAAAAAAACAACAAAAAAAACAAAAACAAAGACGAGATGTGTTTGGAGCAAGTGGTGGTTTGTTGTTGTCTCACTAATTGCATCATCAGGTTCTGCGCTCCTATTGGTTTTTGATTTGACGTTTGCCGTAGGACTGCGGGACTGTGCATCAAATCTTCTAACACTGCCAGAATTTCGTCTGAGGTAAAATTTGATCGCCATAGTCATTAATTGGCTGTCGATGAACATGTCAAACTAGCGATCAAAGACTTCAGATTTTGGAAGGAATATTTTAGGATTCACAAAATTTGTCTCAGACGGCCAAATCGTGGCCAAAATTGTACAGTGTGAACCCGGCTTAACTAAAGTTGTTCGTATTCATTATTTTCAAAGGTGGACACACCCTCCTGTTCGGCGAGAGAGCTGGCATTGGCTGCCGCCCGTTTGGATGCTCATCTCTATTGGTCGATCTCCAGTCGGCTTGATGAAGAGAAATGGGAGGATCCTAATGTGACTGAACAGACGGGGAAGTCCACTGATTCAGAATCTATCAGGGAGAGAGACGGGCCAACATTTACTGTTGGCGGAGTTACAAATACCCAGGACCAATCCGTTGTAGGGGAGCAGAACGGCAGTGTCGCCACTGACCAATCAGAGTCTGAGGCTTAAAAGGATGCAAGAATGTAAAAGGTACGGAAATGTTCGAAGAAGTCCAGTTCATGTAAATTTAACTTTAGACTGGATTGTCCAGCGATCCAAGCCTTCTACTCCGAGTTAGATTTTTACATGTATAGTCGCTAATGCCTAGCATAGAATACTTTCCCCAAGGGGGAAATCATAGCGTCTCCTTGCTGTGTTTTCAGTCAGATTTATTCTTAACTTTTGATGTTTCACGACAACATTGCCTTTGAATTCACACAGTAGCTCTGTTTCCAACTCTAGTGAGCTGCCTCGCTGTCTACTGTCTACATAGGCACCTACTTTCTATCATCCTAAGTGAAATGAAACCTGAGAAGGATACATGCAGTGTTGTCATAAAATGTGGCCAAAACAAGACATCTTAAAGGCACAATATGTAAGATTTTTGGATTAAAATATCCAAAAACCACTAAAACAATGTTATATATTTTGTTTAAATGTGTAACCGTAACAAAATTCAAGATCAGGGAAGAAGGCGAATTTTAAATGTAACTTTAATCATAACTTTAATCATAAAATATGCATAAACAACAAAGCGAAACAAGCCCCAGGCTTTCAGCCCCGCTCTGCTTCATACCACGGTAACGTTAATAAAATTTTATTACATTAGCTCAACCATGAACATGATTTCTACCTAAGTCCTGTCGGATTGCTTTCCATTGGCTGTGGAGGTGACTATGACAACTCCCATGATTCCACACTCATTCACGGCATCATCAAGCTACGCCTTTGTTATTGTTTTGAGAAAACGACCTCTAGCGGCAAAACATAGTGTGACTTTAATTGATGTCTTGGTAGACAACTCACTAGGCTTTGGAACTGAGCTAACATGTCTGATTTGTATTAGTACCAATCATTTGGGTAAATTTAACAGTCTTAAACGTTTCCACTGCCTTTCTTTCATAAGTGTTCATCCAGTGCGGTTCTGAGGTACGAGCCGCTACTATTTTTAAAACAATCATTTGCAACAAGCCTGTGCAAGTTGTTTAGAGTCACGTTGGTTAGATTCACATGTACCTGCAAAAGAAGTGAACATGTTACTATGGAGACATTAGTCTGCATTCCAATTTGCAACATCACAGCAGAGTTTAGCGTTAGCTTTTTAAGAGTCAGGCGGTGGTAAATTTAGCACACTCTCATAACTGCCAACAACAGTTTAGCCTGGGAAAGTCATTCGAATTTTATCCGTGTCATTATGCGAGTGGGTCTAGACGATAAATAGATTAAATGGAGATATTGGAAGCTATTAGTCCACTGCATCATTTCACCATCCTAATTAAATCGATGTAGAAATTAACATCGTCCTGTGATTGATCAGCTGTTGCCACCAAATGTGACTGAATACACATTGCTGTTCTTTGTATTTGTTATTTGTTTTATTCATATGTGTCCATAGCAACAAATAACTCTTTGCTCAGTTACTGCTGCAGATGAGATAAGTGAGAGAAAGTGAGAGAGAATTTTTAAAGTGGGCATTAAAGGGAAGAAATTAGTTGGTGAATATTTCAAACACATCAACGGGCCATTTTAACATATGAACTATATTAGATATAGTGCAACAAGGGGCGTCTTCAGTCAGCTGGTTCAAATGTCTTCTCATGCTGGTTTAGACTGGTTTATAGGTGGTCTTTTTGGTGAAGCTTGTTGACCAAGGAAGTCTTGCTGGTAAAGTTACTCAAAAGTTAAGATTTTTAAGTTAGCAATTCTCCATATTTTCTATATGCATACACTCTTAAAGGGATAGTTCACCCTATGATGAAAATTAAGTCATCATTTACTCACCCTGGTGTTGTTCTAATGCAGTATGCCCTTCTTTCTTTTATGGACTTTATATCCCGCTCGTGTTCATCCATATAAAGGCAGTGAATAGCGACCAGCATCAAGCTTTTTAAAAAAGATGCAAAAGTATCACAGAATGATCCCTTGTGACACATGTCGTATATTCCAAGTGTTCTGGCGGTATACAAGTTCAAGTTTCAAGTTTAATTCATTTATGAAGCATATTTAAAACAACCTTGGTTGACCAAAGTGCTGTACAAAATTACCTAGGTCCATCACCAAAATTAAAATAGACATTCACAAGATGTTAAAAGCACAAGAGTGCAAATTTGTCTTCAAATCTTGAAGACAGTGTATTAATTGATTTATGGCAGACCTGTCGTTGCACATAAATGGTATTTAAAGTTGCGTATCATCGGCATAGCAATGACAGGACACACCAAATCGCCTAAATATAGAACCAATGGGTAACATGTACAATTAAAACAGTAATGGTGCCAAAGTTGAACCCACATGTAGCATGCGCTACAGAAGAAGAATGCTCCCCTATATTTACTGAGAATCTTTTTTTGGACAGGAAAGACCGAAACCCGTCAAGTACAGTGCCTCTAACACTGATGCAGCACTCTAAGCGAGACAGCAAGATAGCGTGGTCGACAAAATCAAATACGATAAGGGTTTGTTGAAAACAAACCGAAATTTAATGTATTATTTAACAAAATTCTTGACCTTGGCCATTGGCCTTCTCTGCACGGATGCACGACATGTGCGTTCGTAAGACTCTATTAGCGCCGCATTTCACTCCGTGTTGCCCAGAAAAAGCACAAAAGTTGTCAGACATTAAGATTGACAAAATCGGCACGTGTCGCATGGGATCGTTCTGTGATACTTTTGGATCTTTTTTAAAATCTTGATGCTGGTCGCTATTCACTGCCATTATATGGATGAGCGCAAGTGGGACTTTTTTTTTATTTTTTTATTCTCCTTTTTTGGTCCATAAAAGAAAGAACGGTATACAGTATTAGAACTACACTAGGGTGAGTAAATGATGACTTAAAGGGATAGTTCACCCAAAAATAATAAAATATACGCCAAAAAGGTTCTAATATATATATATATATATATATATATATATATATATATATTTTTTTTTTTTTTTTTTTTTTTTTTTTTGCAGAAATGCTATAAAAAGAACCATTTTTGGCTCTCCAAAGAACCTTTCAGTGAACCATTTTTTTTTCCAGTGTGAAGAACGTTTTATAATCTAAAGAACCTTTTTCGAGTATAAAGAACTTTTTGTGCAATTTTAAAGGTTTCATGGATGTTAAAGGTTCTTCATGGAACCATCGGTGCCAATAAAGAACCTTTATTTTTAAGAGTGTACAACAAACCAGTACAATCAAAATGTACATAACAAAGAAAAGAAAAGAAAAGAAAAAAAGAAACAGTACCTCTTTCTGTTATTCTTAAGGAAGAATGGGAATAATGATATTAATATTAATGAAACAGAAACATCTGCAAATAAACAGGGTTTTTTTACACTCACAGAAACTTATATCTTAACAAAAGAAATAGATTTTTTTTTAAAAAGATAGGAGTTCTACGTCACAAGCTGCTGTTTATATTTTTTCCTGATGGTCTCCTGTCATGTTTTTCATTTAGACACTATGATCAAGTATTTCTAGTTCTCTTAGTTTCCTCTGGGACAATCGTGTTTAATGCTTCGGGTTTGGAACTGTGATCCTCAACCCAACTTAATATTAATCATCAAATGTTGAAGAAATCAGACTGATCCTGGATCAGGTTTCATGTTCTATTTACATACACAGACACTAATTATGCTCAAACCCCCCCTAATTGGCATGTGATGTAGAGCGCACTGTCATGAGCAATGCACTGATGTGTTTATGTAGAGTAATGTGTGTGTGTGTGTGTGTGTGGTGTATATTGACATAGAACAGGCAGGCTGGACCTTTATGTGACAAGTTATTAATGAAAGCTTCCAGTGCATCATTATGAAGATTTCTATTTCAATATACTCCATTCAGAAGATAAAATGTTCAGATTCGTATTTGAATGAATTAAAGGTTCACTCAGTAATATTTTTGTCCTTGTCCTGTTGTCATTGCAGCTCATGTAGATACAGAAGTTCTCAGTTCTCAATGCCCGAGTAGAAATGTTTGCCGTCATATGATTAAATTATTCTGAAAGCATACACTACCGTTTAAAAGTTTGAGGATTTTTTCATGTTTGTGAAAGAAGTCTCTTCTGCTCACCAAGGCTGCATTTATTTAATGAAAAATACAGATAAAAACAGTAATATTGTGAAATATTTTTACAGTTTAAAATAGCTGTTTTCTATTTGAATATTTTTTTAAATGTAATTTATTCCTGTGATGTAAAGCATCATTACTCCAATCTTCAGTGTCACATGATCCTTTAGAAATCATTCTAATATGCCGATTTGCTCCTCAAGAAACATTTCTTATTATTATCAGTGTTGAAAACAGTTGTGCTGCTTAATATTTTTGTGAAAACTGGGATACATTTTTTTCAGGATTTTTGATGAATAGAAAGTTCAAAAGTATTTTTTTGTAACAGTGTAAAAGTCTTTACTGTAATTTTTGGTCAATTTAATGTGTCATTGGTGAACAAAAGTGTAATAGTTTCTTTTTTTAAAAAAGAAAATCTTACTGACCTCAAACTTATCTCAAGACTGAGATAAAGTGAGTAGCATTCAGCTGTGATCATTGTTTTACAGTTTTTAATGAGGGAAAATTACTGAGTGCACCTTTAAATTTGAGTTTGAAACATGCTGAGAGATCATGAATATTATGAATATAAGGGATAGTTCACCCAAAAAATGAAGATTCTGTCATCATTTACTCACCCTCAAGTTGTTCCAAACCTGAATTTCTTTCTTCTGCTGAACACAAAAGAAGATATTTTAAAGAAAATGGTTAACCAAACAGTTGATGGACCCCATTGACTTCCATAGTATTACTATGAAAGTCAATGGGGTCCATTAACTGTTCGATTACCGACAAATATCTTCTTTTGTGTGCAGCAGAAGAAAGAAATTCATACAGGTTTGGAACAACTTGAGGGTGAACTATCATTTTTTCTTTTTTGGGTGAACTATCCCTTTAAATCACTGAGAGAAACTGTGTGTTTTCCCCCAGTGTTCCAGTATGTGCTTTCCTGTATGTGATTTGTAGCTCACTTGAATGTCTTTAGCACATACGATAAGCACAGACACTGCTCTCATGCAGGTTTTCTCCTCTTGCTTTTGCTGCTGTTGACATTTTTAAAATGTATGTTTTTAAGCTTTACTATACGTCATAATAAAACTATATTCAACCTAATGTCTGGTGATTCTGGACATGATTGTGTACGGTTATTTGTTTCTAAGGTTAAGGTGAAGTGTGTAATTTTGGCGCCACTAGTGGCAACAAATGGAATCGCGAGACAGAATTGCTAGATTGTCCCACCCCAAACTCATTTATACTGATACTATTCTATTATATTATGAACTGTGAAGCTAATCAGATAGATTGCAGCATATTTTAGTGCTGTAAGAAAAATTCAACAGTAATCATCAAACTCTTCAGTTCTAATTCTGGATAATTGAATTTATATATTCACCATCACTTCCTCTGTGGGAATCACGGGTACTTCACATGCACCAGTGTGTCCACTTCATCACCCAGTGGGATTATGGGTAAATGTTAAGGTATTGACTGTTCTCTGACCTTCTGACTCTTTCGTCCTCTGCCATCTCCCTTTGTGCTTCGCTGTTGTGTTTCACCATATCCGTTTCCTTTCCCTGTATTTATATCGTACTGATCGTTTAAAAATAGAAATTGCATTGTTCCTTTAAGATGCAAGGTTATTGAATAAAGTCTCCACGACCATGTGTGCATATGACCAGCTCTGCAGTTTAGTTGCCTTGCAAGGCCTGGGAGTTCCACTAGAGGGCAGTGATTACAGTGAGGCTGAGTGTACAGATTCATCATTTCACTATTCTACATAGTAACAGACCTACAGATCTGTATTAAGCCCCAAAGCTCAGTAGGGTTGTCTTTGAAAGGGCTTATATCCAGGCCCACACAGAATCTGCGCCCGCAGCACTCCGCAGAAAGCTCAGCAGAATCGATACGCCCATCGTTCACAAAGTTATACACAATCCTTGACCCTTGTATGCTTGTTTATGAAATATTCTGGGTGATTTGATTGTGCTTTCAGCTATCAGTAAGAATGTATTTATCATTGTAACATGTTTAAATGACAGATTTCCTTTCAAAATCAGCACTATATACAACAAAGAGACTGTTTTATTTTTCCATTACATTTCCCTTGCTCTCTTTTTTGTAGAATACGCTCCTCCTTGCCTTCCCTCTTTATTATAATACTGACATAGTTTTTCATACATGAGCCTTTCAGAAACCCTACAGACTGAGGCCTCGTGCAACATACTCTTGTGGTCTATTTAAATGGTTTGACTACAATCTAGTTGTGTTAAAAAAATGCATACTACAAATTATTATTGTATAACTTTATAAACGTACACTTCAGTATGCACCTACACTAAAAATTAAGTTTCCTGGTTGCCTTAAAATATTGAGTTAATTGAAATTACAAATTTGAGTTCATACAATGAAGGCGATTGATTTAATCAACAGAAACTCAAAATATTATGTTGTCTGAACCACATTAATTATCTAAGTTGATTTGACAAAAGAAAAAATGTTGTGATAACAAATCATGAAAATAATTTATTACAGTGTTACAGTTTTCATGACACCACCTCATATAGGGCATGCTGGGAGGTTTGCATGTGAACAACATCCAGGCCTTTTCTCTCTCTCCCTTCACCTCTAGCATCTCTACGGCGTGTCATTGTGGATAGCGCTCACACCGTGCTGATCTGATCAAGAGCACCGGGAATTCTGGGTCAGTGTTCCATGGTGATGAGGTGTGTGTATATGTGTGTGTTTGTGAGAGTGGGCTGGTCCCTGAGAGAATGTGTATGGCGTTAAGTGCACAAAGCTCAGATGGGCAGCTTCAAAAATCACAGAACTTTGGACTTTTTCTCTGTCCGTCCATGTGGAATATTATATAATCTCATCTGTTTTCTGATAGCAAGTCATTTGCATGCAAAGATGGTCAATTAGACTCTATACCTAATGTACAATTCTGTCTTTCTTGAATGCACTTTAAAAGCATCTGCAAATGCATTAATGTATATACCTATGAATGTAAATAAAGAAATCTTTCCTGTTTTCAGTTGACGATATACTTCTTTGGAGCTAATTAAAGTTCTTGACAATACATTACAGCTTCTTCAGATCTGTGTATTGGCGTTCTAGTACGTAGAGGTTCTTAAAGGGACAGTTCACCCAAAAATGAAAATTCCGTCATCATTTACTCACCCTCATGTCGTTCCAAACTTGTAAGACTTTCGTTCATCTTCAGAACAAAAATGAAAATATTTTTAATGAAATCTGAGAGCTTTCTGTCCCTCCATTGACAGTCTATGCAACTACCACTTTGACGCTTCAAAAAGTTAATCAAGAGATTGTAAAACTGATCCATATGAATTGAATGGTTTATTCCAAATTTAGTCCTCGGTCACTTTATATGATGAACAGATTTAATTGAGGCTTTTATTCACATGTAGTAAACATTGATCAGCGAACATAAACAGAAGCTTAACCGAACCTGCTTGACGTGTGAGAACAAACCTCTTTCGGAAGCTCAAACGAGCTGCGTAACATGAGAATGAACCTCATTGGTTCTCACATGTCAAGCAAACATGAGCTTCTGTTTACCACAGCTGATGTGTGCATTGATGAATGTTTATATGTGAACAAAAGCCTAAATTCAATCTGTTCGTCATATTCAAAGTGATTGAGTCTCTTCAGAAAATTTGGACTGAACCACTCAATTCATATGGATTAGTTTTATGGTCTCTTCATGAACTTTTTAAGCGTCAAAGTGGTAGTTGCATAGCTGTCTATGAAGGGACAGAAAGCTCTCCGATTTCATCAAAAATGTCTTCATTTGTGTTCCAAAGATGAACGAAAGTCGTACGGGTTTGGAACGACATGAGGGTGAGTAATTAATGACAGAATTTTCATTTTTGGGTGAACTAACCCTTTAATTTGTACACACACGCACATTATTTTCTTATCAAGATCCATATTTCACTCTAAAGTTCTTGTGTAGGCTAAAAATTAGTTTATATATTTATATATAAAATACGAGTATAATGAAATATAAAAAATATGTATATAAAATATCTCTGTTCTTATCAAGATCCATTAGAGTTCTCTAGGCTAAAAGTTCTTGATGTTGCATTACAGGTTCTTCATATGTGACTGCATTGTTTCTAGGTTCTTTCACATTGGTTTTCTAACAATCTCAAGGTTTTTTATTTGCTCTCGTGCCTTATAAATATAAGTAAATATCTTTTTATCAAGAACCATATTTTGCTGTGTAGAGTTTTTGAGTTAACTAAATGGTTCTTTGAAGATAAACTAAGTTCTTGTTGTTGTTCAGATCATCATATTGGGTATTTAAAGCACCAGTATATGTTTTTCTAACGAGCTATAAGATAAAAAGTTCTTAGTGGAACTTAAAGGTTCTCCTTTAAGGCTGGAACCTTTATTTCCGAGAGTGTGTGCACACCTAGCATGAACTGAACCCTGCTCACATCAGAACACACTCGCCACCAGCATGGAAGGCTCCGCATTAGTGCTGGCGCACCGAGCTCCACTAAATGTCAAATCAAGCAGCAATTTCACGCACGTCTGACGTCAACAAGGGCGAAGGAAGGAAAATAAACTTCGCGCACACTTCGGGAGAAACCATTATCGCCAACGCCGTTTTTTTCTCCTTCCGCGTAGAGAGGAGGAGAGCCCGCTGATATAGGCATGCTCAGCTGAAGCGTCCTGCAGCCTCTGACGCTGGGCGCAGGCGAACTGCGACGGCCGCGCCAAACGAGCACCAGGTAAGACATATACATTCGAAATGACATCCGAGCGCGTCTCGCCTTTTAACGACCGAAAACATACATCTGCAGCCGGCCCGTGCATGCATGCATTTTTTTCCATTAAGGAGCAGTATAACGCGAGCGCGCGCGCGCGTGTATGTTTTCCACCTAATGCAAAAGATAAACACACACTCAAGCAAAAGACGCATCTGCAAATGGTGCGGAGAGCCGAAAAAACGCATCCCGCACTTTGCGTTTGCGTTTGCCGGTGCGAGTCCAGGCCATTTATGTGTTTATGTTGATATGGGAGGATATGTAAAAACTGAAATAGGATTATGACAGCGTATTTTCCCCACTCAGTCTGTGCAATGTGATTTCTCTACCTGCGGCGCTGCGCTGCGCTACGTATGCGTGCGTTTTTTTTTTTTTTTTTGGGGCGTTCTGACTTTTAAAATCATTCTTGAGCGGCCTGTTTGATGTATACTGTGGCACACACTGCAGTATGGCTTTGCCAGCATAGCACGTTTGCGCTGCTGATGCTGCTGCTGGTGCTGATGCTGTAGGTCATATTACGCGCTTGTGCGCCGCGTTGATGCTCATCAGGAGCTGCGTGTGTTTGTGGCGCAGTGGAGATGTTCAGCGAAATGAAATAAGTGAGAGGTGGAAATTGCATTTGAGTTGGGCTTCTTGCTCTAATATTAACATCCTCTCCCATAGGGTAGGGAATGGCTGGTGCGTTTGGGTGTTACTCTGCTGTGCCCATTCCACCCCACCTCTCTCTCTCTCTCTCTCTCTCTCTCTCTCTCTCTCTCTCTCTCTGTGTCTCTCTGTGCTAAGTTCTTAATTAATTATGGTACACTTAAGATAATAACTGAATCGGCCCCTATTAAAAACTGTATTCTGTTAAAAGTGATGGAGGGGTGATTTTATCACCTGCTCATGTGCTGACGGAAGCTACCTGTGTGCCCTACACTGGAGCATCGAGCGGGGCCTGCTCCTTAGAGACAGTGTATTCGACCACTGCGTGCGCGTGTGTGTGTCCACAGGAAAATTTTATTGCTTAGAGGTTGCTCTTTTACAGCTTTGAGATCGTCACATGATCAAGTGTTAATATAATCCTTGAGAAAAAAGTAAACATTTTAGGCTTGTTATCCATGGTGAAGTGCTCAAGATTCAACTTGAGCTCTAAATAGACCCGTTGGACTTTCTTAATTAATGAATGCTAAAGTAGAAGTGAGTAGAAATAGAAGTGGAGGGGATGGGATGGTGGAAGAATTGTCACAATTGTTTGTTTGACAGGATTAAATTAACTTCCTCCTGAACTTTCATTTAAAAGTCCATTATTGTTTTTGTTTTAACTTTGCTGCAGATGTTTTCCCTGAAGAAAACGAAAAATGCTGGGTTAAAAACAACCCAAGTTGGGTTGAAAATGGACAAACCCAGCGATTGGGTTGTTTTAACCCAGTGGTTGGGTTAAATGTTTGCCCAATGTGCTTTACAGTTTTATTTAACTCAACTATTGTTTAAAAGTTACTGTATGGCTGGCTTAAAATGAACCCAAAATAGGTTGGAAATTAAAAATCAGACACATATTTACTAGAGGGAACATTAATAATCAAAAGGTGAACATTTATTAATAAGCAATTCAATAAATGTTTATTGCATAATATTCATTAAACGTATTAATTAATGTTCGGTTATTAAACATATTAATAAATGTTAATTTCCAACATACTTTGGGTTCATTTTAAGCAAGCAATATAGTCATTTTTAAACAATAGTTGAGTTAAATAAAACTACCCAGCAGGTTGGGCGAACATTTAACCCAACCACTGGGTTAAAACAACCCAATTACTGGGTTTGTTTTCAACCCAACTTGGGTTGTTTTTAACCCAGCATTTTTTAGAGTGTAGTGGGGAGAAATATAAATGACAGTATTTTTGGGTGTAAGAGTATAGAATTAGAAATGAATAAATAATTTTTGCTTGGAAGAATTTGATATTTGACTTCATATATGAGTGGACTTTGAATCTGAGCACAGTTTGGATATGCATGTGAGATTACATGTTTTTCTTACAAATTAAAAGGAGCAATTTTCCTTTTTTGAAGGAACAGCTTTCCTATTTTGAATATTCTGTCATCATTTACTCTCTTTCAAATTCTTATGATTTTTTGTCTTCCATGGAGCACAAAAGCAGATGTTAGGCAGAACGACAGCTTCAGTCACCATTCACCCTCATTGCATCTTTTTGCCATATAATGAAAGTGAATGGTGACTGAGATTGTCATTCTGCCTAACTTCTCCCTTTGCGTTTAGAAAGTCATACAGGATAGAAACACCACAAGGATGAATAAATTGTGACAGAATTTTCATTTTTGATGTGAACTGTCTGTCTGAGTGACTTGCCTTTAGCAAAAATCTAGATTTGCCTCCTATTTAATCTAATTGCTGACAAAGAGAAACATTTCATTGTGATTTCAGGTGTGTGTGTATGGTGAAGTTTGCGTGTATTATCTCACACATGTCTAGGCTGCTGTTGCCATGATGATAGGCATGTAAAATATAGCCCATCTTTATGTTCTAGCATTTATTATGTAATGCAGATCTACAGAAAAAATACATAAATTCATTGTAGTGATATTTTGTTTCAACTTTCAAAGTTTCTAATGATCAATGTTAAATAATAGGATCAATTATAAGAATTTATTTACATGTGAACATGTTTTTTTGCATAATGCACATACATGATACCTGTTACTAGTGAGCAAATTGATATATTAGTATGACACAGAATGACAAGATTAGATAAATGATGTCAGATCAGTGTTTTGTGAAGTCCCCCTCTGGGATACAGTCAATGGTTGTAATTATGAACCTCCATTCCAGTGGTGATGCTGTGACACTCTCATATTCAATCAACATGAGGCAGCAACACCCCTTTTTCTACCCAGCAACACCGATGTGCTATCATTGACAGCAGCTGTCATGGTCAAATCACACTTTGACTATTGCCGTCTCTCTTTCCTGATCCTTTCGACTGAATAGGGAACACTACTTTGTGGTGTGATACGATCAGGCTGCGATGGTACCTGCATTCGTTTTCGTATTGTTCAGAATGCAGTATTGGAGGGAGGTGGCTAGTTTAACTGTGTCACAGGCAGCATAAGAGCAAGAGCTGTGTATCAAACAGCATTGTTTGGTTTTTCACTCTTTATTTATTTTTACTCAGAATTGTGCTGTAGGTTACAGACTCAGTGGGACGTGATTGGCTGCTCACAGTGATGATGTCACTCCCATACCACACCAATCACAGTTACAGCTGGAAGGGGAAATGCACTATCAACCTCACTGTAATTTCAACCCCATATTTGACAAATTTACATCGGTTATTAAAGCATCAGTGGTTTTAATGATTCTGCAATGCGATAACCTGCCCACAACGAGCTTTTCAGACAACCAGCAGAAACGTAGTGAAAAAGTATGTATATTTTATGCATGCAGTTTTGTAGTATCATTAGACAGGATAAAGTATACACAGGCTACTGGTTATATCATGCATCTAATACACTGTAAGTGCAGAACGCTTGCACATATTTTCCACAGAGGTCATCCAGAGGTCAGGTGTGTGTGAGTGTGTGTGTGTTGACAACGAAAAAAAGTGCAGAGACGGTAAACAGGCTCCTGCCTAGTTAGAGAAGGATCTAGCCAGAGCCTCAAGCGTAGCTGGCAGTATTGCATGGCTCACTGTGAATTCAACCTGACCGAATGCCACTCATCAAATCGGTGTGAGCGTTACTCAAGAAAACAAGATAGTGTTTAGGCAGACACACACACAAACATGCACATAGAGCTCCTTCAGAGCATGAGTCAAGGTCATTATCTCTCTTTTTCTCTAAGCATAGTTCAAGGTCAAGTTAAGGTCATCATAGGTTACTGCCAGGATACAATCAGCTCCGAGGTGTGGTTCACTAATTTTAAATTACCATGGAAACACACAGTGTTGCTCTCTCAACCCTGCAGATTGAGTGTTTTCATATGATTATTTATTGAACAACTATTAAGATATAAATGCAGCAATCTGTATTTACATTATTTCTTTCAGGAAACATTATTTTTTGCAGTTGCATTTAGTGTTGTTAGTGGTGTAGAAATGCTTTAAAGGGATAGTTCAACCAAAAATGAAAATTCTGTCACTTATTACTCACCCTCATGTCGTTCCAAATCCATAAGACATTCATTCATCTTTGGAACACAAATGAAGATCTTTTTAGAGAAATCTGAGAGCCTTCTGTCCCTCCATTAACAGTCTATGCAACTTTTACACTTTTAAGCCCCAGAAAGGTAGTAAAGACATCATTAAAGCAATCCATGTGACTCCAGTGGTTTAACCTCAATTTTATGAAGTGAAGTGAGTGCTTTGTTTGTGCAAAAAAACATAATTTACCACTTTATTTACAAAATATTAAAGGGGTTGTTGATTATGATTTCACTTTTTTAACTTTAGTTAGTGTGTAATGTTGCTGTTTGAGCATAAACAATGTCTGCAAAGTTCCGACACTCAAAGTTCAGTGCAAAGAGAGATATTTTCTTTTACAGAAATCACTTTTTAAGGACTACAACAAATGGCTGGTAGGGACTACAACGAGCTTCTTCCTCGTTTTACATAAACCCTGCCCCCGGGAACATGAAACAAAGGGGGTGTGGCCATGTTGGGCTGCTTTAGAGAAGAGGAAGAGTTGTTGTAGTAGAGTGTTGTTGCCATGCCATCATTTTACGCCGGACTGCTTGACAATTGAGGGTCGATTCAATGCTGGATTTGCACAAAAGATTAACATGACGGCACACGCTAGTCGATGAGTTGAATCAACTCCACAGCAACTACATTAATTTATCCACTAACCGTTCAGAAACTCCAGTTGCATTCTAAAAGTTGTAACTTCTTCCTGAGTCTCTCCATCAGTGTCGACTCCGGTTTGAACAATGTAAGGCTGAACACCGTTACTGATAATTGTCATTTTGGCTGCGTGAGATTCTCCAGCTTTGTTGTTCTTGAGCAACCAAAGCGCGAGCTGTTAAAGCTCCGCCCTCTTCTGGAAAGTGGGCTGGGAGCAGCAGCTCATTTGCATTTAAAGGGACACAAAAATGGCATGTTTTTGCTCACACCCATATAGGGGCAAATTTGACAAGCTATATTAAATGATCTGTGGGGTATTTTGAGCTGAAACTTCACATACACATTCTGGGGACACCAGAGACTGATATTACATCTTGTAAAAGGGGCATTATAGGTCCCCTTTAATCTCCAACGCACGTTCACATGTTAATATTTTGTAAATAAAGTGGTTAATTATGCTTTTTTTGCGCAAACAAAGCACTCGCAACACTTCTTAAAATTGAGGTTAAACTACTGGAGTAACATGGATTACTTTAATAATGTCTTTACTACCTTTCTGGGGCTTGAAAGTGGTATTTGCGTTGTTCCCAATGGAGGGGCAGAAAGCTCTCAGATTTCTTCAAAAAGATCTTCATTTGTGTTCCGAAGATGAACAAAAGTCTAACGGGTTTGGAACGACATGATTGTGAGTAATGACAGGATTTACATTTTTGGCTGAACTCTTCCCTTTAACCTTCAGTAGCAAAAACAGCACAAGAGTTAGATATATTCATTTTTGTGAATCCATTTTAACTGTCTGTTTTAATGTCTTGATTTAAACTAATTTGTTTGCAATGCATTTTCACTAAAAAAGAAAAAAAAAAAAACACTGAAGTGCCATTTTTCCATTTTAAAAATGCTTTAGAAAAAATATACTGTAAGTACTGTAAACATTGCTATTTATGACTATGTATTGTTATATAAGTGTATATACAGTAAATAAAAATGATAAATATATTCTTCAGAAACAGAGTTAAAAACTGTATTTTGTTTCTTGCATAAAATCTGCTCGGCAACAATGACTCTTTGATCAAAGTTATGGTTCCTCTGATAAGTTGAGTATCATGTTGAAAAATATCACCCATGCAGCCCCAGATTATGTCAGTAAAATGGGTGCAGAGTCTCGCATTGACTTTAAGCTGCACCTCTTGAGCATTTTGTGCATTGGTTATATAATAACCTGACAGGGTGTGGCCGCATCAGATCTAAAGAATAAATACTGTATGTAGCTTTAAAGTTTCATGTGCTCAACCAAGAAGATGGTTAGGTCTCTGCAGAGCAGATGGTTATTGTTTTAGAGTGTAATGTTCTCTCTCTGTCTCTCTCTGTCTCTCTTATTCTCCAGTGATGGCCTCTGCTGAGCAGCTGTGTCCCCGCCTGCTGCACCAGCACTGCCCATAGGCCACACACACATACACACACACACACTTACACACGCCTTTGGGCTCCCTTTCCAGCTCTGTTCATACACACACACACACATCATGTACAGTGTGGAGGACCTGCTGATCTCTCATGGATACAAACTGCCCAGGAGTGGCCCTGCCTCCTCCTCTTCCTCTGCGCCTTATGACAATCGAAACAACGAATGTCGCCGTGACAACGTAGAGAACCGGCCTGCTGGTGGTGGTGGTGGTGGTGGTGGTGGTACTCTGAATGGATTTGGGACAACAGAAGGGGGAGCGGAAGCGAGCACGGGGGTCTACAGACCGGCACCGGTGAAGGCTTATCCGGAGAACAACAACAACATTAATGAGGGCCATGAAAGAATTCAACGGAGATTGGAGGTTCCTGTTGCTTTCCTTGGTGACCTGCAACCTTTGGGGGACTCTCTAGCTACAGACAGTGGGTAAGTGTGCACTGTCATAAGGGTCCACATGAAAGTGTTATGTTGAGAAATAAGATGTTTCAAATATTGGTGGCATCTGTTTTAGGGGCGTTCTTGCCAAAAACCATAAAAAAACATTTAATTAACTTTGAGAACAGGGAAGTCCACATCACAGCTATAACGAAAATGACACAGACATTGTTGGAATCACTTTTGAACTTTTTTTTTTCAGCTGATGTACGATTAAAACATTAATTTATCGTTACGATAATCATTCTTGGTGTGAATGGCTCTTTAGACTTAGGCTACGTTTACACAACAATGATGTACTAAAAACGGAAAAGTTTTTCCTTTGCATTTTTTGTGTACAATGTCAAAACGATTCCCGTTCACACGGATCCGCGAAAATGATTAAAAGCGCTGTAATATGCTGCCAGGCCAGTAGATGGTGTTGTCACTTTGTAAAGAAACTTTGCGCCTATAGACTGAACACGTTATACGCAAGCACACGTCACAGTTTTCAGAAATTTGCGTTGTTGTAGTTTATGTGGAGACGATAATGCTATCGTTTTCAAAAGCTTGCACTTTGAAACCCGTTTTAAAAAGTTTGTGTTTTCAGGCCCCCAAAACGCCATTGCCATCTATAAAAAGTTTTCCGTTTCTAATTGAAAATGGTGTTGTGTAAACGGCTCCTTAATTTAATTCAAACTATTTAAAAGAAGTTATATATTAAGAAAGCAGATTTTGGCCATTGCAAACATAAATTCGATTTCATTTAGTATCAGCAATTAACTTATTTACCTTGTTAAGTGTGATCGTATTACATCATTTACACTGTTAAAATGGTTTTGTAAACTTCACGCTGGCAATAAAGTTAGCCTAATGCCGCCTTTACATGCTATCGGAAATTTCCTACTTCCCAGTTGTGATTATGAGCTTGTCACGTTCAGGTACTTTGTTGTCAGAAAGAACAGGAATCATGGAGGACACCAGGTTTATTTTTGCCTATTTATTGGGGAAATCTTATTAAAGCCAAAATGATATTTAGCGTCCCATTCATTGACAACTTTGTGAACATTCATAGCGCTATCTAGATTCCAGATAGCTTGCTAACAATTCTGGAATTTCAAATGGTTATTCATGTAAATGTGCACCACTTCAACAAAAAGACAAGGCTATGTAGCTGTTAAAGAATGCCACTCACAGAAGCAAATGTTCTCCCCTCTGTTATGTTTAAAGTTTATGGAACACCCAACTTTGAAACTTGGAAAACAAATTATCTCTGAGTTTTCCAGTGTTAAATACGACTTGAGAGGGCAGTCATGTCCAATTTTTAACTAGGAAACTCGTATTTAAAAACTCATTCCAAAACGTGAATAGCAGCATAAGGGACTGTTCACCAAGAACACGATTTTCCATTTCAGAGCACTACTTTTCCATAATTTTTCTATGTAAACATGCACTAAACGGGCGTATTTAACCGTTGTGTTCACATCTTGCATCTTTTGCAGCACCTCGCGCATGACACGGCGCTCTTAAAAAACACATCTTGAGACCTTGCTGTTTTCCCCATTCCACTACCCGAGTCAAAAATAAATAAATAAATAAAAAGGCGTTCTGTGTGAATTGGCCCTTAAAGGGTTAGTTCACCCAAAAATGAAAATAATGTCATTTATTACTCACCCTCATGCCGTTCCACACCCGTAAGACCTTTGTTAATCTTTGGAACGCAAATTAAGATATTTTTTTTTTAAATCCAATGGCTCAGTGAGGCCTACATAGCCAGCAATGACATTTCCTCTCTCAAGATCCATTAATGTACTAAAAACATATTCAAATCAGTTAATGTGAGTACAGTGGTTCAATATTAATATTATAAAGCGACGAGAATATTTTTGGTGCGCAAAAAAACAAAATAACGACTTATATAGTGATGGCCGATTTCAAAACACTGCTTCTTGAAGCTTCAGAGCGTTATGAATCAGCGTGCCGAATCAGCGTGTCGAATCAGCGTGTCGAATCAGCGGTTTGGAGCGCCAAAGTCACGTGATTTCAGCTGTTTGGAGATTTGACACGCGATCCGAATCATCATTCGATACGCTGATTCATAACGCTCCGAAGCTTCATGAAGCAGTGTTTTGAAATCGTCTTTCTGCAAAAGACGCGAGACACGAGCGTAATGGGCATGCACGTCTGTCACGTGCGTTTACATAGAAAAACAATGGGAAAGTAGCGCATTGGAATAGAACAACGCGTTCTGTGTGAATGGCCCCTAAGACCTTCATTCATCTTCGGAACACAAATTAAGATATTTTTGATAAAATCTGATGGCTTAGTGAGGCCTCCAAGATAATTAACACTTTCAATGCCCAGAAAGCTACTAAAGACATATTTAAAACAGTTCATGTGACTACAGTGGTTCAAGCTTAATGTTATGAAGTGACGAGAATACTTTTTGTGCCCCCAAAAAACAAAATAACGACTTTATTTAACAATATCTAGTGATGGGCGATTTCAAAACATTGCTTCATGAAGTTTTGAAGCTTTATGAATCTTTTGTTTCGAATCAGTGGTTCGGAGCGTGTATCAAACTGCCAAAGTCAAGCCCCCCAGTGGTGAACCATTGAAATTTCAAAACACTTATGACATAACGAAGCCTCGTTTACTAAAATCATGTGACTTTGGCAGTCTGAGATCATTTGATACATGCTCCGAACCACTAATTCAAAACTAATGATTCGTAAAGCTTCTAATCTTCATGAAGCAGTGTTTTGAAATCGCCAATCACTAGATATTGTTGGATAAAGTCATTATTTTGTTTTTTTTGGTGCACAAAAAGTATTCTCATCGCTTCATAACATTAAGGTTGAACCACTGTAGTCACATGAACTGTTTTAAATATGTCTTTTGTAGCTTTTTGGGCATCTGAAAGTGTTAATTATCTTGCTGGCAATGCAGGCCTCACTGAGCCATCGGATTTTATCAAAAAATATCTTAATTTGTGTTCTGAAGATGAACGAATGTCTTACTGGTGTGGAACGACATGAGGGTGAGAAATTAATGACAGAATTTTCATTTTAGGGTGAACTAACCCTTTAATATTCTGTTGTAACTTAAACAGTGACTGGGTGCAGTGACTGATGTAAAAGTATCTGGGCACTTTGGTCACAATTAAAAATGTATGAACGCCATTGCATTAAAGAAAAAGATCTAACCAAGTGGTATCTGCAAACAAAAGCTTTTCTCAAAACTACTGTAGCTTAACTTTTAACCAGTGCTTAAGGTAATGTTTAGTTGTTTAGTTGATGTTCAGCCATTTCCCATACATAAGTTCACATAGGTGTAGTTTAGTTTACAATTGACATGTGCCCAAATATGTTTTGAGGCCACTGAAATCTAGGTGGATGTCATGCCACGTATGTGCTGCTGTTGAAGACTGTCTTAGACTGTCCTAACAGAAACAAATTAAAATAGATTTTATCCATATTTCATGTTGTTGCCTAATCCATTCCACTGTGATTTATCACAAAAATCCAGACGGGCATCATTGATGTAATCTGAAAGGAATCGGCCATGTGAATGTAATCACATCTATAGCTCGCCCAGAGGTGCATTTTGTGTGTGCGTAAACTGAATGAACGTCTGAGTTATGCAAAACACAAACCTTTTTCGTCAACAAAAATGTTTTATTTGTCATTATGCTAAAGAGACTAAATTGCATACAAATTTTTCAATCATTTCCTTTGATTGGCCAGCAGAAATGTTTTTATAAGATTTTTCTTTAAAGTCATGGTTAGGTTTTTGCCAATGTTTATCACTAAATTTGATTGAAAAATTACCCACATTACCCAAAATTACCCACATTTGGTTTTTGGCCACTGAAAATGTGTACAATTTACTCATGGAACCGCATTAAGATCTCCATATCTCTGGGACTGAACCATATAGGGCCTTTAAAATGAAGATACCAAAAGAAATGTTTGTTAAAAGCCAACATATACAATGATATCAAGATATGGCATGCAAACTTGGGGCAAAAACACAAGAAGTGCTTTTTCCCATTTTTGAATTGTCATTGTTGGCATATGATGCAACAAAGATAGCTAAAGTCAACAGATTTAATAACTAGACTTAACAATCTCTGTGTAAAAATAAAATAATGATGCTGCCATCTTTTTAAAGTCATTTTACCCCCCTGTAAAATGGCTCCAAATCTCATGTGAAAATTATCATTTTGACCTCCCTCTACAAAATAGTGTATTACTCAGTCAATATACATCCATTACATTTAATATTTCATCACTATTTATGTTTGTCTTTCTTCAGAAAAAATATTAACAAAATAAAAAATTTGAGCCAGGGAAGTTTCCAAAATTTGGTTAATTTGACATGGAATGACCCTTTTTTCCCCTTAATTTTGTAGTTTATAAAGGCCCTTCTAGGGATGAGTGTTGCAAATTAGCTTTCACTACAAACACTATGATAATTGGATGGCTGTTTCTTTTCAATTTTATCAATGTATATTGTATCTGTCCCAAGTGCTTGGTGCATTTAAAAGTGTACGTGAATGAAAGTTGATGACTTGCAGTTCAGTAATTCAGTAACCAGACTGGTGGATTCAGTGCAAGATTTGTTAGAGAAAGGCTTTGTCCAACCAGTAATAAGTCTGTGAGTCTGTTTTTGTGATTCATTATATTATATTATAATATTCATTATATATATATTATATTCAGTCAATATTGGGGGCACATGCCCCCTCAGATTTTTGAGCCAAATGGATTTGAAAGACAAAAAATAGTATTTTTACATTTGATAATGTGATTAGAACATTCAGTGCGTCATGTGACCAACTGCTAAATTTAAATCTGCTGAGCCAGAGATGGACGCGCTGTCTTGTCATGTACCACAACTATTCTAATCTTAGAATATTGTAGGTGGCCTACAAAATGAATAGTGCCCCAAAGTTGTCATCTTTTGGTGAATTTCTTAGTTTTGAAGCTAAAATATGTCACACAGCCTAGGCGATTTGTGCAGAACCATCAAGTTTTCGTGTGTGGGTGGTTGGGGTAATCCGTCCAAAATTTTACAAAATATAATTTTTTAACCTTCTGTTAAAATGACTTTTACTGATCAACCAAACACAGCGTACACTAGGTAATGGAGGACACTAGGTTTGAAGGACTTCAAAGAACAGCCTCTGATTCACAAAATATGCTGTCAAACACCAAGATAAGGTGCGGTTTGCCTTGCAGTGTCAGTGCTTTGCTTATATGCTGTAAATTTGTTTATTCCTATAAGCTACAGAATACGTGGAAGACTGAATCGATGCAGGACTTAGGCCTATAGGCATAATATTCTTAATATTCTGGAATAGTGACAGTAAATGAGTTAATAATGTTTGTTCTCGCTTCGATAATCCAAATGTGTAATTGGATATGGTAACATTGTAGTAATTACTACAGTAAAAGATTAAGTAAAGTTTAATTAAATAAATAACAATAGTCATTTTTATTTGGGGGTTGTTTTTTCCAAACAGTTCAACCCCCCCATCTTTAACACCCCCAGTTACCTGGTGCCCCTCAAAAATACTAAGTGCATGATGCCCCTGCTCACACTGTATATTTATTTTTGGGTAGGATTGGGAAAATAGTTAAAGCCTAGTTTAAATATTGCATATCACAGTGCAGAACATGTCAACTTTCAAACATATTTTATGTCTGTTATTATTTTGGCAGCATTACTAGCATGCTTTCAATGTTGTTGACAGCCATACTGCTATTTTTTGATGCAGCAACTATAAATAAGCAATTAGTTCAATTGTTTATTAAATTTTGATTTTCTTTAATGATTGATTGTATTGTCTACATAAAATGATAATGCGTAATATTGCGTATAAAAGTTTCTCTGTCAGTGTTGTTAAGCAAATCAGCAGATTTCAGATAGTTTTGTAATTGGCTGTTATTGCCAATATAAAAATATGAGCAAAATTATAAATTGATAAAAACTATTCTACTCCCTAATTTGCCCATTGTCAACTATGACATATTTGACATAAAGTAACCCATGGTGTTAGAGCAATACTGGTTTCCTTGACTATATGAATATAATTTTATTCAGTTCTGTGAAATAATCTGTTTTTGTAACATTAAAGATGCAATTTCTGATTGCTATAATAGCACCATTTTAATTTTTGTAAGCTTTGTATTTCAATATGAAAAAATTCCACAAAAGTGAGGCTTTTTCATTAATAAAAAGCAGCTATTGTAGCGAAAGTAATTAATTGTGAAGTTTTTGAATTCATTTTTTTTTTTTTTTTCAAGTTTTTGAAAATTTAACAACAAAAGTCCTTCTTTAATTAATGATCTGTTTTTGTCTCTGTTGCTAGGTTTTATGATGCTCCCAGCCTGACATTCTCTGAACATGCAGATGAGCGAGATATTTCATTCTGGAGAAGGAGGGGACAGGACTTCAGTGCTCTGTTGGACTATGCTGATCCCAGGGAGCTCAGAGTGTCTGGAGGATTATGGCGAGGTCCAGTGCTAGCTGTTGAGGAGTTGAGAGCTGAGAGACCACTGGCACGTTGGGAGGAAGGCCCATGGATACGGGAACCAATAGACTCAGGCCCAGAGACTTTACGTGTGACTGGAGAGAGAAAATGCCAGAGCCTGGGCACAGAGGAGTGGCGCCCTGCAGTGGGCTTGGGCCGGCAGCTGTCCGATGGGGAGGCTGAACATTGGTCTCAGGAGCAGCAACACCGCCTGCGACCAGCAGAGGGCAGTGTGTCTGCCACAGTGCGAGCTAAGTCCCAGTCGCTCCCTCGAGTCCTTTCCCCTGAGGATCCTCACTATGGAGATCTGCCTCAAACTGGTGCCCCTAATCAGCCCCCTACACAAAGAAGCAACAGCTCTGCTCCATACGGTCGATACCACAGTGAATGGCAAGCAGGGGAGAGGTGGAGTGGTCAGACACAAAGTCATGCCCCTTCTGCAGTTGTACCAAAGCCACGGTTCAGCCGCCCCGTCAAGCCCCCATCTTATGAGACTCACCAGCAAAACAGGGGGAGCTGGGAAACGTTGTCCTCTGAACCTGTGTCCAAACCCAGAGACCGCTCAGTGTGCTTCTCTCAGAGTTTTGAACCACTCAGAGACCGGTCTGGTTGTTATTCTCAGAGTGCAGAGCCTTTAAGAGATCGGTCCATTTGCTTTTCACAGAGTGCAGAGCCAATTCGAGACCGCTTGGTGAGTCACTCTCAAAGTGCTGAACCACTAAGAGACAGATTTGTCAGTCATTCTCAGAGTGCAGAACTACTGCGCGACCGTTTTTTCAGCCACTCGCATAGTGCCGATCTGTTAAGGGACCGATCCCTTTGTTACTCTCAGAGTTCAGAACTGCTACGAGACCGGTCCATTTGTTACTCCCAAAGTGCAGAGCTCCTGAGACCAGAAGCATATAGGGCAGATCTGTTTTACCATGAACTGACTGGCATGGAGCCCCCTGGTTACATCCCACCTCCCTCCTACAGGAGATTCCTGCCACCCAGGAGTGGACAGAACTACAGAGCAGATTCTGCTCTTGTCCGATGGAAACGCGAGCCTGTGAGTGCAGAAATGGGCCAGTGGTTTTCCAGGACTTCAGGATTGTCGTGGTCAGAACGGCGTGAAGACAGGAGCATGGCAGTAGTTCCGAGAAGGCCTGTGCATCCAGGGCCTGTCGTACCTAGCCGTCCAGGACTCGTGCAGTATGTCCCATTTGATGACCCGCGCATCAGGCATGTCTCAGGGGGGCCCTGTGGAAACTCGCTCACAGACGCGGACAAGATCCGACACGTCAACAAAGAGCTTCCCTGCGCTGCAACTTTAGGACAATCCACACATGATAGTGCCTTTCTCCCTTCACAGGGACCGAGTCTTAGCATGGACACTAACAAACCGGCTCTCACTGAACAGGAGAACACTAACCGCTGGCACAAGGGGATAAACAAGGGCAGTGAAACTGTAGCATCTGACCAGAGCTGTGCCAAGTACCCCATAGCGTTTCAGCCCAGACCCCTGCAACCAATCATTAAAACAGACAGAAGTACAGACCAGCAAATTAGAGCTGACAGAGTCACTGACCAAGTCAAGGTTGAGAGAGTAACAGAGCCGGTCAAAGTGGAGAGAGGTGCTGAACAGACAAGAACAGATCAAGTCAAAGTAACAGAGCAAGTGAAAACAGATCGAGTTACAGATCTAATCAAATTAGATAAGCCTACAGATCAAGTAAAGCCAGACAGGTTTACAGACAAACAAATAAAGGTGGAAAGATTAACTGACCAGATACAGATAGATAGGACCCCAGATCAGGTCAAGGCCTGACAGATATACAGACAAACAAATTAAGCCTGAAGTCAAAGCAGAGAAAATCCCCGAAAAGCCCATAAAAGCAGATAGAATTTCAGACAAGCAAAGTAAAGCTGAAAGACTCTTAGAGAAGCACTTGAAGATTGATAGAATTTTAGAAAAACAACTTAAAGCAGATAAAATGTTAGAAAAACAGTGTAAATCTGAGAAATTCACTGACAAGTTGATTAAGGCTGACAAGCAGGCAAAAGGAGATAGCAATACAGACCAGACAAAAGCTGAGAAAATCACTGACAAGTCTGGTAAGGCTGACAAATCCATGGATAAAGGTTCCTCAGAGAGTGTGTCAACTGTAAAGACGGAACCAGTCCAGGAACCCGAGAAAAAGAGTGTGAAAAAGAAACTCAGTGAGACTATCTTCTGCCTTGTGTCTGTGCCACTTTCGCAGTCCAGTGCAAAATCTCGAGATCAAAACAACAATGAAGAGAAAGAACCAGACTCTCCTCCAATTCCTC
Source organism: Ctenopharyngodon idella (assembly GCF_019924925.1). Taxonomy (NCBI): domain Eukaryota; kingdom Metazoa; phylum Chordata; class Actinopteri; order Cypriniformes; family Xenocyprididae; genus Ctenopharyngodon; species Ctenopharyngodon idella. The sequence continues at coordinate 37,680,543 of NC_067221.1, read as the reverse complement.
CTCCTCCTCCACCAAGCTCCTCCAGCGAAAACAGCAACACCCTCAGCTCCCTGCCAAACCAAAGCCTCAAAAGCACATCCACCACCTCCACTGACTTGGAGCTACAAGCACTCACACTTGGCAGCGGGTCCAGTAGCATAGCCACAAGGAGAGCTCATCGCAGAAGGAACTCACGCTCTAGGATCATTAAGCCAAATCCACATGATGAGCTTCGAAGGTATTCTGGGGCTTGGCCAGGGGACCAGTACCGTGACCAGGAGACCCAAACGAGCCCTGAGCCCACAAAGAGCAATGCAAATCCAGGTCCCGCCAATACAGAAGCACAAGATGCTCCTGCTGCCCCAGAGGTAACAGCTACTGCTGAGACTACATCAGTGGCTCCAGGGGCTGCCCCAGGGGCTCTTGGGGCTTTGACGGCTCCATCAGTTCCATCAGTGCCACCAGTTCCCCCGACTCCAGCAGCTCCACCAACTTCAGGAGGTCCTGACTCCAGCACCCCTTACGGGTATCCCATGAAGGGTCAGAAAAGCCTAAAACCATCCAGCAACAGTGCTTTTTCACGGACAGGTACCTTCTCCAAGAGCACAGGTTCTCACAGACCTCCATTACATCCCCCGCCACACCCTCCACCCCCACCTCCAACCCAACCTCCATCTCAACCTCCACCCCCTCCACCAACACAGCCCCCGGCTCAGTCCCCACCATCAGATCTGACTGAAGAGGCAAAGTCTGCCTCAGGGCCAAACCCTGAGGCCTTCGGCCAGTTCCTGCTGAAGCCAGTGAGCCGACGACCATGGGATGCCATTGAGGAGCTTGAGACCATCAATAAAGAGGCCCAAGACCAAGCAAGTAAACGCCCCAGTGTAGACCAGTGCATTGAGGATCTTAATGAGGCCTACAAAGATATCCTGGAGCTCAGCACTGCCAGCAATAACCTTCCCAACCGTTCCTCCATGCAAATCCCTGACCGCATCAAATCGAGGCTATCTTCAGATTCAATTGGAATTCCTGCAACCACTCTTCGGCCAAGCTTGGTTCCTGGAAGCGACCCAGAATACCGGGAGGTGAAAAGTGCCTTTTCCCGACCATCAACTGGGAAGAGTGTGAGCTTCAGCAAACAGCTAAGAGAGGAGATTTGTCCTGCTCCTCCCCCACCAGAACCAGGTTTCAGAGATTACAAAACAGTCATGTCCCAGATAACCCAACGCAAAGCCTGCAGATCAGTGAAGCTGGACATCCCAGCCCCCAAAGAGACCCAAAGAGATGATGATTTGACTGCACAAACCTCCTCCACCTCTTCCATGGCAGCCGAGGTCCCATGGGCTGACAGACAGCCCATGCAAGATGCCTCCACTCTAACCAGCCCCCCAGACTACGAGCACATCTGTCAAACTCTCCAAATGGCCCGAGAATCTGGGGCCGTTAGCCGAGCTTCTGTCAAATCCAAACCAGGAAGTGCCATGAGCATCGAAACCCCACAGCATGTGCCCATACCTAGTAGGCCTCCCATAGATTCAGAACAGCCATGTTGTTCTTCAGCATTAGAAGTGAGACAGGAACCAGTCTCATTATTCAGGGAGGAAAGAAGCTCAGGCTTTAGGAGGGTAACAAGCCACAATAATAGGTTCCTTAATAACAGGGGTGTGCTCTGTAGCCTTGCAACCGGAAAGCCAGTTGGTGACAAAGCAGGTTTAGAGCCCAACCCAGAGGTTCCTGCTGACTGGCAGATGCAGCTTTCATTAGCTGAAAAGCATATTGCTACTCTGATTACAGGAGAGGGTTCAGCAGTAGACCTTGATGAGTCAAACAAGAATAAAGGTGATACAGACATTCTGGCAGTGAGTCAGTTGAGAATGAAGTGAACAACATTTTAGCCACTGAAATGAAAGACGATCCTGCCAATACTGAGCAGGAACATTCAGAAGTAAAAGAGACAGAAACAGAGCAAACAGAGACACCAAAAAGCCAACAACCTGAAGTGACAGAGAAAGTGACAGAAGAGGACACTTCTAGGGAAAAGACAGAAACAGAGCAAGAGAAATGCGAGCTGAAAGACCCTGTTAATGAAGGAACGGAGCAAAAGAGTGATACAGCCTCTGAGGCAAAGAAAGAACCGAATGTGATCTTGAGGGCAAATAAGGCTGCAATGTGGACTCATTCAGGTTTGGATTCAGAGCTACGTCCTGAATTTCCACCAGATCACCTTCCCCTTTCTGTGCTACCTTACCCTAATCGTAGATTGTCTCTAGGGTTAGATTGGGAGAGAGCTGGGTGGGAAGGGGAAAGTTTGGGCCAAGGTGGATTCTGGTCCAGAGAGAGACGGTCTCTTGACGCTGAAAGATGGGGTATTGGTGGGGAGAGGTGGGGTTTAGACAATGATAGACAGGAAGGAGGTGGTGAAAAACGGGGTCTGGGGGGTTGGCGTGGGTGTGGGATTGATGGGCAAGGCACAGATGATTCAGACTGGGAGTTAGATAAAAATACCCAAGACACTGGTGACAAAGAGGCAGATTCTGACACAAAACAAAAAACACTTAAGCATGGACAGGGTCTCGGTGAAGATCAGAGCAGTCTAGCCTCTAGCACTGACAAAGTGGAGCATACACAAGTTGTTGCTGGCGAAGGCATTGATAAGGGCCGGAGTCAAGGTCCAGATGAAGGTCAGGTTTCAAGTGTAGATAGACGGAGCCGTGGACTTTCCCAAAGAATAGAGGCTCTTTTTACAGCCCCGCCCGGGCATGGCTCAGAGGAGAGACTTGCCCGCATGAGGGAGGTGGACACTGTCTCACGAATGAGACGCCTTAGCCTCCGTAGCTCAGACTCTTGGGATGGACTGCAGGGAGTGGGAAGGTGGGGAGATTGTGGAAGGGAGGAAGAATGCCCCCTTCCTGATTCACAGGATTCTTCAAACATCACAAAATTAGAGGATAAAGAAGGCAGCACCCTCCCTGCAGTCACCAGTGAACCTAAAGAAACAAAAGACCAGGCAACCCTAAAAGGTGAGAAAATTTTACAGCAGCATTTGTTTACCAGAATGTGGATAACATTTGATAGTAGAATTTGATGGTGACATTTTGACAGTAAAGTGTTTTAGTATGTCCTACCCTTTTCCTTAACTTCAAAATGAAATGTTCTGTTTAAGATGCCATTTATGCTAATATTGACTAATATTACTAAAAATATTGACTAAAACTAATATAATTTAACAAAAATTGGTTGAGAAAGTAAAATTATGAGGGTTTGCTGCCCTTTAAAAAAAAAATTAACAAAAGAATCTCACTTTTACAAGTCCTGGTTGCGTTTATGCTGAATGTACACTAGAGGGAGGCCTACTCCTAAAGTTCAGTTCAAAACTCACCTGCCAAACTTGACTCAGAATTTAAGCCTATCAGTCATCAATTATTGTTTATTATTATTATTTTTACAAAGAAAAATTTGCAGTGAATTGAATCCAGCATAGTATTATTAAAATTTGTTTAAATTGGAGGGCACATTTTTGCTATTTTCACATTTTCAGCTATTTACATCATTCTTTTCTGCTCTATTGGCATTTTCAGAGTCACAGGAGCCCAGCCAGGTGGAGAGGTCGTAGCTGAACCCTAGAGGTCAGAGGTCATCCAACTAAGGGCCAGCCTCCAGCACTGTGACCTGGCTGTCTGCTAAATGCCTTCATCCTCATATGCTATTGAAACATCCTCAGACATTGACACACACACAAACACACACAAAACATTAGACAGTGAGCGATGCGTCTCTCTCTAACACATGTCTGTGCATTAACATACACAAACTGACACACAAACACTCAAAGTCATCATCATGTATACAGACACTCACGTGCATTCAGAACACATTTAAACACCTCACCACACTGAGACATCTGAAATGGCCTTCTACTCCGACAAGAGCATTGTGTATCAACTCCACTCCACGCCCACTCAGTTCCAGCTTTGCTGGCTTTCTAAGTGTTGCTGTTCCACTGCCAGAAGGAGGTTCCCAACTATGCCCCTCCCCCTTCTTATGTTACGGTTCTCATCATAGCCCATTTCTCACCAATCCTCACCATTCTTCTTTCCTTGCAATTTCCATAAAAGATTGGTTTATTGGACCTTGTCTGGTGTGTTACTCAGCAACAATGAAAATGTTGTTGTGTGACCAAAAAACAAAACGAAAAAAACAAAACAATCACCGTCTTTTGTAAAGAAAAAAGTATTGACTGTTCAAAAAGTATGACAGAACAATCAGTGAATTTTAAAACCAGCTACAATCTCTTATACCCATTGCAAACAACCTACCATCTTCACAACCATTTCCTTCATCGCGTCTTAGCATGCTCCATCAATCTATTTTTTCAAAGACCCAGTCTTATCACTAACCCTTTACTACACTAACCTTGTGTACATCTCATTCATTTTTTCGTCGTCTAGACAGTGTTATCTCTGCGCACCAATGTTTGCTAATAACTTGCAATATAGCTATTTGTTTAAGTCTTCATCGCACTTACAATATCATCCCACCAGTATTAACAACGTCTTGTCTCTGTATTCAAGGTCTTTTGCTACACTTCTTAAGTACTATGACTACAACCACTCTTTATTTATTGAGTTAACAACACCCCCAACACCAACTCACTGGTATCATCCCACGCTAGAATATGTTTGTATCTTAGCACTCTTGCTGAACTGCACTGCTTTAATTTCTGACTTTAAAGGGTTAGTTCACCCAAAAATTAAAATTCAGTCATTAATTACTCACCCTCATGTCGTTCCACACCTGTAAGACCTTCGTTCATCTTCGGAACACAAATATTTTTGATGAAATCCGATGGCTCAGTGAGGCCTGCATCGCCAGCAATAACACTCCCTTTTTCAATACCCAGAAAGCTACTGAAAACATATTTAACCACTGATTCGAAACAAATGATTCGTAAAGCTTCATTAAGCAGTGTTTTGAAATTGCCCATCACTAGATATTGTTGAATAAAGTCGCTATTTTGTTATTTTTGGCACACAAAAAGTATTCTTGTCATTTCATAACATTAAGGTTGAATCACTGTAGTCACATGAACTGTTTTAAATATGTTTTTAGTAGCTTTCTGGGCATTAAAAAAGGGAGTGTTATTGATGGCGATGCAGGCCTTACTGAGCCATCGAACTTAATCAAAAATATCTTAATTTGTGTTCCGAAGATGAACGAAGGTCTTACGGGTGTGGAATGACATGAGTAATGGTTGGTGAGTAATTAATGACAGAATTTTCACTTTTGGGTGAACTAACCCTTTAAGCAAACCACATCATAATACCATGTCCTAACCAGGTGCGTTTACAGTGTAATTGTATTTTTTATTTTTTTCATATTCACCCCAAATCAAATAAAAAATATTTTAGATTTAAGGAACTATAATGAAAATGAAGACTATTTTTTTCTCAGTATCCCAATGTAATCACATTCTTAATATGTTCAGTGAAAATATGCTGAAATTTTTTTAATACAATTATATATGAAATAGTAAATGGTAGTATTTGTCGGACTGCCTTTATGTTGATTTTAATATATATATATATATATATATATATATATATATATATATAATATATTAAATATATAAAACATCTTATGGTCCTGAAAATATAGGCTTCATTTTCTTTATGCGATAAGTTATTCTTTATTTTCGGATGAAATATGAACCCGGCATTTCACATCCCATCTGGTTGGAACATGGTTTAATAACTCTTCCCATGCATGATGTTCCTCGACCCATTTAAAACTTCACAAATTCATCAGTCCATCATGAAAACAGTCCATGGGGGCAGCCTCTACCCATCCTCCCCAGTTAGTCTTCGTCCCGCCAGCCTTTCCTCTGTTGACATCCTGGAACTCTCTTGTCGTTTGTTGGAACATGTGGTCCGTTTGTGGAGTGCTTTCAAGGGGTGTGGTCACCCCTCTGTCCAATGTGGTTCTGTCTGAGCAGACATGAATGTTTTGTAAACGCTTTTTAAATTTTGGTATATATTGTTTTTTTGACTTTACCAAAACCAGTATGGCAGTTTTACGAGAACTGTTCTATTTATTCATCCTTTCTTTTTCTTTTTTTTTCATGTTTATGTGTCACCTGAGCTGTTCTGCTCCAAATCAGGAGTTTCACACGAGTTGGTAGAAGACGCTCAATGGCTCTGAACTGTTTTCATTTTCCGACGAATCGATCAAAGAAACCGTATCGCTCTTGGTTCGAACCCATAGTGCCCTATTACCAGAACTTTTCAGCACACTGTAACGTATGTCCCTGAGTGTGGAGAGCTTTGTACAGTAACGATTAAAAACCAGTGATGTATTGCAGGTCAAACGGAGACCTGGGTTGGATGAGCGTTTCAGTATTTGATGTATCAACTTTAAAAGCACCTTGTTAACATATTTTTATCGTGATTGGATTCAAAGAGAATTTTTAGCTATCGAGTGGCCTTTTTGAAACACACCAGTAACGATAAGCCTAAGGAGTTACTTTGAAACACCACCAAAATGTTTGATATCTCAAGTGTCGAAATGTGCATCATGTTTTGAATGTTTGTCTGATATATCAAATACCTTAAATGATGACCCAGGTTTCACGCAGGTGCGACTTCGAATTAGGGAACTATTTTCAGGCGATGTAGACTTTAAAAACAGGGTCCAAATGCGAACACAAAGACACACGTTAGATACTGTAATGTTTCGTGTCTATACCCTAAACCCCCAGGTAACTTCGGGAAGCAATAAATGCTCACGAGTGTTTCGATGAACAAGCTAAATGTGTACAGATAATTTTAATGGTTAAACGTAGATGGTTGCAAAGTAGAGGACAGCTCTAGATATGTAATGATTTGGATTAGTTTAGGTGAAAGATACTCTATGGTAATGTGTGATATGTATGGAACAATTTTAGGAAAACTTCTAAGATACCATATACTATGGAATGGAGAGATGTGATACTTTCAGACATCATAATGCATGAAAGCTTGAGCAATATTGTCCAACACAAAAGCTCTTTGGCTGTAGAAAATCTGGGAAGCGGGATGTACTTGTGTTAAAGTGTCATCTATCCAAATGTCACTCACAGAAAAGCGTTTAAAGTTGCGTGTGGAAGAGTGTGCGCGCGCGTGCATGTGTGTGTGTGTGTGTGTGCGCTTGCTTTTTCCCTGTCATAGTGCCATTCATGTGATTTAAAAAAAAAAAAAAATGCATTTCACTGAATACTTATTTTTGTTATCATTGAAATTGTTAACCAGTCTGCATAATGTATAAAATAAAAGTATATTTTAAATATTTTAAAAGATATTTTGTATTTAACCATAATAATTAATTTCTTCGCTCTTGGATCAAGTTGGCAGTATTATGTTGCTGTATAGAATGATAAGAAAATTATATAATTTTCTAGTGCTTAAAGAAAAAAAATAATAATCGATGGGCAAATTTAACCAAGAGAATGACACCTGCAGCATGTCCCATTTTGGCTTCTTGATTTTTAGGGGCTCTCGTTGTGAACATTGGACATGAATTACAGGATTTTGCTTTTTGAGTTTGTAGTAAAGGCTGCAGTAAAGTGAAAAAGGCCCACGGCTGATATTTGATGCTTTGTATAGTTGTAATGTTCAGTCAGTTTATATAAACATCAATAAATTTAGTGCATCCATTCACAGCTGCCTAGAAACTTGTTACAGCAAAGTGCATACAGCGAGGAAATTGCAACATTAAAAGTGACTTTGTTTGATCTTGATTCCGTTCAAAGCTAAATGTGGCCTTATTTTATTTGAGCATTTGTACGTCTTCCATTCAGAATCATGTACTGTTATCATCATGAGCTCGTACCTACGGTTTTCTATAAAGAAATGATAAATGAATTAATAAGTAAACAGTCTTTAGATCACACAGCCAAATATTTCTTTCTTTCTTTGCAAGTACGATAAGCTAACGTTTGGATCGAAAGTAAGATGTGTAGCACACTGACAGGATCTTTTCCCTATTTCACTGAAAAAGGCCATAACTGTTATATGATTTCAAGCTGTTTTCATGAACTATGTAGCATTTTTGCCATTGTAGCATTCAGAGTATGTGAAAAAGCCACTGAATCGTACTGTTTTTCTTTTCATTTGTAACGGGAGTCGTAATGATAACACTGTCTGTTTTGAAAACACAAGCTGTTGCATTTTCATGCCAAGAGTGTCATGGGTTACATTTTTAATGCTTTTTTTTTATTTATTATTTTTTATCATTGGACATTTCTGGATATCATGGTTTGCATTTGCATACATAATTTTTTGGTTCCATGTTTGTAAATGTTTTAGGCATTTGAAATGTAAATATGTGACATAAGGATAAAAAAAAAAATCAAATTTAATAAACATTTTCTACAATTTAATTGCTGTGATTATATACCTGAATAAGATCTGCATATGTTTGGAGTTAACCCTCTTTATTAAAGATCATAATTTGCGTATGTTGAACAAGGCCAAAAGCATGTTTTCAATTAATATATTTGAATTTATAACTGTTTTAAATAATGTAATTTAATTTCTAATATTGCTCTTCTTAAGTATAGGCTATCATATTTTTTGTTTGTTTGTTTTTTGAATAATTTAATGGGTTGAAATCTAATTTAAATATGACATTTTACATTAAAAATATATACTGAATATGTTTTTTTCTTCTCTACCCTTTAATTTGCACATTTTGAGAAGAGGAATTGTGTGCTGATATGTTTAAAAATCCATTGACAAAGTAAATGACCAATAACTACTGAGAGTGAGAAACATTTTTAAAAAACAAAATGGCATTATTGTTTTATAGAACCAAAGCACAAACACATTTTACAAATAGAAGTTTGTTGGGTTCCAAATCATAAGACAATACAGTGTTGAAAATGATTAAAAGTGACACTTTGTGGTTAAAGCGTGTTAATGATTTTAAAAGTGCAATATATAATTATAGCCTAACGTGTGTTTGTCCATGTGTTACTAAAAGAGAGAGAGAAAAAAAATGTAGATGGACATCCTCCAAGTCTCCTAGAGCATGCTGAGAGGATTTTATGTTTCATTCGTAAAATGCTCTACTGGCCTGATACATTCATAAAATGTTGAGCCAATGTTGTGATCCATTGATAATAAGCGTTGCCAATATTTGGGTCCAACTGGCAGCTCAGTGTGGGAGTCTGGCTAGAGAAAAGTGCTAAAATCATCAACAGACACACAAACTCTGACATCCTCAGACTCTGTTCTAATTAAACTGTAGTTGTGATTATGTATTCAACACTTAGCCATTATGTCATGTCAGTGTTAGACACAATTTGACTCATTTAAATACAATGACAATGGCAAGGATGTAATTAGGACCTTTTAGATAATGTAAAGCATTCATTTGCACGAATGAATGAATGAATAAACAAAAATTTTCTCAAAAAAAAAAAAAAAAAAAAGTAGCCTATTTACACTTTTTACGTCAGTGAATATTTCACAGGGTAGGTTTATGACACTGTTTATGATGACATCCCACATTGTATCTGTATATAAATGTATATTAGACTATTTATAGGATTGTCAGGCTAATTTAAACAGTAAAAATAATAAAACACAAAACAATGAAACAACAAAAATGGAACATAGGCCTACGTAGCCTATACTGGAAAAAGACGTGATTAGACCTTCGACTATACTGTCCCCGTGTGACAACTAGGCCTACTGTAGCCCCGGCGTCTTCCAATTGCAATGATGTTGTTCTGTCATTGGTTGATTTCACCGGAAATCTCGAGCTCGTGTTTATCGGCATTAATTCCACCAAACGCTTTGGTCCCGCTGGACTGAAGTGTGTTCGTTCAGGCAGTATGAATGAAGCCAGCAAAGAAAAATAATCCCGAAAAACACGCGAAAAGTGCAGAGTTCGTGCTCACAAACAAGTTAAAGGTAAGAATACGCATTTATAATCGCCTTTGCATCTTTATTTGGTACTTGAGTGTAAATTGAAAGTTTATGTAATATTTATGAGGTCTTTATTATTGTTTAAAAAACGTTAGGCAGGGTAGTCTTTTCTTTATGTGAGGAATAAATTCCAGGACATATAGGCTATTTCAAGTGTTGATAAAACTGTAGGCTATGTTAACTTTAGACAAAAAAATGTTTAATTGTTGAATTCGTTTGTGGACTTCTCAATGGCTCAAGTGAATAAGCTTTGTGATTGTGTATTGGTCAATACTGTTGTTGTCTAAAATTTGCAGTTTCGTGGCTTTATCAAGTGATAACAACTTCCAGCCAGTGATGACTTTCAGCACTTCAGAAGAGGAAATGATTGATGCTGATATGAGTTTTCATATAGGCTATACAGCAGGGTAGCTGATATAGGCCTAACTCAATTTAATAATAGACAATTTAATTTTCACAAAAATATTTGAGAAATTGTTATGCTTTGAGGATGCATTTGTACCATAGTCCATAAATCTTTATCTGCTTGTATAAAGTTACTTGTATAAGTTCCTTAAGGTTATAGATTTACTCTAATTCTATTTAAGTAGCCTATGTGCTGTTGTTTAAATTCAAACAAAAACGTCTTTACTTCTGCTTGTAAATGCCTTATTTTATAATCTTATAAGCGCATTAGAAAACAACCATATTGCTTGTGGATGTACAGTACACTACAGTATGTTTGGGTGCTTGGGATCACATGACCAGGCCGAACAAATGCATGTGATTAAATGAATACTGCACATGTGTTTTGTGCTTTCTGTTCAAGCAGCTGAAGTTAAACCCCATGAATGAGTGCAGTATGTGGTCCGTCTCTAGTGTGTTTACATTAGCATTGAAGTCCATAGAGGCAATAATCAGCTTTCCTCTGCCTGGTCCCATGCTGAATGTGTGGACATGGATAAAGCTCATGAAGTCTAACACCTTGACCCTGTGATTGAAGCCGGCCATTGACAAGTGGATAAGTGTCTCAGTTCACACTCCGTGACCCGGGTGCTCTTGGTACTGAGCTGCGTTTCTCAAAAGCATCATGGTTGATTGGTCTAAGCTGATTGTAGAGATCATTGATGGCAGTGGTTCTACGATTAAGCTTATGATGCTTTTGGGAAAGGTAGCCCAGGGGTGCGTTTCCCAAAGCCAACCATCATCGCAAGTTCCGTTGTTACCAATAGAATTCAATGGAACTTACGACCATAGTTGGCTAACAATGCTTTTGGGAAACGCACCCCTGGGTGGTACAGTTTAATGCATTACTGTTTTAAAGACTTACTGACGGTAAGAAGCAGCTTCACTGCAACACAAAAGAAGATATTTTGAAGAATGTCGGTAAAAGTATTCTCGTTGCTTCATAAAATCAAGGTTGAACCACTTAAGTTATGTTGACTATTTTAACGATGTCTTCACTACTTTTCTGGACCTTCAATGTGGTAATTTTGTTGCTGTCTATGGGAGATAAAAATTTATCGGATTTCATCAAAAATATCTTAATTTGTGTTCTGAAGATGAACGAAGGCCTTATGAGTACTTAATGACAGAATTTTCATTTTTTGGGTGAACTAACCCTTTACCTGAGAAAGTTATCATTGCATTTAATTATTGTCATAGCATGGTTTGTCCAGCAGATGGCTCTCTTCCTTAGTGTACAGTTTGGGAGGGTCTTTTTTTTATTTCATATGACTTTCTAGATATAGTCAGTTACCCCATCTATCTCTGTTGCCATGCAACTTTTTAAGTGGTTTAAGTTTTTCTGTATGGGTGAATTTCAATAAAACATCAATTTCAGCACAAAATCAATTATTTATATGTGTGTGTGTATATAATATATATATATATATATATATATACACATATACATATACATACACACACACACACACACACACACACACACACACACACACACACACACACACACTCTTTACAATGCTTTTATTTAAATGTGGTCTCAAAAAAATGTGAGAGGTTTTGTGAAATTCACCCATATGTCTAAATAAGGTGTGTTTAGTTAGGTTATATAAAGTAAATGGATGCTTGTGTTTGCTTTTGGGATAGACATGCTTCTGAAATTATGAATTCCCTGGAAAAAAGCTCACTTTGGCATGTGGCTTAATTTGGAGCCTTATTCTGTTCTGTTTCTCCCTATTATGTTGTGTAATGATAAAGTTCGCAACCAGATGCCATCCTTTGCCATTTTTGGTGAGAAAAACATTCAAGGGTGTTTCATAAATGTTTGTCACGAGATTGAACATGCTGAGTGTGTATGAAAGTGACACTGCGGCAGCGTGACCATGCATGTTCTGGTCAGAAATTTACATTGGTCATAAAAGTTCTGTCACGTCCTTCAGAGCCTGAGGTTCAGTGCCCACCTGCAGCCTGATCTGCTCTGGCAATGAGTCGGCATTCTCTGCTGCGCTCAAGGCCAAAGAGACAACATTAATATAACTGGGTTAATACAGCTATGGTCCCTTTCCACTTTTTTTACATTTGATGCAATATCGTTATTAAAGGGTTAGTTCACCCAAAAATGAAAATTCTGTCATTAATTACTTACCCTCACGTCGTTCCACACCCGTAAGATCTTCGTTCATCTTTGAAACACAAATTAAGATATTTTTGATGAAATCCGAGAGGTATCTGACTCCTCCATAGACAGCAATTTAACCACCACTTTTAAGGTCCAGAAAGGTACTAAAGACATCGTTAAAATAGTGGTTCAACCTTAATGTTATGAAGCAACAAGAATACTTTTTGTGCGCAAAACAAAAATGACTATTCAACAATATCTTCTCTTCTGTGTCATTCTCCTATGCTGATTACGTTCAGCGCTTCCAGGTTCTACGTCAGAATGCAGACTCAGTTTTGGCCGACGCCGTTCACGTGAGCAGCACGACGCATGCGTGTGATGCTGACGCAGGAGCCATCGTTGGTTCATAAAATTAGGTTTGAACCACTGCAGTCACTTGGACTATTTTAATGATGTCTTTAGTACCTTTCTGGACCTTGAAAGTGGTGGTTAAATTGCTCTTTTTGGAGGAGACAGAGAGCTCTCGGATTTCATCAAAAATATCTTCATTTGTGTTCTGAAGGTAAACGAACGTCTTACGGGTGTGGAACGACATGAGGGTGGGTAATTAATGATAGAATTTGCATTTTTGGGTGAACTAACCCTTTTTTTTTTTGTGATTTTTCGGAAGATAAAATAGCTTTTCATAAACATTATAATTGAAATCCATAATTTTTTTTTTTTACATCATTACTAAATTGCAAATTAGCAATGTATATTTATCATTTCTCAACACTTTTATTTGAAATAAACTTGCAAGAAATATTGCACAATTGCCTTTTAATAAATGCTACATGATACACATTCATTTTAATGCAAAATAATTCATTAACTATTTTTTTTATTTATTTAAGCACTTTTATTTAAAAAAAACTTACAAATCTTGCGCAATTCCATTTTAATAAACATTACACTGTTTACTCTTTGCAACTTATGATGCAAATTGATTTCAATGCCAAACAGTCTAAATAATTAATACTTTTTAAACTACTTTTTAAAAAATTTTAACCACTTTTAATTGAAATGAACTTCCAAGAAATAGCCTATTGCACAATTCTATTTTAATAAATGCTTCACTATTTGCTCTTTGAAACTTATGATGCACATTGATTTTAATTTTGAATAATTCATTAACTAGTTTTTTAAATATTTAACCACTTTTCATCAAAGTAAACTTACAACAAATCTTGCACAATTCCATTTGAATAA